>NC_058056.1:26679428-27041928 GCF_020085105.1 Siniperca chuatsi
CATGCTGAGAAAAAGACCTTTTGAGCTGAGAGAACATGAAGTATGAAAAACAACTTAAGGACCAGTAAACAACAGACTTGTTATGAGAGAAAAAGCAGAAGAGAGGATATGTGAAGGAAAGGTAGAAAATACGAGGAAATGTGTGTGTGATTATGGTTTGTGTGCTCAAGCCTGGACTTTTATACTCTACTGTTCTCATAAAAGGTAGAGAAATGACAAAAATCCTTGATAAATTGAAGAACTAGCTTCTCCTCACCTGTTTCAATCTCTCAATCCCTGATTTTCTTCTTAGATTTCCCATTAGACATCTCAGTCTTGTCTAATAAAGTCTGGTTCATTATCTCGTAAATATTGTTACGTGACTGAAAGCTGAAGAAGCCTGCGGACATTAAAAACTGAAGGAGAGAAGTCATCTACGACTCCCAAGGTGCAGTTCAGTAAGAAACACTGTTAACTAACTTTGGGTTAGTTTTGGATAAATTCAACAGCTATGGTAAAGCCTAATGCATCAACGAGGCATTCTGAATTTGCAGTTTATAATACAGTATAATGAGCAGTAAATTGAGATTTCTGACGCTTATGAATCCTCATCATTTTGCATCATCAGTTGTAGTTTTTGCAGTTTTATTGTGGGATTGTTTGAATTTTTGAGGGCACTACAGAGTGCATACATTTCACATTTAGAATTCGGAAACTCAAATAAAATGGCAGTCAGTAAATAGTGTACTATAGTAAACAGAGAGATCTAAGAGAGAACTTTCAAGTGTTAATTAACAGTGGTAAAAATACTTAACAGACGCAGCCTCTAAGACAGCTGGCTACGCTGACTGGCTAACTGCTTGCTAGCTACATTAGCTAATATTTCTCCTGCTGTTAGAGTATACCTCTGGTTTCAAATCACCATTTTCACCTTACATTTTCAGTGTGAAACTTGAGTAAAATGACTTTCCTGATCCTTACGATAAATCAACCTAGCCAGACCTCTGTCTGCCAAAACAGTAACACACTAGGTTGGGCAGGCTAACTAGCACCTAAACACATTCTCCTCTTTTTTCTTTGGTATGTGGCTATGGCATAACTATGATAATTCAATTAATTTTGATGAAGGAAAATAATGGACATAGCGGGGAAAAAAGCACAAAAACAGTTTACATTATGGAAATCTTCAGCTCTTCCAAATGTAGCTGCTGTATTATCTTTATATACTGGGACTCCTTGCTGTGTACTGTTATCCCTATCAAATCAGCAAATCGTCAGTGTATAAATTCTCACTATTAAATTGCCATTCTAGGTAGACTTCCTTAACGTAACTGTATGTGGGCTAACGCAGAATAAGTGTTGACTAAAATGACGCGAGAGCAGGGTGATAAGTCAGTCGTTAGTGATTGGTTGGAGTAAAATTCAAGTCCTCCAACACAGAAAACAACTAAAAAGAAGGTAGTCTCAGACTGAAAAATGTCTGTGTATAACCATGTGTGTGCTGGTGTCAGGATGCATATATTGTATGTTTGGCTTACATAGACATTTGAGTCAAATATTTAGGTCTGTGTGTGTGTGTCTGTACTTTATGTGTGTCCACAGAGCGGGATACCTTACCCTCTTGCGCAGGTTGCAGGTGAGGATGAGGTTGCGGGAGAAGGAGTTGGCGAAGGCCGTGTAAAACTCCAGCACTTTGAGCAAGGCTTCCCTCTTGATGACGTGGAGGTCGCAGTACGTTAGCGCTCTGACGTTAGCGCACGCATGCGCCAGGGTGGTTTCTTTCCAAAAGACGTCACCAAACACGTCGCCTTTACCTGAGGACACAGCAAACAGGAGACGATAGATAAGAGTTTGACGGAGCAAAGACAAGAGTTTTAATTATTGATACATCAATTGTTTGATACAAGGTGACACCTCAGGTAAAACTATGATGACGAACTGAGATGCTTTATATTTACCTCAGTTGCAAAACATTCATTTCAGGTATAATGAAATGTACGTAGTTACTCATTTAATTGATTAGTCAACTGACAGAAAATTAAACAGCAACTATTGATAATTGATAAAAAAATCATTTTTACAGTATAAATGCTGAACATTACCTAATTACATCTTATCAGTTGTGATTTGCCGCTTCATGCAGTGGTAAACTGAATATCTCTGGGTTTTGGACTGTTGGTTGGACAAAACAAGAAATTTGACGACATCCTTTGTGGTTTTAGGAATTTAATGATGGATGTTGAAGGATATTTTTCACAATTTTCGGATATTTCATAAACCTATCTATAAACTATCAATGGATTAATCAAGAAAATAATTGGTAGATTAATTGAAAATGAACATCGTTAGTTGTAACTCTATAGTTATCGACTATAAGACAGAAAAAGAATTAGCATAAAATACATGGTTTTGGGGATATAAAGATCTTCAAAACTGTTGCTGTCATTGTGAGGCACTATGCTTTGGCACCGACTAAAGTCCGGAAAACATCCCCCACCACAGCACAGCAGTACATGATTTGAAGACCTGATGACCTGATGACCTGACGACCGTCCCTTTACATGGCCAGTCGTCAATAGAAAGTTGACTGACGCAACCCCACCAGTTCTGCCACAGGAAAGGACTTTTCAGGTGCTGTTAGACGATATGATGAGCTTACTTTGTAGAATACTGAGGCCTGAACATAAAGTGGACCTCTGCGGTCTGATAGGAAGCATGACACAAATATATCAAGTCAATTTGGAGAGCTGCCCTGGATTAAAGGCTTGTTTGTGTGCACTGAAATGGCAATCTCTCCTGCAATAGCTTGCTAAGGAAGTGTTTTTTGATATTATTTTTATAAAGCCATATTTTTATGCCTTAAGAACTTGTTTGTCCTAATCTATTGTGACAACTACAAGACCACAGAAGAAGACATGCAGATAGGAGAAGTGAAGGTACCATAGCTGGGAAGTACTAATTGAAAGAGGAAGTCTGACAAAAAGGCTGAAAATAATATATCATTTTTAGGGGCCTGTGATGACAGTGGTGTCTTCTGTTGTGGACCACCACATCACATCATATTAATTGTTAACTCAGTTCGAATAATGTTAGAATATTAGGAGAAAGGGTGGAAGAAGGCAGTTCATGCGACATTAATGAATTACAGGATGGTACTCATTGGCTGTGCGGACATACGTTGACCGTAAACTATTAAACACAAACCATCTGCATCTCTGCATAAACCACACAATTCCTCTCTTTTTGTTTCCTTAGCAACAGATTTACCTGGCCACGTCCTTAGCACACAGAGCTGTTGATTTCACAATGTACACCATCAGAGGCTGACACGAAGCAGCAAGTAACGGGCACAGCTACAGCTATTTCATCAGTTTCAGATCCAACATAATCCAAGTGGAATGAAAGGGAGAAAACTTGGCAAAGACAAAGAAAAATACTTTTTAAAACTTTGACTCACAGCAGAGTGATGTTCAATTCAATTCAGTTTTATTTATATAGCGCCAGTTCATCACAGAAGTTACCCTCGACTGTAACATAATTGAAGAAAGTGGTGGTATAACTGAACAGAGAGGCAGGTGGTGCCATGTAAAGTAAGAGCAAACTGCAGTAAGAGGTAGACTGTCCAATAACTGGATTCATTCATCTAGTTTAGCTGCTGGAAGTTTGGCAGTATTTTTTGGAGAGCTGTCAGTTGGACCGCTTTCTTGCTGTCACTTAAACAGTGTGTGCTGTAACGTGGTTTTTCAGTTAATGAAGTTCGATTTTTTTTGTACTTCTTTTCTCCAGCTGTTCAACCACGGTGGCTTTTGCTGCTCAACTTCTGTTAATTCTAAATAAACTGGAAACGTAAAGAGCATCAATTCTTTACACCATTGTAATTGTGAATGGAAATATTAACACGCATCAGCAGGCACACGCACATTCATAAATTTTTTGCAGGTGCTGGGTAACAAGTATCTGCACTAAAAGACAAAAATACATGGACATGACAACTTTTGGACCTGAAATTGTCTTCCTCAGGTAAAGGTAAGGTAAAAAAAAAGGTCCTAGATAGGATGTTTGGAGTTTTTCTTTTATAATCACAATGATCTGAATTAATTAGATTACTTGGTATTTGGTCTTTGTACACATTTTCAAAATGTGCTCTCGAGATTCTCTCTCAAAGCAGATAAGTAGGATAGGATAATAATAATAATAACAAATTCTAGACTTGCAGTTAAACACTACATTTTGTGTGTGTGTAGGTCATTCACTGTCCCTCAGGTTGTGGCATGTTGATATACAGTATATTGGGCAGCAGGATCTGCCCTGTCTCCTTCTCTAGGAGTATTTTTAATTTTGAGAGGTCATTTATCTCTGAAATGTGAGATTACAGAGTTAAACTTGTTAAAGTAAACATACCTAATTTCATTGAATGTTGTACACTGTAGGAGGAAGTGCATCTCTGTCTCAACCTCACCTGGCTGACAGTGACCACCTTCTCTCTCTCTCTCTCTCTCTCTCTCTCTCTCTCTCTCATTATAAAGAGTACGGTCTTGACCTGCTCTATAAGAAAAGTGCAATGAGATAAATAAGGACATTGAGGAAGCTGTTATTTTCTTGCAAAAACACAAAAATAAACTAAGATTTTGTGGAGCTTGAAGAACTGACCCTCTCATATTGATCTGTTTTCCTACATTGGTTTCAAACCAACTGCAGCCACCTGGACACTTGACTTATCAATTGCCAGCACACATTCCCCATGCTAATCACCCATAGCAGATGAACGCATTTTTACACTTGTGAGCGTCTCCTGGGCAACACCACACTTGTTCTGATAATAATTAGAGGATGAAGAATCATAATTGTAAGCAACATCAAACGTGTCATATGTCACCAAAAGCAGCTGAGTGTTATTAAGAGAATCTAATCTGAGAGCGGAGACTTTTTCAAACAAAGTGGATTCATAGACTCCAAAACAGCTTTAACAACACTGTCAATAGCACAAGGTGAGGAACATAATAGAGAAAGTACGAGAAAATAATATGTAAAAAAAAACTTTTTTAATAAGTAGCAAATGAACTATAATGGTGCTTCTATACCACTTCACCCGAAGAGATCCAGTCACATTTTGGCTGCAATATGCACACAAAAAAAAAAAAAAGGAAAATCTGGGCTAATCAGGACTCAAATCTGTGTCAAACCTGCCACAACCATCAGCTCAGCATTTTTCTGAGCTGACCTGGATAAGATATGATGGAAAGCAGTCCACACTGCTGGACACTGGTGGACAGCTGTGACAACACCATGAGTAATATACGTATATTGCATCCAACATACTGTCGGAAAATGCCGACAGAGTGTGTGTGTCACTGCGAGTGTGTGAGTGAGTAGATCTCATCTCGGCAAGCCCTCCTCTGCAGCTCCAAGGGCCCCTTTCTCTCCGAACATCCAACAGCGACTCAGGCAGCAGGACTCGTCTGGAATTAGCTCCCCGGAGATCTGCAGCTCCTCGCCAATTAGCCATCTGGATGTGGATGCGGTCACACGGGCCACGGTGTGGTGGTGGTGGCTGTGTGCACAGAGTGTGACACTTACAGTGGTGTTAAAAATCACAGAGAGAACTATTACGATAAGGTGGGTGGAGATGGATACATTGGTGCTGTGACCCCTGTCGCCAGGCTTTGTAATGCTGCTGATTACTCACCCACAACCGAAACCATTGCTCATATTAGTTTTTGATGTACACTGTTACACACTGAACATGAGGTACAAAAAGGTCCTGCAGGAACATATTTTGTGTATTGGGCTATCCAGCAAACATGCATGTGTGACAGTGTTTGAAGGGAGTTGATGAAGGGCAGCCCCTTCCCTCCACCAATGAGTGTGCAAGAGATTTGTAGTAATTGTTACCTGATGGTATGCAGTGAAAATGTCAGCACCCATACAGGTAATGTGAAAACAAATGTCTCGTCAACTTACAGGTGGGACCCGACAAACGCAATCAATATTTCTCAATAGTAAGTAAGGAGACTATTTAAATCTAATTTGTGTTAGATTTATAATAGAATTATACATAAAATGATGAATATTAATTTAAAAATAAAATTCATTCCAGCTTTTTAAAAGAAATTGTAGTGTGTGTTCAGCTACCTGGTGAGAACAGAGCACAAAAACGAGACACATCAGGTCTTGCTGGTCTAACAAGAGTAACACATTCAGCTATTTCTTCAGGTCTCCAAGCCCAGATAAGGTAAACTGAAGCATCACAGTTAGATTAAGTTACAGAAACTGAAATTAGAGTAGATTTGACCGGAACCTGATGACAAAAACTCTGTCCAATAAAGAAGCTACCTTTGATTCACTTGTCTTTTGTTTACAAGACCTGGTTTACTTGTCCAATTACATCATGTCCTGCATCCCTTTCAATCCTGAGCATTTAATTCCCATGTTGACTGTTACAGAGCTCAACCACCAGAGAACATGGGTACATGTACGTCTGAATACAGTATGATGGGCAGTGCTTTAAATGTTCCAATGCTCCACTTTGTGAAAATATGCTTCATGTTTTTCTTTCTTCTTCTTTTCTTACATGGAGCAAATAATCACACTGTGTATGATGATGGCAGATAAAACAACAGATAAAAATTAAATTTCTCCATACTTAATTTACTGCAAAGTTTAGTTTTCCCCATATCATCCTGACCACTGGTGATAAAAAGTAATACTCCTCGGATCCCACTGGAATCACGCTGGATGTCTAATTAGATCTTCACATCTAGTTGGAACATAAACAAACCAAACTAAAAAGAGAACTGAAGGTGTAATCAGTGCTTTTCTTCTACATCTACTATAAGAGAGATCTCTGTTTAACCAATGGTGATTATTCATATAAGTGCATTGGTTTTAAATTAACTCAACTGGACATTTTGTTTGTCTACGTGAGGATCAACTCAGTTAACATCCTGACAAATGTGGAGATGACACTAAATGCAGCTATAGCCCGTATCCCCCATCAGCAGAACAAGAGATTGCCTGTGGGCAGGTGTGTGTCCTCGTATAGCTTTATCTTGCATTGCAGCTCACCAGATGTCGGTCCAGTAAGAGGCATTTCAGGCTGCTACTTTCAGCTGGTGTGCTGATGCTGCTGTTGCCCCTGTCAGACCATTATCCTGGAAAACTGAGAGGGTGGCGATACAGCTGCTGTGACACTGATATCCACCAACAGCAGCATTAGTGGTCCTTATTGGATTAGAAGTACTACTACCATTAACATTTTTTCATAATTATAGTACTGATGCTTTCAGACTCTAGACAAATGTTGTCCCTGCCACAGATAAATGGTTACTATGCAATATGTCTGAAACAGTTTTACTTTTTCCAGTTTTAGACATGAATTGATGATTAATGAGTTCTACTCAATATGTTCACTGTATAAAAAGTAATAAATAAGTTTAATGAAGCTCATTCTGTTCTCAACAAGAGGAACCTAAAAGTCCCAACATGATGATATTAAATCATAACCACTTATGCTAATGACATCATTCATTAAGATAATTGATGTATTAATTATGCTGCTGCGTCTCGTCTTCACAACACATGGGCAGTGTTTATATTAGCTTCAGATCATGAAGGCGGAGTTATTTTTTCCGAGATGAATATGCTGAACTGCACTTCAAAGAGTGACTTAACATAGTATTTTAGCTTGAACACGCTCCCCCTTCACTAATTCAAAAAAGGTATTCAAACTCCGCTTCAAGACGTGTTAAAGCCTAGATAATACATCCGGTGGTCATCCACTATCATAGTATTGTAATAACTCGTGCTTTTCTCAGGTTTCAGTTGCACGACCCGTAGCTTTTTCTTTTTTTTACCGGCCGACGATGAAGGCAGTCTGACTCCAGTCCCTGAGTCTCAACCTTCATTAAAGCCCCTTTCACACTGCACAAAAACCCCCTCTAACATCTAGCTTTTGTCTTCAGTGGGAAAGGGTACAATCGGCATTCATTCCCGGCTCAAATGACTCTGCATTAGTCACTGGTTTTTATCGGCTCGGGTGGACCCTTTTCCAGGGCGACTCCCCCAGCTCTTCATCTGTTTCTATCTGCGGATGTCTGTAAACAACAACTCATCCATATGTTTATATAGTATTAGCATGCTAGGCTAACAGTCCATCAGCTGTGTGACTTTATATCCGCGGTGTGACGTCTTTCAGAGCACACAAACACCGTAAACACACCTACCACCTGCCCAGCACGGTGCTGCTAAACCAGAAACACCGTGGCAACACCTTATTTTAAAAAACCTGCATATACGTGGTGTAAAAAGCGTATAAAAGACTAGTTTGAACTGCTAGCTTTAGATGAGCTTGTTCGCTTTCTTGCTGAAAATTAGATGAGAAGATTGATACCACTCTCCTATCTGTCTGTTCGGTAAGAAGCGACAGCCTGCGACCAGTTAGCTTAGCTTAGCATAAAGACTGGAAGCAGGTGCTCTGTCTAAAGCTAACAAAATCTGCCTACCAACACCTCTAAAGATCACTGATTAACACTTTATATCTTGTTTAATCTGTAGTGTTGGTTTTACAGAAGGTATGTGCGGGTATCTTGGTGAGGTTAGTGCCTTCCTGAAGCCTCCTCTGGTGATGATAAGACTCCAAATAGTCTCGCACATCACCCCAAATACAACCACAAACTTTTTGTGCGACGTGAGTTTTAACAGAATAGCGTTCAGATTGCTCTTCTCAGTTTTATACTTGTCCTTTTGTTTCAGCAGGCTTTCCTTTGTCAGTCCTGTTATCTTCACACAAAAACACCGGAGTTACATTACAGTACTCAATATTTTACCGTGAGTAATTTACATACAGTCCTTTACTTAAGTAAAAGCAATACCACACTGTAAAAATACTCCATTACAAGTAAAAGTCCTGCATTGAAAATGTTACTTACGTAAAAGTGCATAAGTACTATCAGCAAAATGTATTTAAAGTATAAAAAGTATTCAGTATTCAGATCAGAAAAATGTGCCCTGTAAGTGTTAAGCAATTATTTTATTGGATTGTTATTATTATCGGATACTATTTTACATACAGTTGGGTAGTTTAATCTATAACAATGCATCATATTTTATAAAGGTCATCATATGTTTTCAGTGCAAAATCTTAACTTGTTAAATAACTATAACTATCAAAATAATGTAGTGGAGTAAAAGTACAATATTTCCCTCTAAACTGTAATGAAGTAGAAGTATTAAGTATTATAAAATGGACAATATTCAACAACAATAATACTCAAGTAAAGTACAAGTGCCTAAAATTTGTACTTCAGTACAGTACTTGAGTAAATGTACTTAGTTACATTATATTCCATCACTGGTATTTTACTTAACATTTAAACTTTTCTTTCTGTTTTTGTTGTTCACCAGTTCTTTGGTTTAGTTCTTTATCTTGAAATCTGTTAGATAGTCGGGTACATCCTGTTTGGTACACAGTATTGTCAGAAAAGGACATAAGATACTTTTATATGAGGTGATAAGTGTCAGTAGTTTCAAAGGACGATATCTGAGTTTAACATGGTCATGAAAAGCAGCTCTGCATTAAGACATTTTACATCTCTCTGGTTTAAGTTGCCTTTCATCATCGCTCCATTCGCCTACACTCTTGATACTGTATATCCCTCTTCTAATGTATTCCACATCAAAACAGCACCGCACTGATTCTTATTACTGGATCTTGTAATGCAGCCAGACTCATATGTGGCTGAAGGCTCATCTCCTTCTGCTCTCTGCTGACGTATTGCTTGCTGGGCCAGAACATATTGCTGTGTGAATAGAAGGCCAGTCTAAAATCCCCTTCTCATAACCAAGCATGAATAATGGATTAAGAAATTAATCAGCTCATCATTTTGGCAAAACAAAAACAAAAAAAAGAGAGTGAGTGATTTTTCTCCGAGCTAGAGCAGAGCAGAAATCATCAATAGATAATTCAGGCTAAAAGCGTGTGGTCGTCTGTTGATCCAGCTGTTCTCACAGACAAAAGACCAACAATTTATCCAAGTTTTGATAGAAACAGGCGGCAATGTCTGGATAACAAGCATGGGGGGAAAATGTAACCTGGTAAGGAACCCAATGAAAGCCAAGTAGATAATAAGAAGACGAAAGTGGAAAGTGATCCTTTTATGTTTTTGGCACTTTTAATTGGCTGTAATCAATAGTTTAAAGATTCAAAATATTGTACATACATGACATTTAAAACTAACATAACACAACATAAAAAAATACTTTTAATGGATATTTGAACCATGACATAAACCATTTACGATTTAAGGGGTACTTGTCTTTTTCAGCAGTTGCTCTTGCTTTAGTCGTACTCACATTAATCTAAGGCACTGCTCATAGGGGGCGTTCATAGTTAAACCATCCTAGGAACAAGATGAAAGAACTAAAGCCCCAAAAGCAACCCCTTCAAAGTCTTCAGTACACCTCATAATATGACAGTGACTGCAGGGACAAACAACATAATGACGATTTAGCTATTTTTACAGCTGTAAAGTTTGTTCTGAGATTGGTGCTAGAGAAAAGGTCAAGGGATCACCAAAATAATTAAGGATTATCCTCTATGGATTATGACTATCTGCGCAAAATTTCTTGGCTTTTTGTCCAATGGCTGTGAAGATATAGATATATAGATAAGTGTGGCATAGACCGACAACATCTTCGCCATCTTTTTGGTCACCCTTACAATTATGACAGCAAACTTTCTCACTAAATTCATTTCATTTGAATACAATTTCTGTGATCAGTGCACTTACTCAAGGCAGGGAAGCAAATATGTGCAGAGAATTTACCTCAAAGTTTAACTTTGGTAAACTCTGACAGACAATTTCTACCAATAGCAATCTATCTTAACAGAGTTAGCCTTTGAAAGGGCTGCCACAATATCCTAAGTACAAAACTGAGGAGGCTAACATTTTAGCTAATGCTGTTTCAAATATAAAAAAATAAAATTTGTAGTACAAAAGCCCTTTGGTGTGGCTGTGGTCTGAGTCAGTAGATATATGATAAAGTTGATCTACTTTGTTTTTAGTTGGCAAGGTAGCTAACTTTTTTCTGCACTAGCTAATGAAATAGCGAGCATGCTAACCAAATTTAGGTACTCACAACGAAGAAGGAATTTTACTCGACTACTTTATAGTATGACCAGACCCTTTTGCACCACGGATAGTGGGACAAAAAGCTATCAACTGACAATGGATTTAAGGCTCATCTGCACACATACCATCATGAGCAAAATATGGCAGATGGAGGAAACTCCATCCACTTGGTTTTTCTGGAGATTTCAGCCAAGAGCTCCGGAATAACCAAGTAAGTAGACCTTATGATACAAATTTAACATTCTTAGTCATTTATTGAATTCGGTATTGGTAAAGTTTTGGTTTACAGCCCAGCCTTAGTAAACTTTTGCCAACTGAGCCACCACCACAAACCAGATACATGTGGCTTTGTCACTGATCGTTTATCGTAAAACCTTGTTGTTCTGATGGTTCTCACCTTTTGATAAATTGATCTGGAGTTAAGTACTCTTCCGGCTGTCAGTCGATGTAACAAATGACCATTCTTTTGACGAAAACCAGTAAGCCTATTGACTTCTATGTGGGGAACCACTGCATTAATGGTTTCTGGACTGTTTTCAATCCTACAGAATCTGGATCTTTTTAATCAAGAGAAACCTCATCTACTGACACGTACATTACTGACTGAAATCTACTCACTGTTACACATCAAAGCTTCTGGTGAATGAGTTTGGCTAGGAACACAGGACCTGGTGGACCTGGTGGATGATGGGAAATGAGACGGTTATTACTTATGAGTATTTACTGGAGCTGCCACAGTATTGCCTTGTTACTGTGGGGAAAGTATTGTGTTTTTTTGTGTGTTCATGTGTATGTGCTCACAGATACACATGAACACTATGTACGAGTTGTGTGTGTGTGTGTGTGTGTGTGTGTGCATTTAGATACTTTATTGTCCCCCAAGAGAAAACTAATATTCACAGCCTGTACATGGAGACATTAAAGAGCCATAATAAAAAAAAATGCACACTGGCATTCGTATATGTACCATTGCTGCTCGAGTGTGCGTGTTTGTGTGTCCACCTGATGCCATTGGACACTGATGAGAGCAGAGTATGTTACAGCTTTGGGGAGCAGCCTGGGGAAATCAGTGGCTTTAAAACCACAACCAACACATACTCCCTCCCATCCTCCTCTGCTCCTTCTATTTTGGCTCATTTCCCTCTTTCAATTCTCTCTCAAATCTTCTCCACCTCTTCCTCTTTCAAAACTCCATCTTTCTCTGTCTTTTTTACTGTCTATTCGCCCATCTTTTCTCTTTATCTGCTTGTTCTCTTGTTCAACGATTCCAGGAGAGAATCGTTGAACAGGAGCAGTTGAGAATCCAAAAAATCCCCCCCTCCACCCTATTCTCTTCTCCTCCTCCTCTATCTTTCCATCCCCTTCTGTGCTCAGCATTTATGCAGTCAGTCCCTCTGTGTGTGTGTGTGTGTGTGTGTGGTTGAGTGTTAAGAGAGACAAGTGCAAAACTTATGAGGTTGAAGAGCATACCAGTACTCTACCACTAATATATATACAGTATATAATGTTTTTGTAACTGAGTAGCTAACAAGCACCCATGACTGTGCAAATAAAAGAGTGCCACCAACAGGAACTCATACAGCATAAACAGAAAATCAGCAGAGGAAACTGGCATGCCCAGTTCCACCCACATTGCTTGATTGACAGGTGACAAGATGAAAACAAAAAATATAATTCGGGGCTAAAACTCCACAGCCAGGCTAGTAGCTTAATAAGTATTATAAAGATAAGATAAATAAGATAAGAGAAATATTGAGAGTAACTTGTAGATGAGGAAAAACCTCAAGTTTGTTCTGAGAGTGGCACGCGAGGAAAGACCGTGTCGTTTCCTAAACCAAAATGGTTTCTCCTCTGTACGGTTGTCATTTTAGGGCATTTCAGCTTGTAATTTATTTTGAAAAATGTAAACATTCAACAGTGGCTCATCGGCCATGATTCTTACTGTAATATAATAGTTAATGCACTCAAATACTGTCATATAGTCAATAAGAAAAAAATAAATAACACAAATGTCAGTAATGCTGCATTGTAAGAGTCTGACCTGTTGATAATTCCTGAACACATGCAGCTTCTGCTGGTTTACACAGGGCAGGTACAACAGACTGACTGAAATGCACACATGAAGACACACTGTAGCGTGGCTCAAGCACTTTGACCATATGCTTAACTTATTCTCTGTATTCTCTACGACCCATAGACTGTATATATAGGCCGAGTATTGTCGCATACCTGCAGCAATAAACACTCCTATGCCATCAGTTATTGATTTGGCACGGCCCGAATCTGCAGTGAGAGGCTGCCTGAGCGCTGTGGGGAGAAGGACTCTCCTTCCGGTCTGTTTTTGTCTCGTTCCGCTAAGCAACACATTAGACTATTTTGACAGTAATAGTTTCGGTCAAAGGGGCGAACCGATCTGAGGAAGTCACACACCGAACCGAACGTCCTGTATCAAACGGTTCGGGACGAGTACACACACCGTTTACACCCTAGATGCTAATACTATTAGCTAATGCTAAACATGGTAATGCTTTCACTAATGTTAGAATGGAACGCTGTTAGAACACATTAGAAGGCTGTGAATTCAAGTCTTTCTAAGATTCACACAAGTAAAAATGTAAGTAAAAAAGAACCAATGCCAAAACAAGTTGCCAAATGTAGATCAACAGAATCACTGCAGGACACCCGTTTCTCCCCCGAAAGTATACGTACATGATCTAACCACTGATGTGTCTCTACGGAAAAGAACACCAAACACTGCATATTCTGAAGGATTCTGAAAGATAAATATTGATTGAAGTTAATCTCTGAATGTCTTCTTATAATATATCTATAAAATATCGATAAAGAGTTTGATCAATAAAGAATGTTCAGGAAACTGCAGGACCCTTCCTCCATCCTGCTACTGTCCCTCTAGATCCATCTCAAGCTGCATTCAAAACAATGACGAATGGCAGCTTTTAAATGTAAACCAATTTGACGTAAATGATGAAAAAATTCACAAACATTTTTCTTTTATTATACCCATCATGTCTCTTTCTCTCTTTCTCTCTCTCCTGCTTTCTGTTTCCCAACATGAGCTCTGGTGCTGGCAGAACTTCCTTTCCTTCTCAGCGCAAGAGAAAAAAGAAGTGGCGGGGCGGCTGTCACAAGGAAAACTTTCAAGAGGGAAGCAGTTTTTTTAGAACCAAGTCTCCTTTTCATGCTGTGAACACACACAGACAAACCCCTTATCTTGCTCCCCTTACATCCACTCTTTCTTTCAGCCTTTCATTTTCTCTCCCTCGTTCCAACTCTTCTCCTTCCACCACCTTGTCCTTCTCCCTCCATCTACCATCCCTCCTTCTCTCCATCCTGAGGTCACGATCAGACAGCAGCTTTGTTCTCCTGCTCAAACACGAACTGCAGCTGTAAGCATTGTTGTTAAGGACTGGAACATTGTTGTGGTTGCTATGCAACACAAAATTTGACAACAACTTGCGAGCCATCCAATTAGCGTCAGGGAGTTTTGTTGTTACCAAAAAGAACAGGCATGGGATTGGTGGCTGGAACCACTGACAAAAAGAGGCAGGACCAGCCGAAAACGGGGAAGACTGGAGCACAAACCAATCCCAAGCCTGTTCTGATCCATCACTCAAGCTGATAAAAGCCGCTTCATGAAAATGCCAGAGGCGGCTGTGATTTAATCTGAGCAGACCGCCTTTGTGTCTCTCTATTGTACCGTTAATGTGTGTGATTGTTAGCTCTGAAGCTACCTTAACACTGGTTTAGTGGTTTTCAGGATCTGGGCAGTAGGTTTAGGCGCCCTTCCTCTTTATGCCTCGCCTCACTTGACTCCTTTTTCTGTTGATTGTTTGGTATTTAACTGTTGAGCAGAAACTTGTAACTTTGTAATTTATATTATTGTTGGTACACTAAGCAATAAATGGCAGAGCTTGCCTGACTACACTGGCAGTATGTTGCTTCCCTTATCCCTAGACACCTGAAGGGTTGTAACATAATTGGGGGTTCGTTAGGAATTTGAACCCAGGACCTCTTGCACCCCATGAGAGAATCATACCCCTAGACACAAAAAACCATTGGTCATAACAGCCAGTCTGAGTTAAACAAGACTGAGAGTCTACAGCCAAGCTAGCTGCTCTGTGAGACTGTACTTAGGCACAGCAGTGCTTTGAACTAAATGCTAACATCCGCATGCTAACATGCTCACGACGACAATTCTTGTAAAACATAATGATTTTTACAAGGTAATGTCATAGCATGTTCACCATCTTAGTTTAGCTTTTCAGCATGCTAGCATTTGTTAATTAGCACTTACCACAAAGTACCGCTGAGCGTGATGGAAATGTTATTAGTTTTAAAAAGGTATTTAGTCATAAACCAAAGTACTGGACAAACCGAAATTTTGACCTGATGGTGGCACTATTGGAAAAGTTAAGGGATCACCAAAGTGATTGCAATACATCCTGAGGGGGCATGAATGTGCGAACCAAATTTCCTCCAGTAGTTGTGGAGATATTTCATTCAGACACAAACATGTAAACCTGCTGGTGGCGCTAGAGGAAGAGCCAGAGGATCACCGAAGCCATTAAGTTTCATCTGCGAACTGAAATTTCGGCACAAGATTTCATGGCAGTCCATCGATAGTTGCTGAGATAAGTCAGTCTGGACCAAAGTGGCAGACCAAAAGATGGCTGATATTTCCAAAATTAGTGGTACTTATATATATTTCCACAGAATGAATCCTATCAGTACAACAATATAGTCATATTCATGCCACATTCACCACTATGTTATTCAGAGTTTCTCTTTCTCTATTATTTCATGCACTCATTCATTGGTTTCATTCATTCTGATCAACTCTACTTTGCTGTGATTTCATGACATAGAGCAGCTGTTAATGAATCTCGACACTTCCTGCAGATGTTTAACAACACCGTACAGGGGATTCAGCTCCCTGAAGGGGCGCTGAAGTCTTTTAATATGAAACAGAGTGTTGACTCTGCATTAATATCAAGCAGCAGCAACAGCAAACTGACACAGCAGTCAGTGTTCTCACTAAAATATCATCAAATATAGCACACTTATAAAACGGGAAATTAGAAATAAAGGTCTGTCTCTAGTATATAAAGGCCTGAATCTCTTTTCAGTTAAGGTACAGTATAAAAGCCTCATGCACTTGTTTAGAATTTATGGTATTTTATTATCAAATAAGGCCCGTGCTCTAATATAGATATATTTTTGAGAGGGCTGATCGTACAAAAAAAATTCGGAAATCCTGGAGTGAAGTAACCAGAATTTGCAAAGGAAATGAAGTCAAATAAAGTAAAAGCAACCAGAACAGTTATGATTGCTCTGCATATTTTTGAAGAGTGTGATGAATCAATTTTTTAAAAAGGCTGTAGTATAATTGCCACTCTAATATCTTTCTGCAAACTCTCAAAACTTTTTTGCAACAAGGCGATTAATGTGAAATAGTATATTTATGAAGCTTAAAATTACACTTCACATTTAAGAGTGTGTGTCTCAGATTTGGCTCCCGGGGTCCAGGCGTGGCCCCTGGTATGTTAGCTGAAGTTAACGTTCCTCAACATGAGACCGCAAGAGCTTTCTCACCTTCCTGCTAGCCAGAAGGTTCTCTCTGTGAGACACTAAGCCCTGAAAAGGACCTAAAACCCAATGAATTCAAAAGGCGAGCTGCACAATTTGGAGGAAACACATCTGACTTGAATGGAAAAACAGCAGCAGACATGTTGAGAAAATATTCTTATTTTGACCCTGTCCATCCCTCCATGACAACAGCAGCTCCTGATGACAACTAGCTGAAGATTTATTAATTAATGTCCTCAGTGTGATGAAGCAGTTTATCAAACATCTAATATGCTTCTTATGAACCTCTGACTGCTGCTTCGTCTGACTCTGCCTCCTAATGAAGTTAAGGAAGTGTGGAGGCAACCCAAAGGGAGAGGCTGCAGAGATGGGCCGCGACAATCAGAGGGTCCACTCTGTCATGCATTTACTCTTCTCTTCCTTCCTGCCTATCTGTCTTCCACTTTGATGTTTTGTCTCCCCAATATTGTGTGTTCTGTCCCTTTCCAAAAATATTTCTTTACATCTCTCCTCTCCACATTCTTTTATTTTTACCTTCTTTTTTCTAATTCTTCTTTTTTACTTTTGCGTGTATTTTCACAGATTATCTCTTTGCTGTTTTTCCCACTTTATCTTCTCTTTCTCCCACATCATGCATGTCTTTTTTGTTCAGCATAAACTGCAGCTGCAACAGATTCTCACTATCTGCTGCAGTGGATCTATAGCTCTAACATAATGGATTACTATCTTACGTGCCAGCAACAGATCATCACAGATCCCAATCTGGCTAAAATCTGGGGCTGCAGCAGTTTTATGCATACTGGCCTGGATCACTATCTTCCATAATAATGTAACATTGATTTATTATCGATAATATAGCATGTCTACAATAAAAAAGAAAAATAAACATTTGCAGTATATTTTACCAGTGACCTAGTTCTAAAATAAATGGTCTTTTTCTTTTTTTACCCAGATGAACTACAACTGATATTTCAGTCAACTGCAGAAGGCAGCAATGCGGTAATAAAGGTGGAGAGGAAGACCACACGCTCATGTAAAGGTTTTGAAACAATATGTTTTTGAGCTAGAAAAACACATGTCTGGACCTTAAACCCATTAAAAGCATTAACAAATATTTTGTATTTAAACATTCAAACAACATTGAAATAACTTATAACAGTATAATGTGAAAGTGGTAATTATCACCAACTCCCAACTCTTTTTAGCCTCTTTTAGAACCTAGTTTTGGTATTACAGTATATTTACGGTATGGTTCACTCTCAGCAATCACCTCAACCCTGTTTCAAGCAGCAGCAGCATGTTTTCATCAAACAAGCTGTGATAAACCCACGTACAGTACCTGCTCAGCACCAAACAGCAGACAGGCACAGGTCGAGACTAGCTGGTGAAGAAAGTAGAACATCTAAAGAACCAGATGTTATTCTCAAAAGTTGGTGGAGACCAAAGCAGAGCTAAAAGGAGAGTAAATATTGGACAAACACTAGTGCAATGGGATGATCATGTTGCTCTGTGTCTGCTTGCTAACACGTTTTAACAACTTTATAAGGCAATAATATATCAAGGCTATGTGGAACGGTATAATTATTACCCAAAAAATCTGTTGTAAACACGTTACACAAACTTTATGTAGTGTAGTTGGGCGCACTTACAGATTTCCTGTGCAATGACGGGTAATTACCCAAATTTCAGGTACGCTTGCTTTCAGTTTAAAAAAAAAGATAATCTGACTAGTTAACTGGCTTGCTTACTACCTGCTCAAGGTAGGACCTGTTTTACTGATGTTTTTGTGTTGAGAGGGCTGAGCAATTACTTTGGTGAGTAGAATATTATATTATCATCATATCATTATATTATATTGACAGGGGTACAGAAATAAAGCCCAAGTTGTAATAAACAGTAGTTTTCCTTTATTTTAAAAAGCCAATTTTTAAACAAGGATTCACTACTCTGAATGCCTCCTTCTGGTTTAACTGATCCCCTGTGCAGGAAACCAACCCTGAACGTTTTTTAACATGGTTGTTCCATCATAAGCTAGTAAGTAGCAACAGTCAATGCCTAACTTTTAAATTTCACAACAGCAGGGACTGTCAGACTGACTTATTTTGTTGTTGGTAAGTAAAGTTTATTTGGGTGTGTGAGAGAGTGTTACAGCAGAACTTGACCACACACCAAATGATCTCAACAACACCAATCTGCTGTGCAGCTTCGCTCTCTGTTGTAATAATCTTTCCTTCTTGTTATTAGCTGTCACTAAACGCTGATCTGGGGCCTGCTGATGGTTATGAGTGTGCACTACACTGGCTGCTGCAGCCATTTTTGCCTTTAATGCAATCTGTGCTTGTCTCAGTAAAAAGCAGTTTCCCTGACATTATCTCTGTTAGCCTCTTCTTCTTCCTTTCTGGTTCCCTCGTTCTTCTCCTCCTCATGAATATTACAGTACGAGGCTGCAGAGGGAAATATATACGGCAGCAGATAAGAGTCTGGCTGTTTGTGTTTAATACTTGAAAGTCAGAAACAATGTCAGCTGTTTTTTTAATGTAACAATTGAAGTGACTCATCTTTCAAGTGCGCCCATCCCTTTGCTTTCTGCGTTTACATTTTCAAAAAGCAAGCGTAAAAATAGCAAATATAATTATGTCACTGTCATGTGTGAGTGATTTTCACTTCAGTTGAAAGATTACGTGTTTTTCTGTATGGGTGGAGAGAGTTTTCTGACCTGCTGGGATTATGAAAACCCTTCAAATCGGAAAAGATCAAAAATGCGTCACCATCGACCAAAAAAAAGACAAACAAAAAAAAAAACAGGACAGGTTTTCTTGCTCTCTAAAAATAAAACACATACAACTGTCAGCTGGTTGATCTTCTCTCAAATGTCCCCAAACCCAATGGATATTGTTTCTGTAAAATCAAAGTAGTTTGTTTGAGTTTTTAGTTGTTTCTCTTTTGCTTTATTATGACAAGTTTCATTCATCTAATCTTCTTCCATCTTCTTTCAGGTCTTCGTGAGCTGCCTGAGACACACATTGATTATGTTTTTATGATTCTTTTATTCCCAATATGAATCAGTGAGTTATTTGGCATTTACTGTTATCATAGGTTTGTACAGCAATCTTTCAACTTGCCAGACTCTTATGTGTTCATCCTTTTCCTCCTTCCTTATGCGTCTCTATTTATGAGCTTTTTCACTGTGGAAGTTTTAATGCTTTTAATGCAAAACAGTTAGTGTTGAAAAGAGGGTTGATTTCTTCCTCTAAACACAGCATTAAATCCAATTCATAACAATTACAATTATTTTTGTCTATAAAAAGGCCCGAAAATGGTGAAAAATGGCCCATCACAACTTCCCACAGTACATGATGTCTTCAAATGTCTTGTTTTGTCCAACAAACAGTCAAAAACCCAAAGTTATTTACAGTTTACAATGACATAAAACAGACAAAGCTGCAAATCCTCACATGAGAGGTTGGAGTTTTGTATTTTTGCTTGATAATTGACAAACAATTTATTGATTATAAAAAGTATTGTCAATGTATTTTCTGTTAATTGACTAACCAATTAAAGGTAGGGTATGTGATACTAATCCAATACATGTCTTTTTGTCAAATTCAGAGAATATCTGCTCACGGTCCGCTAGCTGCCCGCTCTGTGTGCTGAAAAGAAAACTCTGGTGTTTGTACACAGCTCTAGCTCTGTAAATGGGAAACAAACAAAGAGACTCGGACCGAGCCACACAACACTATTCCAGCCATGATTTGTGTGTCAGGTAATGTTAAATGACTTGCCCGTGGACATTCAGCTCACTTTCTAGTTTGCCAAGATATCCTGCTGCTGTGATGTTAGCTATAGTAGCAGGAGAGTTGTGAGTATCGCTGTCTGGAGCTGCTGTGCTCGCTCTGGGAAACCGTCTCGTCCTCTCTGGCTGTTAGCTTAGCAGCAGCAACTGTAGCGACAGTTGGCTAACCCACAACCTAGCTAAGCTAATCCACAACCTAATGTTAGTTATATTACTTGCTGTGTCGTTGTTCACTCTATATCATGGTATTTGTCATGGTGTTGGATTTCTCCAGAATCGCATACCCCACCTTTAATTGATTCACAACCAATCCACACACACACACACACAGATCCTGGATACATCAAGGCACTGAAACTACAAGTGCTTTTTGGGAGTTTGACTCCCTATTTCACTAGAAAACACTTTCTCCCTTCAATAATCATCTACAAAATTACATGACCACATACCTAAGATGGCGATAACCTCGTCGTCCTGGATGACCTCCAGTGACCCCGACACAACGAAACACAGGGTGTCGACGCTCTCTCCGGAGTGGTAGATCAGGTCTCCGGGGGCGCAGTGGGTGGTCTGAAACTCCACCGCCAGCGAGCGCAGGCAGCCGTCACTGGCTAACCGGAACGCAGGATGTTCGTTGAACACCTGAGTAAGAGTGCAGGAAATTGATGGTTATTATCTGTTCCACAAGTTATACTGTTGCCACAATAGCAGCACAGTCTGAGGCTGCCTACACATGATTGCAGGCAGAATTGGTTAGCGCTGGTTTGAGACGTCTCTTTTTCCCAGTGGTGAGTTGCAATGAGAGGGAACTTTTGCAGCGATGTTATCTTGAACGTTGTGCATCGCTTAAATTTTACATCTCAAATTTCGATTTTTTGGAACTTTACACTGTTCATCACTGACCACCGCAAAGTTTGCCTATCCACCTCGGGATGACTCTTGCTGCTATGAATTCTTAACACTCATTATCAATATTTTATATTGTTTCTGTCTTTGTCTGATGGAGATGGTTGGGAGGGTTTGTGTAGGTAAAGGAATGATATATTGATGTTGTACTCTGTGCCATTTTCATTTTTTATTTTTGTTGCTCATGTTAAAAATTAAATAAATAGAAAAGATAACTGATAGCTTGAATGGGTAACCTTACTTTTGAAACACATTCATTTTGACAGCTGTCCGACAACTTTAAACGCAGAAAGGGTCTTTCGAGAAATATATTATAAAAAGAAAAGCATGAAAGCTCCCAAAAAGTTAGTAAGTAGACCTTTAGTTATTATTTGTTAGTTAGTTTATTAGTCTAGTTTAAAATTTTGCGTGTATTGGCCTGAATTTAACAGTTTTGTCCATCCAACACTTTGGTGCAGAGCAAGATACCTCAACAAGTACAGCCGACATAGTCATGAAATTTCCTCTTGATATTCAAGATCCACAGAGGATGAATCCTCATGTTTTTGGTGACCTGATGTCCTTTCCTCTAGTGCCACTATTAGGCCAAAGCTTTAGCTGTATCCAAAAAATATTTTCTGACCACATTCATGCTCTCCAGAGGATGAATCTTTTTGATTTTGAATATCTTTTTCTTTAGTGCCACCCACTGACACTGACTAAATGACCGACTGACTAACTTTACAGTTACTTCTATAAGCCTCTACTAAAAAAAAAAAAAATCATCAGTATGAAACTGTTGTTTCAAGTGCAAGTCTTTTATTCATTCCTGGTCTTCCTCTCATTTTAAATTTGTGACAAGTCTAGATTTCTCCACCTCCTTGTTTTCCTATCCGCAAGAAGTAATTTGCTGATATCCATTCATATGTGCAAAATGAAAAACAGCTTCCGCACTGAGATAATCCATCACAGTAACAGTCACACCTTCATTTGGTTTGCTCCTTCTTTCACTGAGATGAGTTGAGTTGTTTCCTGTCAGTGCTTCCTGTCAATCACCTGAAGCTATCGGAAAGAAATGTTAAGTCGCCATCCGGAAATAATCCCTCAAAACCACGTCGCCTTACAAACTTCATTTAGGACCTTTGTTTAGCTGGGACAGCAGTTGGCACTCTGTCAGCAGCCCTAAATCTCAGCACAGGGTGTCTGAAGTGTTTGAAGTTTGAGGACTACAAGACCCAAAAGTCCTCTAATGTGACATTGTTAAACTGCACAGTGTTAATGAACCTGGCTGGTTTGTGATGCTTTACATCAAAAGGGAAAAAAGGCAAAGGACTGTTTGTGACATTTTGCATTTCATGTTTTCAGTCAAGTCTTTTCAACCAGTGACCGCACTTACACTAGAATCTTATTTGGAGAAAAAGACAAAACCAGCAATATCTTATCTATTAGTAGTGGGACTTCATTTTTACTGACTTTTACTTATTTTGCTAGGGTTCATTATTTTTAAATCTACAAATCTATCAATGTTTACTAAACTTTATAAAAAACGTACTTAAAAAAGGGGTGAAAATCGGATTTAGTTTTACCATTTATTGCTGAGGGACTATGGTGCTTAATGAGCACCACATTTGCATTTTTCTCTTACTTTTTATTTCTAAGCATTTTCTGATATGTTTTCTTTGGAAAAGTACCTCATTTACGGTCAATTGAGGGGAAGAGCGCCTTCTTGCAAAAGGAAACAATGACCTTCGGATTGTAAGGACAAGAAATCTGGTTGAAATCAGTTTACACCCATCTGTTCTTTTCTCTTATTTTTGATGATTTTTTTCAAAAAATGAAAGCTTAGAGTGCCATCACCTTGCCCTGAACCCATTAAAGGACATCTATCTATACTGTCTTGTTAAAACTTTGAAAGGTCTGGTTTAATTGCCCTTGTTTAAGTATTGTGTAATGTATTACCTTTATCAACATTTCAACATCATTAACATCCATCCCTGTAGAATCACTGTACCTGATAAATGAAAAGTTTGAAATGTACAGAGTTGTTTTACAAAGAGATATTTGAGGCACTATATGAGCCAGCCGCTCTGAATGACTCATTTTAGTGGCTACTGAGTATTCGTCATTGGAGATGGTTGTTACACAGCACGGTTACACAACCGAAGGTGTCCTTTGTTCAATGCCAGTTCAGCAATTTGAGTCTGCCAAAGTTTTGGGACCCATATCAGTCGTGTCGAGTGATGCCCAGGAGCTTCTAACTGAGTCCACCTAGCCTGCATTTAGTAATAGATGCACCCACGGACTGGTACTCAGTATATTCAGTGGAGTGAAATGAATGTCCTACTCTAGTTTGTGTGAAGATATGGGTTCAATATGGGTTTTGTGGCCAACTCAGGCGTTATTGCAACCAAGGTCAGACTTTTGCTTTATGTCTTTATAAAGACATTCTGATCTACACATTTTTTATTCTTAGGTTTAGTATTATGAAGGTAAGTAAGTGCTTATAGCTGCAGAATGTAAGGCAAAAGTAGGCATAAGTATTTACATGTATCAGACTGCGAGCTGAAGTCATCATTACCCTTTACTTTTCACACAAATGAGACAGAACTCACACTATCCATCTTGTTTAATTTTTATACAGTGAAGTGCTGTGATACAACTAATGAGTGTCTATAGGAAAACCTTATATACATACCTTCCTGTTGAGGTGGACACAGATGTCGGCTCGCATGTCCTTGGGACAGATGGATAAGACCTGAAAGACAGAGAGACATAAGGGGGTCACACTGCTGTTTACAGACATTCCTCCATTTGGCATCGCCAAGACAGAAACTGACACCTGCTAAAGAGGACAACATTAATTAATTCTCTCCTTCCTGCCCTGGTTACCCTTTGAGGATATTTGATGGAGGTCTGTTGGCAGCAAGATAAAGGTTTAGAAGGTAATGAGGATGTTGATGGTTCTGGTTCTATCTACAGTACTGGGAGGTCAGAGGTCCCAGGACCGTCACGCTACATATCATGGTCCTGCAGGGCGGTATATCTGATGGAAGTTGGACCTTTCAGTCGTTCAAACTTTGTTACTGAAAGAATGTTGAAAATACAAAGTCACAGATGGTAAGCAAGGCAGTAAGGCAGTAAAAAGTAATGACATCAGGCTGGTGTGAAGTAACAAAAAACACAATTTACTATGAACGACTTCCATTAGAATCAATCCAAAATTGTAAAATCAAAGGCCCTCAGTGCTGCCACTCGTATCGGGAGATACTGTATATGAGATAATATAGCTTCTGACCACTGAGTGCCTCGGGCTGAGCTGCACTTCACTCAGTGGGTGAGTAAGAAATCCTGCACCATCTCTGATTTTACATGTGTTATACTGACTTTAATGGAGTACAGCTGGAGGAAATAATGTTTTTTGTTACTTTACATCCGCCTGAGGTCAGTAACCTGCAGGCCATGTCCTCTGTGGGTGTGTGCGCACTGTCTGCAACAATTATTGTGTACATACTCGTCCATGCGGGAGTTGGCATTGCTCTCAACACTGATGTGGCCGCTATGGAAAAACCTACAGCAGGCACATGGGAGGGTCTTTGTCGAAGAAAAGCTGCATTTGATGTTTCTTTTTTAAAACTTGTGGCTGACTGGAGCTATCGTACATGCCGTGTGTTGTACTTGTTTTCCCGTTCCTCTTGTCTTTAAAAAAACGCTGGCCTGATTGTTGGTGTGTGGAAGAGGAAGCGACTGAGTTGGGGGTACAACACACCAATCTTCAACAAGGAGCCACACAGGAGACGAGATCAGCCACGATTACGTAATTCTGAAGGTTTGCAAAGTCGCTAAGACAAGCGCCTCCCATCCAATGAGTTCTTATTTTCAACATTCTTCGTGTAATTAATTTTATAAATACTTGAGTAAGTAAAAGGTCTGGCTTCCGTTTGATAGCCACCCAGCACAATGATTTTTAGAAAACACAAAAAGGCTCAGTTTCTTGCTCGAGAGCACTTTAGCAGAAAGCAGCAGGGGGAGATTCCAAATGAAGAATTGTCTCCCTCCTCAATTACCCACCTGGCTTTGCTGCAGGTTACTGTCTGTGTATTACTGTAGTTGCTGTAGAAATTCAAGCTTATTTTGTTGTTGCATTCATTACCTCCCTCTGGATACGAGTGTCTGCCAAAAAGCCAAAAACTGTAAATTGTAATCGCTTTGTCCAGCTCATTACACAAATTCTGAAATACAGCCTAATTAACTGAAGCATTTAGGTAAAACACAGAAAATAAAATATTATCTTGTCCTGCACAATCCTACCTTGTTAAATCGAAATGAAATCGACCAAGGGGAAGACAATAAATCATCTAAAAGCCTCTGCAACATCAAAACACAACACAACAGACTTTGAAAATTGCTTTTGCTCTATTTAAAGTGGATGGAAATAAACAAATAAAGAGGATATTAGTAGCACTGAGACGCTTTTGGGAGCCTCTGGTCTTTTTTGGGTGTGTACTTGCATAAACTGTATACTGTGTAGTGGCTCCCAAAGTGACAAAAAATATCCACTAATTGGCCCCAGCTCTGACTGCGGGGTATTTATACTGAGGGCAGACTCGCCTTATGTCTCTTCAAGAGTGTAAAATTATCTCAACAAAAAGGTGGAAAATGGGATTGATGGGGACGAGGAGGCTTATGATCTAAATAGAAAGAATAGAAAGTATGAATGTCAATTGGAAAATGTTGAAAATTTTTTTATTAAATTGACAAACACTGTAGACAAAGACGGGCTGAGATTATGAAATAATGAGTGACCTCACCAGTTAAATGCAGTGCCTTTTTGGTGGATGATAAAATTTGAGTTACAGCCATCTAAGATCATGATTTTATGATTGGCCGGTTCCCAATTCAGCAAAGAAAAACTTGACATCTGCACTGAAAATGAAATTGCATTCTTAATGTTCCTCCAGAGGTGACAGAGGGAACATAACAATAAACAGAGTCAGAAATCAAACAGAATATAAGGCTGCAATAACAGCTATCAGAGGGGGAAGTCTGTCTTTACCAAACTGCGAGAGGTGATATGTGACAGACTATTCATTTTATATGACAGATTAATGTTTGATTACAATAATCAATGTTTACCACAGTTATTACAAATCACTGCATGTCCCCAGGTAATATTAGACCTGTCTGATGAAAGTTTTTTTTAAAACATACACAGAGGAAGAAATGACGCTGAAGAGAACCGCGCTGTTATTAATGTGACACAAACAAGAAAAAAACTGCACTTTAATGTGTATTTGCTTTCATTAGATTCTTCTTTCAGCCTTCTCAGCTCCGAAGGCTGCTTATGCTGCAGGTGATGCATAGCTTCATAAATGGCTTCAGCACTTTACATGTGAGGAGTTGCATGTATGGAAGTGTATACTGTAAATGTGTGGGGGTTATTTTATCTTTTATCCTTTCAGTTTTGAGCAATAATTAAAAATTTGAAAAATGGGCGTGTTTGGAGAGAAACCTGACCTGGCTGGTTGTCAATGGATCTCTTGACATCCACCATGTGGAAAATCACATGATGGAACTGCTCAAACTGCGGGCAGCTGACAAAACTTTTTGACCTGCCAGAAATCCAATCGATCATTCGACAACCAGATTGTCAATCATATAGGAAATTAATCAGGGACCACAGCATATCTCAAACTGCATATCAAACGACAGCTAATCTGGCAGAAATTCGGCCCAATGCTAAAATTATTCAGGTTTAAATCTGGTAAATTGAACCAATTAAGGATCAAAATCTGACTTAATCAGTACAGTATCTGCCCAGTTTCAGGTTACATTGTTTTCATTAATCAAGAAACCTCTTTCCATAATTCAGACTATTCTGCCACTGACAGTTAGCTTCAGCTAAACATTATGTTGCTAATAGCAACAGCTACTGGCACATTCCCATAGAAACTGTCGTTACATCCAGGGGGCTTCCATTTTACATTACTATTTTGTGACTGTTGGTTTCTGTGAATGTTATTTGAGATGTTTTTGTGATCAGTTTAGTGCTAACTGAGCTAGCCATTGTACTAGCTGTCTGAGGCTAATGTGTTCCCGGACACTGGTAATGTGCTGTTGCGCTTATGAGGTATTTTATGTCTTCTTTTATCATGTACTCTAGGTTTATATTGACTAGATTAATTACTGTCACACTGTCCTTGCTATAGGAACTATAGGATGTTTTTCTTTCACTGGTGACGCGTTGTTTTTACCTAACATGTTCTATTATAGAGGGGCAAAGTAACTCATTTGAAAAAGCTCATTCTTGCTGAAATGTTGCAGCAGCTGGATGGGGATTTGTTTTGGGGAAAAATCCCCACAAGAAATCAAATTATGCTCATGTTGACATAATTATTAAGAGGACTTTATTTTGATTTAGTTATATTTATCATAAGCTTAAAAGAGCTTGGAAGTCTTAAGTTCACTCCCTTGAAGCATAACCATGTTAATATAATATAATAAAACATAACTTTATAACCTAAATTGTGTGTGCACATAACTGCAGTGAGGGGTTTGATGTGCAGAGGGTCAAACGTTCACCACTCGGCGTGTGTTCAGTTTGTGACTGGCTTTAAGGCATTTTGTTAGTTATGCGGTTATTTGCTCCTTTATGCTTTACTCAGTGGTTCTTCTCATTTGTTTTGGAAAGATGTTTTGTTCGTGGCTTCTTTATGTGTTTGTGACACGACTGTCTTGTTAAGTGAGCTCAACAAATGTAATATTTTTGTACGGTTGTCTGTACTAGGCCACAGCATCTAGATTTTGCTTCCTCACATGTCATTTTTGTAATCCGTGTGAATGACAACAAACAGTTCTGGGTTTTTCAATCCCAGCCTGGATAATTAACGTAAAACCTGCAATCACAAAACATTACTTTCAAAATATAAGTGTGACCATACAAACATATCACATCAGTGCTGACAAAGCAGTTGAGTGCGGATATCTTATATTGGCTCAACCTGACCTTTGACCTCTCAGTCTCACCTTCTCCGTGTCGATGCCTTTGGACATGGACCAGGTGGAGACAATGTAGTCCATCACCCGCTCGCTCAGCCCCTTGGGAACCTGGTAGAGCTTCAGGAAGTCCCGGACATTGTTAAGCATCTCGTGGTAGCGGTTGGTGTTGGCGTACATCTGCTGGAAGATGGTGGTCACGTTTCCAAAGATGGTGGCATAGAGCAGAGCTGGAGAGGAAGAGAGGAGAGGGATGAAATCCATGTCTTTAATTTGCGTTTATGGAAATTTTTCTCTTTCCTGTTTTATCCCATATTTCTTGGTTTAAACCTATTTCTTGTTTCTTTCTTTTTGTTGCATTGTGAGGTGCTCTATAACACATGGTTCATTAAAGCGTTCCACGAAAGTAATTATTTTGACTGGAGTAGAATATCCACTTACACTTTTTATCACACACACACAGAAAGGCCCCATATACTCAGATTGTCTGCTTTGTTTTTTTTTCAGTAAATAACAAAGCAGACGGTCTGGGAGGAAGTGAGAAACGAATCACAAGCTGGAGAAACACTGCAGGCAGCCAATCATATAAGTGGATAGATCCTATATTTACATTGCAAAAAGCATACATTATATGACAGTATTTGCTTAAACGTGATCGTGTGGAAGACAAACTACAGGTTCCAGCAAACACGAGGTTCCAGCATGAATTTATACACTCAGTGTAACCACTTTAACCACTCAACAGAACAGAATACATATTTTTATGTGGAAAGGAATTTGTCCCGCGGAACATCCTAGCAACCACCCAGGACCCATAATAACCATATAGCAACCACCTAGTGATGCCCTAACAACCACCATGAACATCTTAGCAACCACCTAGAAATCGCCAGCAACTACCTAGAGTAATGACTTATCAATTACCCTGTAAAGCAACCATTTTTAACACTGTAGCTACCCCCAAAATATCCAAACAATTTGAGCTTGAAGGTCCATTACTGACCTGGGAAATAACAGTTTGATGAAAAAAAAAAATCTTCTCATCTTCATCATTTTCATACGCTGATGAAGGCCACAAGATATGGCTGAAAACTTCAAACATTCTCCAGTGAGTTGGACCTCGTTCTAAGAATCATTGTCAAAATCCCAACAACTGCCTACAAAAACCCTTGCAACTATCCCAAACACCATTACAATCATCTGGAAACACTGTACACAGTGACACCATAGCAACCTACCTAAACAAGAAAGCATCTAGCAACGTAGAACCGAACCACCAATACCTTAGCAACCACCAATATCTTAGCAACCACCTAGCAATGCCCAAACAACCCTTTAGCAACACCCCTGCAAAAGGTCTAGTACAAGCAAGCTGTTCATGCAACAAACTTTATTTTGTTAGTTTGATTTACTGTACCAATCACCCAGCAGATCGGGCTTTCTCTCCTTGCTATGCATTATTTCTTCTGATAATGATCTAAGATTATAAGTATTTAAAAGTGTTGTACTCACTATAAGTCACGTTGGGGTTAGGACAGGAAAAATTAGACACGGAGGGAGATGGACATTGTTAAAGTGGCAGTTGTGATTTAATGTCTGATACGCAAAGGTAAAGAAGTGAGAAACAGCAGGATTATAAAAACTTTTATGACACCTCCTGCTAGAAGACAAGCTGTATTAATGCTGACTTTTACTGCTGAGGAGGTGTTCAGGAGGAGGAGCAGGAGTTTTACTCCTTTCAGACTTAAAGCCATTGTGCGTCACTGCTGCCAAGCCGTCAGCCTCCTCTGTACCCTGCTGCTGCTGTTCTACTGTTTCCATAGGGACGTCACTCGAAATAGTTATCCCTCTTTTTTCCCCTCTGCCTTCTCTTCCCAGCCAATAAAAATGACAAAAGAAAGAGGAGAAAAAATAACAAGTTTAAAGACTTTTGGGTTAAAAAAATTTGGAATTGGTAGGAGGTGGAGGGATCTGATGATGTGCAGAGGGGTGGGGAAGAGTGAACGTACAGTACAAGTGAGTTGTGTGTAAGAGAGGAAAAGCAAGAAAGAAAACAGGCAACGTCTGAAAGTGACTGTTTTAAAAAAAAAAAAAGTGTTTATATTTTTTAAAGAGTAAAAAAGAAATGGATGGGAATAAAAGAAAGAAAACCAAAGAAAGAGAACCAGGAAGACACTGAAAGCAAAGGAAAGTGTGTGTGTTTTTCACAAAGGACACAAAGACACAAAGAGAAACAGTGTGTTTGGATAAGAGACAAAAACACAAAAAGGCCGAGAGACAGCCACAGACAGAAAGCTGTAGGGTGTAAGCGGTGAGATAAAACAGTGTTCCAGTTTGGTTCCTTCAAAGTCGGCAGCCTTCCAGGACCCTCAAGGACCTTTCCAGGACCCTGTCAGCTGGTAAAGGAGGACTCTGACAACACTACTGAGCTGGAACTGAAAGCTCAGACACAGCTCTCACCTCCACCAAACACAAGACTCCTAACTGGGTGACTTGGCGGCTCAGCGGGTGGCCAATGTCATTTCAGTGCAAAGAACGACTGAGGTTTGACCCCCCCTGGAAGTTTCTCTGTTCAAACCCTTTGGCAAATCATCCTCTAGTGCGGTTCATTTATCCAGGTGAAAGGGAAGAAGTTTGAACTCTGGTGGCAAAAACGACACGAAGACACATGAAAATGCGAGTTTCAGTCCCCTAACAAGAGAAGTGTGTCGTTATCTCAAAACCAAAGGTTTTCTCACAAAACCCAGTGATGAGTGTGAAGAGAAGCTGTAGAAAAGGATGGCGAGCAAACTAACTACAAAATCAAAACTACAGTTCTACAGATGTTGGCCATATTAAGCTATTTAGCGGCATTTGCCAGCTGTAAACAAGGTCTGGCTATCAGCACTTTGATATACGAGTTGTCAGCAGCTTGGGACAAGTAACAGAGCTCCAAAGAAAACAGACCACAAAAAATGTACCCACCGTTACAGAAACAGAATAAGTACTTCCTTTTTTATACTCAACTGAGCACACATGCAAGGAAAGAGCTTACCTAAAGTTAGTCTTTTGAGTTCACCAATTTCTCTTGACCTCCTCCTTTGCATTTCCAATACAGCACAATGAGAGCTAACTAAGTCTCTGCTGAGTCAAGTAGCGTACCTTGCTTACCTGACCTGGCCTGTGTGAGCCTGAATAAACCAAATTCAGCAACTAAATGTTTCCACAATTGTTTGAGCCAGATTTAACAAACTACTTTGATCATGATCCTAATGGTCCAAGAAAAAGCAAGTAAATGGCCCATAAACTGGGATTGTTTAGTCAAAATTTTTGTTATACTATTATTTCATATTTTAAGTCAACGAAAGAACTCTGATGTTTAATTTTTAAGCTAACACGGATCAGAAGTCCTAAGAGTGTTACGGATGAATCATTACAGCTACTGAGCTCGCATATCAACAAATCCATCTCCATGACAACTCAGCAAACTCCGTCCACTGAAGCAAGTGAAAAGTTACTAACTGGAGCTTGAGTTGCAATTATTTTGTCAAAGTCTACCCATTTCAACACAGGACAAAGCAACAAGAAGAACATTTTAAGTTATAAATACAAACCTTGTAAAAAAAAAAAAAATACAATCATATTTGTAGGTACAAGCACCACGAAGAACCAAAACATGGAAAAATTAAAAAAAACATGGCAGATAACAGAACCCAATGATGCTGCTGATTTTGAGCTTGTTGTTCATGTTAAATGGTTCTTCAAACACCAAAATACATCTATATGGAACTGTTTGAGCATGGTAAAAAAAAAAAAAAGCTATGCTATGCTACAGCATACTGGTGGGATCCTTATAATACCAGCATCATTCTGCATCAGTTCATAAAAAACCCTATGAGTTTAGTTTAGAGTTTAGTTCAATCAAAGTACTCAGGCTACAGTTTGTAACTGTCATTTCAATACGATATTTGAAATCTGATATGTCCCCCGTGGCTCTATTTATTTAAATCTGTCTCTGTTTTCCCCCTCTGGTGGCCAGAGAGAGATGGGCATGACGGGGCAGATGGAGAGCTTTATTTCCTCATATTTATTAGCTGATGGAGCAGCCAGGGGGAGAGAAGACCAGACGCTGTCAAAGCGAGGCTCTGATCAACTGGAGAGAATCTTTGTCACAGTCGATTTGAAGACAAACTTCCTGCACTGAAAAGGAAAATATATCAAAACAATCATTTGGTTGCATTTGAGTATTTTGGCCTCCGGATGCTGCACTGATCTCATCTTAATGACAAGAGAAGCTTTCCCCCCCAGTATTGTTGCTAAGCGCTCATTAGCGCAGCGTTTCTGAACATCCCAGAGATCACCTGTGAGTCAAAGAGTGTGGGTGGGTCTGTGACGTCTCTACTTGGATCTTGAGTGTGTTTCTTTCATTGTGTTCAGCCACAGTAGCTCTGGCTAACTACCCTATTTAACTCAAACCGCTGTTGCTACTGGTGAAAGCAGACGTGCATCACTTCCTGTTTGCTAGGGAATGTTGTCTACTGAGGAGCCACCAACCACATCTTGTTGTTAATAGAATTTTGTTGTTGCTTCTCACCTAATTTGGCATTTACAGTAGTTTAATAATTCAATTTGTGTCTGCTGTCTACACATACACATGGTGCTTCAATTCTCCTTCACTTTCGTTCTTTGTTTGGTCTTTATGGTGCAGTAATATGTAATTGTAATGTGTCAGTACTGCATCTACACTAAATTACACAAGTAGAAGAAGAAGCATGTCCCGTAACATCATATATATGTTTTTAAATTCTGTTTTCATTACTATTTTTGGGTCAATACGCCAACTTTTCCACCCCAGGAAAGTGTAATATGTATTTAGCAAATTTCTGGCAAATGTTGGTGTTTGCATTTAGTCTTTTCTATGTGTAAATATAGATGGAAACTAATCTTTAAAGTCTACTGTTATCTGCTCAAGCAATTTGAAGGTCTGATGACAATCCGACATCACCAGATGAGGAAACTGTTGCTTTTGTGCAAAACAGAGAGACGTAAACAATCTGACATCTGTCTCAAAACCACTGTCTTTCATCCCTTTCAGCTCCTCTTTCAGTTGATGTAAAAGATGCCAATCAGGGATGTTTCACCTCGATTCACCCTACTATTCTCTTGTCATTACTTTCTCCTAAAGGCAAATTGTCAAAACGAGACAGTGCTGGATGATGAAATATTTCTTTAGTAGGATAAACACTAAACATGTACAAAGCGATGTCAAAAACTGGTGATGGGGTCAAACAAAGCACAAGCGTTTTTTTCCCCTCAGAATGATTACCTGTGACGATAATGAAAAATTGTTGCTTTTTTTGTAAGAAATCAGGAGCGGTCAGAAGCCGCCTACCTCCGTGTCATGAGTATTTTCCTTTTCCGGCTTTTGGACGACCTGCCGGAGGAGTTTAGGATGATTTGTCAGAGTGAATGAGTTTGAGGGAAGGAAATCTGTCTGTCCAGGAGGAGAGCTGGAGACAGTGTCACGGCCCGAAGCCCAGGCACCCAGAAACTATCCATCACAACACTCCTACATGAGGAGACAGCCAACACACACGCAAACACTCACATACAGTAGTACTCACACACACACACACACACACAGATATAGAAGCACACAGGCCCTTCCAGAAACACAATGACACTAAACACAAATTAACATGCGCACACAACAAGGTTTCAAGTCAATATAATCCGAGTCTGAGTTGGGGGAAATTAGCTTGTTTGCTGTCCTATCGACAGTAACATGAGGAGATTGATATTAATTTAATATGTGTGTTCAATAAAGATGTAATCCATGTCAATGATGTGTAGCTTGCAAATTAGTAATCCATACATCCAAGAATCGGCTGGGACATGTGGGTTTTGTTCAGACTTAGGAAAGTGAACGAAGCTACAACTTTAGACAGGATGTGGGAGATGCTGTGTGAAGTCACCGCATAAGCAAACTTGAAGCGCAGTGTCTCATTTTCTGTTTCTGTACATGCTTTGTTGAAACCTTTGGTCAGTTAATCATAATTTATCACTCAAAAATGCCAAAAAAAGAAAAATAAATCTCTTCTTCCGGCTTCTAAAATGTGATTATTTGCTGCTCTTTGTATTCAACTATACGTTGAACAGCTTGTTTTATCTGAAGACATTGTTCATGTCTGGGTGGACGAAACCTGTAATGAGTATTTTTCCATTATTTTGATACTTTATAGAGTAAACAATTACAGAAAAAAAAAATCAATAAATTAGTAAAATGAAATGAAAATAGTCAGTAGTTGCAGCCCTGAAGGGCATACACATACATGCAGTGTATGTGCTCCTATACATGCTGCATATATCTTACATAGACACTTCCTTGACATGCAAATAATTATATGTATAATATATATTATATACATAATATTATATGTATGTATGTAATTGATGATCAGCAGATGGATTTAACAGTAGTTTTGGTTTTGAATTCATTCTAAAATTGCATATCAATCACAAAATCCTGTGGTTGGTCTGCTCTGCGTTCACACCACAAAGAAACCAGTTGGATTGGGAGCAGACCCTCCTTTATTACCTGTTCTCCGCCAGGGTGCTCACTTCCCCGCAGAGTTTGATTGACAGCTTTCACACCAACCTATCAACCTTAGTTTTGAACCAAACTAAACAGGTTTAAATGTGAGCACCCTATGATAAATACTGTCTGTGATTCGTTTTTAGTTCCTGTGAAGGAGATGGAGCTGCCCACGTGAAAGCTTTTTTGCCAACCTCTGTAGATAAAAAGCTGAACGCACCTTTGTGACGCAAACAAACCAAAATAGCAGCACGAACTGAAAACAAAGCAGCCGCGGCCTTCAGAGAAGCCACCTCCATCACGAGCCATTGAGCCCAGTCCATTTGCTGCTCAGTGAGCCAAGTCAGCGTCCAGGCTGCATCACAACACATTACACACTGACAGGACACTACACTCCGCCAGCCAAACACTGAGAGCCAGTCAGCCGCATCAGAGTCCAAACCCCCCCCCACCTGAAAAAAGCTACTGTATAAATCTGTTTTGACAAGCAGTAATTGTGCATCAAGCGCTCTCTGGGTGAGTAAAACATTCTGGCTGATTGTCTCCAAATAAATATTGACTGAAAACTCTGCAGAGGCATCCCGGCGTTAGTCACAGCCCTGCCCCCCCTCAGGCTATAACAATCATTTCTGTAATTGTGACTCTCACTCAGTAAATAGGGTTCTTTTATCACTGTTTTCTCCAACATCGCATTGTTTACTTCTCATTAGGTCAACTTAATGGACTACTCATTGGCGTGCACAAATGATAATGGGTTTTGGAGTGAGTGGGTTGGGCTGCAGGTGGGGGGTTGATGTGTGACAAATGTCTGTGTCCACCTGAACCCCAAACACCGGTAAGTGATATTATACTCCAGATATTAGGGAGGTTTAAAATTTAAGTCTGCAATAGCATCTTTGTTACAGTTCTCAACAGTGGAGGAAGAAAAACTGAAAAGACTTAGGCTTAAAGCTAGACTGTAACTTTAAAGAAAAAAGAACTTTGAAGTTGAATTTCTCAGCAATAACATGCACCAATCCTCAATCCATTCAATACAGCCATTACTTGGTTTGATCAACAGCTTATGGTGGCTAATGTTACTTAACATTAGTAAACTTGAGACACTTATTGATGTGTAACTGACATTACAGAGTCAGTTCCAACATTTTCCGAAAAACATTTTTGCAAATACACTTTCACGCTTTCTTGCTAGGGGTAGATGAGAAGATAAATATCACTCATGTCTGTACAGACGGAAACAGCTAGCCTGGCTCTGTCCGAAGGTAACAAAATCCACCTTCCAGCACCACTAAAGCTCACTAATTAACACACTAGATCTCCTTTGTTTAATTCGTACAAAAACGACAGTTGCAGTGTTATGGGGGGATATGTGCCGAACTATTTCTTGGCGGGGAGCAGTGACTTCCTGAACTCGTGTCATCACCGTGAGGTTGCCAGGAAACCATCGGAGACTCCGGTCTTTACGCTAAGCTATACTAAAGGGCTGCAGCTTCATATTTACTATACAGACACAAGAGTGTCCATCTTCTCATCTAACTAGATGGAAGAAAGACAATATACGTATATTTTCCAAAATGATTAACTATTCCTTTAAAGTAGCAACAGCAGAGAGATACCTCCAATTTTGAAAAATAAATATCCATTTCATGTTTTCAGAAGGAGGAAATTAAGAGGTACGTTACTGAAACCAGTTACTGATTTGGGGTCAGTTTGTGAGGCAGTAGAAATACACTACAACTGACCTGATCAGACATATAGGTTACATACTGTACATTACAACTGATGTTTAAATTTCAGTCACTATATTTCAATGTGTAGTTAGGACCTATTTCAGAGTGAAATAAAGTCATTTAAATGCTGTTGAAACATTGTTCACATGTAACCTAAACTCACCAAATCCATGCTTACTGGGTGAGAAAGTACAAGAGAAAGAAGCAGAAAAATAAGGAAATAAGGAAGCAAAGCTTGTCACGTGAGCATAGCTCATATTGAATGTAAAGTAACATTAGCGTAGTAGTAAAACAATATAATAAAGTTGAGGAGAAAGTTTCCAAATACTGAAATACTTAGTTACGTCTCCCACTGGGAGACTTAACAGATATGTAGAGAGATGTCAGTGACTTAGTGAACACCTGCTGATGACAAACACAGATTAATCGCCACCCTCAGTTTTAACAAGATTTATGAGTGTGATTTAAAGACTAATAAGCTGGGGACGGTCAAAAGCGTAGCAGGGTGCCCATTACATATCAAAATGTATAGTCACCGTCAGGGAAAAAGAACTCTTAATTCCCCCTACAGTCAAAAATGTGTTTTGGTTATATGTTTGAGCTTCACTGTGCAGAACGATGTATGTGCAGAGTTTAACACCAGAAAATCTTTTAATGTAAATTGATGATTATAACTCAATTATATGTCAAGGACAGACATCAAACAGCATAGTGCTCCATAGTGTCAGGCATAGTTGATTTGTGTATAATGTATGAAAACAAAAAAAAGAGTGAATGTTTTGTTTTGTAGAAGATCCATGACACACTTAAAAGGTTGTCTATTTGCAAATAAAATATTCTAGTGTTGAGCTTCAAGCAGTGTTCAGGACCTTTTTAAAAAAAAAAAAATTGTCCTGAAAGCAGCTTTCCAGAGGAAATGGAGTATAATAGGAAGCAGCATCTAAGAACAATAGCAGAGATACAGGAGTTGCGTGCACATCCACATAGACCTCAGTAGGTCAGGTGCTGGATACAAAGACCAGTGTTTTGAGTTTCACAAATGGGACCGAATCCAAACACAGCACAAATAAGCCAGAGCTGACGTTTCACTGCTGAAGGTAACAAGGCCATAGGGGGCCGAGCGAGGCTCCCTGTGGACCGGGGGCCGGGCCTCAGCAGGACTAATGAAGTCATGGAGGACCATCCATATTGAACCACAAGCGCCTGGTAAACAATAGGATGCTTTTTATTAGGAGGGACAAGTGAGGCAGAGCTGGGGACAGCTTAACCTCTGAGCTGCTTGTGCTCACCGCTGTACTAATGTGGACCAGTTAATATGTGGGGAAAGTGATGCTGTCATAAGGCAGCGAATGCTGGGTCAGAAAGTCGTGTTCAGATATGGACAAATTAAATGAGGAACAGAGTGGAACATAGGTTAGCATGCAGCCAGGGTTTAAAGGGTCAGTTAACCCAATTTTAAAAAGCAAATATTTTCTCCCTTACCTACAGTGGTATATAGTCCTGTGGTTAGCTGTGGTTGCATCAGGTGGTTGCAGGTGTTGATATATTATGGGATCCAAGATGTCTCCAGTGTCCCGATTACAGAGATATCTGTGATATAAACTGAAACTATCTGCACGGCCTGATACCACAATAGGTAGCCACATGTTTTTTTTTAGCAATTTGGCTGAACTGACCCTTTAAAATGGTTGGGGTACAGGGTGACAGTATGAAAACAAACCCTGATACAGGACCTACAACTATGACAACAGTATGGAGGAAAACACTAAGACTGTAACCGAGAGGCAACCAAAATGATTAATACTAACTTCAAATACAATGAATTTATCCTCTAAGCCATTTGAATGTACATTTCCCGTAATAAGAGTAATTTCAAGGAAAAAAAAAGGTTTATTACAACTTGGGGTTTATTTTTGGAGCTCGGGCCATCGGTTCTATGAGTTATAACAACAGTACACTCACCAAAGTATTTGCTGAGATCTGAAAACATGGCAACATCGCTTATAAAAAGGTCCAATTGGGAAAGGAACACAAATGGTCAGTTATGTTATCATAACCGATAGAAGCCGACCATCCTACAAGCACTTCTGAAGAAGCATACTGGTCTTATTAAGATTTGTTAACAATCGGCCTCTGTGTTGTGCGTTACATTTCCATAACCACACATCTAATCTTGAATTATCCTGCTTATGCTGTTCAGTGAACACTTCCTAGTGATCCAAATAAGTTATTTCACATTTTGAGTATATACGCTGCTAAAATAATATAGAAAAATAGAATAAATGTCAAATTAGTTCAACACTACAACAAGAGAGAGAAACCAAAGCTTCGTAAGTTCAAGCTTCATCACAGCCGCGCTGTTATCTGAAACTCCTGCACACATCACATTTGACTTTTCTCCATGGTCATGGTATAAAACAGTTTATTGAAAACATAGTTTGACTCAGTTTAATCGCTAAATCCATACACGAGGCAAAAAGTTGCTTAACTATGTGAACCTAGCAACATGCTGGAACTGTAGAAAGTCCAGTAAACAAGCGTGGGAGAGACTTTTTCTTAATTTTACCTTTTAATTCCAAAGACCCAGAACATTCATCAAAAATAATGAATGCTCTTATTTTACATTTCACTTGTCACACTTAATAAGGTGAGTGGGCCTGAGTGGGATTTCACACTTGTACAATGTAATATAATTAATCATTTTAAACAGTTTTGAGGCCAAAATTTTGCGGCTGTGTGGAAACAATGCACGCCCTGCCTGGCATGTAATCCTTGCACATCTCCCTGTGGATCATCTCTTACGTAATACATCAGTAGGGGGTTGATTGGTTATTGATCCATTCAAATGACTCTTTTACTTCGCTATCAGTCAAAATAAAAACTGCCTATTAAATTGGCTCCTTGTAAGCCTCCATTTTAAGTCTTCTAGTTTGCCTGGATGGGTTGTAACTCCTCCAACTTTTTTAATTGAATTATTGATCTCTGGTTCACATGTTTATGGTTAATGTCACATGTTACCTGTGATTAATGGTTATTCCAGGTTATAAGTCAAAAACTTTTGATAAATGGAGCATAAAAGCTGACAGTGTATGGGGAATTGCTTCTCTGTACTATTCGTATTTTCCCTGATTTACCCATCTTTTCTACACATGTGTGCGAAGATTAGTTTTGTTGCTGAGATCAGAACTCACTTCCAGTGCCACACTCTGTTTTGGAAAAAGAAACCTCAGCCAGAGGAATCTGAAAATTCAGATGATCAAATAAACTGCAGAATGTACCTTTAAAAGCAGAGTGTGCATGACCTGCTGCCTTGTACCAACAGTGTGTGTTACTGTAAAGAGTTGCTGCTCTTTGAGTAGTCCTTGATGGTTCATCAGTAGACCCCAGTCTGCCCTGTACAGGGCGTTAGCATCAGATGACACCTGCAGCAGACATTGATTGACCTTCCAGCTCCTGGTTTCATCTGACTTTGGCTCAGCCAGTCGGGTTTTGCAGCTCAGGGAGGATCGGAGGTCGCACTGGCACCAGTTAGCAGTCTACATGTCAGGGATCTAACATCTGAGGGCATTATTCACATTCTTTGCTCCCTGAAGGGGCTTTATAACTGCAGTGACTTGGATGTGCAGGTGAGACAGGTACAGAGCGACTATCATAGCTAACGTGCTCTGGGACTCGTGGTAATCACAGCTTGGCCCAATTTTCCCCACTGTCAGCAATTATACTTGAGGAGGACCAATCTATCATGCCTGGCACCTGCTTGATTCAATTATCCCCATGCTACCCGTCTGACTGCAGGCTCCACACTTTTGGCTCCGGCATAAATTACAAGTGCAGAAATTAAAAATTATAATAAAAATAGGAGTGATTGCCTCCTTTAAAGGCTTTTCACTGTGGGAACGATCGGGAGATTGGGTTCATAAATGAATGAGCGGGGAAGAGATTCACTGCGAGGACGATTACAACTGGCGATAATTATGGAAATGGTTGTGTGAATCACTACATACCCAAACCCCCGGGTGATTTACACAGCACACATAAAATAGATGACGCTGATATTAATTATTTATGGCTGAGTGTAATGTTGTGAAATTCATCATTGGTAATGTTTTCAGTATTTTTTTTTTCAAAGGCTGCACTAAAAGCATGCTGGCAGTCAGCACACTTTCAAACACATGTCAATCAGTGTGCTTAAATATAAGTATTCACACACACCGTATATCCACAAGCACTCTCACACACACATGCAGATACACTAATCCATATACGGACACATACTATGCATTAATCCGCAAATGTGCACCAGTAAAAAAAAAAAAAAAAACACAGCAGCACCCTCAGATACACAAACAGCCATGCATACTCAAACAAGCAGCATCACATCCAAATGAGTTCAAATTAAAGGAAAAAACCAAGAGAAGGTAAGGTGTTAATCCACCACAAACCTCCAGACCAGATTCAATCCTCCTCCTCATTCAATACTAATTCTCTAAATCTCTGGAACTCTACTGGAGGTATTAACACCATTCTTCCAAAAGATACTCCTTGATTGGGTGTTGTGATGGTGGTGGAGAGAGCTATCTAAGATGCCAGTCCAAATCCTCTCACAAGTGTTCAACTTGGTTTGGATCTTGAGACTGTGAAGGCCATAGCATATGATTCAGATCATTTTAATACTCTGTTATTTTAATACCATTCTGTGAGCCCTCGTGTTTTGTGTTTTTGTCATTCTGGAAGACACTTCACTCAGAGAAACCTTGTATCAATTTGCAGACGACCTACCTTCCAAGGCAGTGTTCAGACAGACAACAGCATTGCATCAAAAAAACGCACCTGGCTCATTCATTTCAATGAGGCCACTGCATTGGCCAGCGTCACCCAACACGGCACTGGGTTGGCCAATCAAATACGTGCAACAAAGGATAAGAGGCTTGTCGCCATGATAACTTTCCAGCATTGTAAAATCCTATCGCATATATCATGTCACTCAAACTGGACTTCCTGGATCATATTTCATCATCTTACTGGTACCTGAAACCACACAGACCCCTTGCATTTTTTAATACAGTGCTGTTTTCAAGGTACAACGGATCCAAACCATGCCAGAGCACTGGACAATGTGGGCAGCGATTCAGAGATCTGAAACAAGGCTAGTCTGATCACGGCCTGGATTGAGTTGCTCTTTTAACCACCGGTTAATGAAGACCGTGGTGAATCTGTGTCCGTTGGGGAAAAGGGAGGCTCTGTTATGCTTATGGAGTTTTCACTTATTAAGTCTCAAATTGCCACCACTGAAGCATTCCCGTATTTTTTTACCTGTCTCATTCTATTTTAGTTTGTTTTTATTTCCTGTTCTCTTGGCTCTTTAATGTGTATTTAAATGTCTGTTTGTGGTGTGTTTCTTTTGAACTTTGTCGCAATGCTTTTGATGTTTTGTGTGAAGCACTTTGAATTGCCTTGTTGCTGAAATGTGCTATATAGTAATAATAATACTACTAATAAACTTGCCTTGCCTTTTGTTTTTCTTTATATACTGTACTCATTTTACGAGAATCACAGTCATGAAATATACGCTTGTGACCAAAATCTCCACACCTATCCAATTGATCTACAGATGTCACTTCAGTCACCGTTTCTATTGAAACACCGGCCAGTTGAGCAGTCTTTGTGACAGAAGCTCTTTCCATCCATGTCCGAATAATAACTCTTTTAAAATGACGTTTTTCTTCTTGCCATGTTGATTCAAAATCAAGGTCAACTGGTCCTGCTCAGCATTTCCATACATGTCTCAGAGCATGACTGAGTAAATTAGTGTACTGCATGATACAATGAAGCAATTAATGCTCATCTAACAGATTTTTCATTTTATTTGTCACCTGTCTAGGCAAAAAAGTTTTACCTCTGAAAATCAGCATTGTTTTGATGCATTTTCATTTTCATCTTCTACTTTAATTTCATCCACAACATTATGAAAATAACAGTGTGGATGAAAATACTAAGGCCAACAGTTGCAGAAGTCTCTCCAGTAAAGAAGCGCATGGTCCTTATAACAAACTCCCCAAAATAGAAGTCACAAGGTTTTCACTCGACGGCGGCAATATACACTCCCAGCGTGTGCTCTTGCTCTTTCTGCGGTTGCCATGTCAACAAGTTAAGCGAGGCAGGTCAGGGTGAAAGAGGACTGAGGTTTCCCCATCTCTCTGCTGGTAAATGTCTGGATAATAGACTTTCCTGACAACCTTCACCCTACCTGCTGAGGCTGAGCAGACGTCTATCTGCCCATCTATCCATCCACCTGATAGCTGATATCTTTTCTCTAGTCTGAGAATCACAGTATTTGACACGTAAAAGAGTAACAACGAGTATGATCTGTGGTCAGTGGGTGTAAGTTAATTTCCTGCCGTGGTCAGATCAGCGTGTCAGGGTGTCAGAGAGAGCTGTGAGGGTTCGTTAATGGTCAGTCAGTCCTTGCGGAAAATGGGTTTTTAAAAAGGAACAAAAGGATCCTATATGTTTACTGAAGCTAACAACGAGAACATTTATTCAAAAATGAAGTTTTAATATGACACAGATCTTCCTCAGTTTGGGGTTAAATGCCTTCATAAACCAAAAACCCACTTTTCTCACCACTACAAGCAACTAACAGAAGTTGTTCTATAGGTTTTTAGTGGTTTTACAAGAGGCACTTCACTGATTTTACATGTCAAAGTCAGAGTTTGAAAGATGTGGGCTTTTACCAGGCAGTGAGAATCTGACAAAAGATGTGTAGGATCCAGGGTTTTTTGACGCTTGATCCATACTAGGTACTAAAAGTCAGGAGATCTCGGCCTCTGCTGCATCGATTTTGACCATTTTAAAAATCTGTCAAACTTTATGGAAGTGCAATGCTAAATTGCTGATCGTCAATTAATTGTAGAATTGGTCTTTTGAACCCTGGCTCCTCATGTCCACGTGTTCTTGAGCAAGAAACTGAACTTTTCCGCGCTTTTTTTTTTTTTTTTTTTTTAAATAAAGGAACAGGCCTCGTTAGCCTGTTTTGGCATGTTCAGTCTTGGGATGCAGCAACAGATTTTGGAACAAGTCACTATATACTTCCAAATGTACAGATTTCACACAGCACCAGGACAAATTAAAAGGGCAATGCTTGACAACACGACACCAAATCTGCCCAAAAGTTACTCTCTATTTGTCTCTGTTTCAGTAGGCGCCAAGAGCCTGATGCTCTGACTGAAGAATTCACAGATCCATAATAAGCCACATCAGTTTATATAAATACAGACAGAACCAGAGCCTGCTGGCTTGTCAGTGTTTATAACCTTTTTGACAAATAAGCACATTGTTAGACTGATTAGATTTGCTTTCTAAGGTTTTTCTTGAGGCAATATGATGACGCTGAATGCCACTTGTCTTCCACAATTGCATCGGCTGCACATGTAGCAGGACAGAAAAGCAGATTTGTAGAGGGAATAAATACCCAAACATTTGAGTGTGTGTCCTTTGCTTTGCTTGCAGCATCTCAGTGACAAGATCCGTGTTTGGTGAACCACTTTGCTAACTAAGACTTGGTGAAAACACTGCAAGGAAAGCAAGAAAATTATACTTTACATGTATTATTCAGTGTGCCAAGGTGCCCAGTTTAGCATTCTGTTATGAATAACGCCATGACTTTCTAAAGCTGCCGAGGAGAGGATGGCATTGTAATTAAATAGAATAAGACTATGAGACTGTGAATGGTAATGCAACCTCCAGAGGACAGAGAGATGAATGTATACAGTCAGAGGATTCATAACGAACCATGCACTTAAGCGTATCAAGGCACAAAGGAGACTAACACAAAGTTCTCAAAGTAAGAATGGCAACAGAGTCACTGTAACTGATTCCTGGACAAGCCGGGAAAATGTGGGTGCATTAAGTAAACAACACCATCCATCAATGAGGCAAGCAACTGTATTCAAAATTTCAAGTGAGTCAGAGTCATGACCGGTGTGATCATTTAAAGGATAAGTCTGGAGAACAAATCCCATAAACTAAAAACAATGAATTGATCCTACTAACAAGTACTGTGTTGTGTGTGTATCACAGCCTGATGGATCTTCTTCCTCTGAGCCACAGAGCTCCATTGTTGTCCAGAAACTATTAAAAACACATCAATGAGCCACACTGTTGCACTGGGTGACATGTTCCTTCATCACCATGAACACACACACTGTAGTTCATTCTGACTCAGTCCCACACACACCGTCCTGCTGCCCCAAATACTCGCTAGAGCACCAAATGTGGATTAATCCGCAGCTGAAAATAGTCCCAAACAAATGCACTATTTCCTGCTGTTTGAGTAACATTTGTTAAAAAATACAGTTGTTTTAGGAAATTATTTAGCCTTTTTCTAAAATTAAACTATATACTTGTAAGTAAAGATCCCGTCTTCCGTAGGAACCATTGGCTTGGAGCTGAGAGCCACGAACAGCGTAGGGAGGTCAGAGAGTATTGAGGCGGACCAACGCATTGTTGGTTTTGGCCTTTTCATGGAATTTGTTGACAATAAAAAAAACTATTGAATATTGCCAGCCTTATCCTTTAAATTTGACGTCTTGCTGTCACACTCTCCGTTCAAGAAGTATGGCAAGTCCACACCTTCGAGGAATTTGAAAACTACATACAGAGAAACAGTGTGGAATATCAAGAACAACTAAATTCTGTAAAGATTAGTTAAAAATTGTTTGGAAGAGTGGTGAAAAACCTTTAAAAAAAAGATTTTATAAAATGGTACCATGGTGTAGCTTCACCAAGCAAGTTTTTCTACTAAAGTTTTACTGAAAACTGATTGGTAGTTTATCCTGCAAACTAACAAACCACAAATGGGACAGAAAACTTGACCTCGTTGGAGGAGGTGAGAAAGTAATGGATCTGATTTCAGGGGCAGACTTGTCTCCAGAATTGGGCTACTTGATGTCCACAGACTAATCCTGACCCTGATGAGTCAGAGGAAAAAGAGAAAGGAAGAGAGAGAGAGAGGCTGGGTAGATATAATGAGGGGATGCCTTGTAAAAAAAGGGTGGGAGGAATAGTGAGAGAGCATCAGAGAAAGTGAGAGGAGCGATAGAGAAGGGGAGAAGATAATGAGAGAGAGAAGGACAGAATGGGAAAGGGAGGAAAAGGGGAGAAAAAGCGAAAGAGCAAGATGGCTCTTTATGGATTAGTGGACTAATCGCCTCACTGTTGCTGCTGTCAGAGAGAGGCCACACACAGTACAGCCTCCCCCAGGATCAGCCGAGACAATATAGAGCTCTCTCTCTCCCTCTTTTCCACTCCTTCATCATCCGATTTTTCTGAGTGTGTGTTTCTCTCTCTCTCTCTCTCTCTAGTGCTTGCTTTCCAAACTAATCAGGGCATCTCAGCTGAGAAGCCAGAGGGGAGAACGACACTCCGAGCTGCTTCCTTCTCTCTCTGTCCCCCATCCTTTCCTTCCTTCTTTCTTTCCCTCCTCCTCTTCTGCGTCTTTAAATATCTCCTTTTTCATATTTTCTATTATCCATCCTTTTTATTCTCTCCCACTTCTCCTTCCCTCCAGTTCCATCATCTCATCCCCTTCCTCCCCCATCTCCCGGCGTTATTTTCATCAATCCGCCTTCTCCCCTCCGAGCCTCCATCTCCTCGCTCTTCTCACTTCCCTCCCCCTCAGGCCTCTGTGGAGAGTTAGATAAGTTTGCTGGGGTGGGGGTGGCGGGTCAGGAGGACTTCCAATCCACTCAGTGAAACCCAAACTCATCTTGGGATTGTGTGGAAGTAGGTACAGGCTCCAGAAGAGCCCTCGCTGGAGCACTTTTAGCATCAGGCGGGGTTTTAAGTCGGATAAATACTTGGCCAAGGGCGAGAGCGTCAAAGAGGCGATCTTTCCTCTGTGCTTTCCTTCCACGCTCCCTTCCTTCTTTCCTTTCATCTCTCATCCACCCCCTTTTTCCTCTCCTGCTGAGTCTGGTAAGTCTCTTCTACTTAGGATACACAGCCATCAAGCCAGGTTCCCCGGGCCAAATCGGCCACGTCCTTCCGCCCGGCTGCGCGCATCACTTGCGCCGCCAAACCCTTTTGAGCCCAGGTAATTCCCATAATTCCCTGTGAGCTGGAGCCTGTCAAGTGCCCCTTGTTTTCTTGATGCTCCCATCCCCCTTCTCGCACTCCCTCACCTCACTTTCCTCTTCTTATCTCCACACAAAAATACATATTCTTGCTTCATCTGGTGTCTCAAAATTTTATTTTCCTTACAAAAAGATTTGCCATCACGTTCAGATGATCACTTCCACTGCAGTTTAATTGTTTTCTGTTGCGCTTCATTAGTTGAGAAAATGTATGGTCTGATTAACTCGGCCAGATGAAGGTGTCCGGACTGTCAAGTATTAATATTCTTTAGATGGATAAAAAAATAGCTTTGGGGAGATTTTGCAAAAAGTTAATTTGCATTGGAGCAAGTTTTATTAAGAAATAACACTATGTCTTGACGCTAGACTAAATGACCTGTTAACATGCAAGTCTCTTTTTGGGCTGCACTTGACGGCTCTGCAGGTAAAGCTTTACCTGCAGCTCACTGTGCAGCCGGGATCAGAGGCCCGGCTCTTTCCCATCGTTTTTTGGTCTTAACCTGCCTCACCTCTGTGATCCAGGAGTCCTATTAAATTTCTTTCACACCTTTATGTTCTGTATCATGAAATCCACTCCTAGGAAGCCACTAACGGCAAGGGGTCGATGATTTGTTTTCTTTCTACCAATATCTGTGATGACTTGTTTTTCACCTTAACAAAAAAAAAAACTAAAAAACATGGTCATGGAGTTCAGAAAAGGAATCATCTCTCTCAGCCAGTTAGATTGTGTGGCAAACTACAAGTTCTAAGGTTAACACTGAAGAGGTTTGATTACACTATTTTATCATTTATAGTTTGAGCCAGAGTTGTGCTTTCTGTAACCTTTTCAGTTTGCCGATGTTCGTGTCAAGAACAAGAATACACTAAATGGCAGTGTCAGCTGGAGTGGGAAGATTATAGGAATCAGACAGACAAGTTTCAGTTTAATAGAAAGGTATTAAACAAGGCTTATGCAATTCCTTTTCAGACTGTAATCACTGCCTGTGCTCTGAAATCACTGTTATTCCTTAAGTGCAGGTTACAGTCTGCATAGAAAGAAGAGAAACTGGCAAAACGTTCTTTTATCTCCTCAGTGATCAAACCACTAAACAGACATTTCTGAGGAACATGTCATTGTTGCTGAATGAAATTTTGTCAGTTCGGTATTGGTGATTTTTTAAATTCAAGATAACGAGGAAGATGACATGCTCTTCTTGGGGATATAAAGCTCCTCCACCTCAAGAAATCCATTCAAACTCCGCTGAATAGACAACAAATGCATGGCTGTCAAGATAAAATGAAGGCAGTTTTTCATATCTTCTGAAAATAAGGTTTTCATTCAATGTGTTTGTGTTAATATGGCTTTATGCTGTAAACTAAACGCTCTAATGAGTATTTAATAAAGACTGAATATGAATAAACCAAACTGCAAGTTTTAAGTCTGTTATTAACTCTGCACTGGACGGATGTGGTTAATATTCTCATGTTGTTACAGAAACCTAAGGGCTAAATTGTTCTTCTAATATTTGCCAATCAATTTTTTTGCATATTTTGTTTTCTGTCCAGGATGTAGTTTTCTGACTTGGTGTCATCTCTGTTTTGGCTCATCTCGGTCGCAGACGCTACTGGAAGTTGAATCAGCTGTTTACAAATTTCTTCCACATTGATCAGTTGATTTATCACAGAGCTCCCACAGAAAGATCGGATTCCCTGCTGGTCCTAAATAAGGACCAGGTCTTAAATGGAACTTTTTGATCATCTTTGGAAGTGGTCTCTATAGTGATCGACCCTTGATTAGTTAGAACCTTGCATTTTAACTGGTAAAAGTACTAACAAGGAGGACGAAGGAATCTCGGCCAGCCAGACCAATGGAGCTCAAACTGGTGCCTCAACAGACAACAACTGAGACAGAATCTGGAGGGGTGAGGCCTGGAGAACTCCGTTACAGCTAGAGCGCTTTACTAAAGTGCAGCAAATAACGTTTCGACATAAAGAATGTCTTCTTCGAAGTAAGACGTCAAAGATTTCCTACTCCAGCTAATAGCTGTCTTACTTCTTCTTTTGATTCACCATGTATACGGAAGAAGAGTTCTCTGTCCTCCTATTGGTCAGTGTCACAGAACAGTTGTAGATTTTGTCAAACTAGGCAAGAAAAGGCAAACAAATTCTGACACGCTGGTATTTTTGTTGGGACGTTCTGAGGAGTACCAGATGCTGCATAGGTTGTCTTGTACTTTGACAAAGTGTACGAGATAAAACGAGCAGTTATCACACCCAACCCTAGTTTTCGGTGGCCTTTATTGGACTCATATTGTAGTCTGATCACGGGTAACCTCAGTGATTAACAAGATAAGTTCAAGTGTCTAGCAATCTGTAAGTTGATTATATTTTACTACAACCCTAAGTACATTTCTTGACTGTAGGTGTATAAAGGTAAGTGGTGGAACAAGATCAGGGTCTCTATTCTCAGTCCCAGTAAAAAACAATGACTAAAGGCTCTGTGAGGTGCTGTGGATAAAACCATCCACTCAGTTCAGAATATTTAGCAGTTCAAGCAGCGTTAATGCAGAATAGATACAGTAATCTACCATGAGTACCTACATGCTACAGTACAGTAAAGTTGTGTGCTTCAGTAGTGCTGCATGAGCAGCACAAGGGCTGAACAAGTGCTTCCATGTGCCTTTGGCATTTGTGTTGCTGACTTTACAACATCACAGAAATATTAAAAAGAACAGTGTCCCTTTACATTAAATCACTCCTGCTGGTCTATGAATGTTTTAGACTCTTTACATCCTATATTTACTCTAAAATAGAAGGTAAAATATTTGATCCTTTAACTGTAGTTACTTTACTAAAATGAGGATCTGCTGGAGAAAAAGGTCTCTTTGTATTCATATTAGACTTAGACTCTCGTCTTTTCTGCAGTATTCGCCATCTTACAATATGCATTACGAGACAGCAAAAGGCATTTTCGGCAATCAGCTAGACTAAAATCAAGGCTTACCTAGTCTATTGCTGGCCACATTTTGGCCTTTGTTGTGGCTCAAAAACTGACATCCATAGAAAAGTTTGGTTTCATCTTGAACCGGAGCATCTGCAGATTAATTCCATACCCGATCTGTTGTGATCCACAATTGAGTGAGATCTTAAAGAAACCTGAGACTATACTATACAAAAACACTATTAAAAACTTTGCATACATCGATATAAGAAAACTTACACTATACAAAAAAAACTCCCTCCCCTTCATTCCACTACTCTCATGCTGGACACACAGCCTGCCCTGCACTGCCTGTTCCCCACCCACATGCCACCAGACACACCGGGCGGAGATCTGCACTCTACTCAGTGCACTCTTCTAGTTATGCATGTGTTTATTATTATATTCAGTTAAGACTCTAATGTGCTATCATCACAGATGGAGGCTGTTTTTTTTCTGTATGAGGGAAAACAGTGAACAGTAAATATTGCTGATAATTTGTAAAAGGTGTTTTATGATCCCATGTGGGGTGAGATCGTGCGTACCGAGGGTGGGATGGGCCACGAGATGGCACGACACTATAAATATCCCACTACAACTTGCTAATGATATTATGTAATTACATATAATGAAATGATATGGTAATTATTATGGGCTATTATGCTAATTGCTCTTTAATGGTGCTGATCAAGGTTTCATGGTCCTATACATTTACTATTGCGGGTCTATGCGCAGTGCTGTGTGCATGTATTTGTTAGGTGAACTCTGCGTGTTTCTTCTGAATGTATGCTTATGAGTTGAACGTGACCACATGTCTTCCAACAGGGAGGAAAAGCCGTTCAGGTCTTTGCTGTTGGCTGTAGATACAGTTAAGTGGCTCATTAATCCTGAACTGTCTTGTGACAAACAGGGTGTAAGAAATGTGGGAGGACAGCAGGGAGAGACGGACAGAGGGGGGGACAGAGGAGGAGCCGCACAGATCTGCCTCTGTCACAATAATAGGAGGGAAATTCATTCAGATGAATGTGCACACAGTCCTTTGGCTCAGTTTAGGCAGACACTGGCGAACAGATGAACCTTGGAGAGGGATCCCTCCTCTGTTGCTCTTACTGTGGAGGTCTCTTCCACATTAAAAAGGTTTTTTTGGGGAGTTTTCCCTCATCCGAATCGAGGGTCTAAGGACAGAGGGCGTCGTATGCTGTACAGATTGTAAAGCCCCTTGAGGCAAATTGTGATTTGGGATATTGGGCTATATAAATAAAATTAACTTGACGAACACACTGACAGAAGGACAGAGGGACAGATTGTCAGATGGGAAGCAGAAGAATCTCTTGCTTGAAAAGGGCTCAGGAACAGTAGGGCTGCACCTGACGATTTGTTTTAATCGATTAATCTAACGATTATTTCTTCTATTAGTCGATTAATCTAACAACTAATTTATCAAAGTTTTTTTTTTATTACTTGATTAATAACCAAAAAAAATATCAAAAACTGCCTCTTTCTCACTCCCCGTATGTGTCTGCACTGTTTTATAAAGTCGCCCAAAAAACACAACTCCCGTTTGGGATTTTTTTCACTTGCGAGTCCGTTTTCACTGCAGCAGGTGAGCCGCGTGTGGAAGAGGCTTGTTGTTAATGACGTCGCCTATCAGAACGATTGAAGACAACGTTGCACCGAATGACATCGGCCCCAACAGGTACACTTACAAGCTTTTTAAAAAAACAACGGCATAAGTAGGTCTACATAAACAGGAGACTCTCTCTGTGTGTTTCTCTGCAGAGCATGTGCGACTGTCAGTAGACCGCAAGGGAGGGGTAGAGCGAGGGGAGATTATGGGCGAGGTTTTAATGCTTGTTCTCCAGGGGAATCCATGCTTTGACCGGGTGCAGCCATGCTTTATTATGATGCGCCGACGCACAATATGCAAATTGACGTATTTCCGTAAACGATGACGTCGATGAATCGCCCCAGCCCTAAGGAACGGTAAACAAGTGAAAACACGTCAGCTCTGACAGCTTTGAAAAATAAAATAATCTAATCAAATCACAAAAACATAAAATCTGCTACACTAATGCGTTATTCTCCAACTAAGCAGTATGACAAAAAGTCCACCAAACAACATGCAAAACCTTCACCAAACAAAAATGATCAGGAAACCAGGAAATGTAAGAATACTTTCATGAGTAATCAAAATTCCACAAATCAAACAATGTATAAGTAATGAACAAAAACAGTACTCTGGTCCAAACTGTCCATTCTGTTGTTCAGTGCCGATACACTTCTAAATGATGCAGGTGTGTTGGTCTGCCAGAAAACAAAGAAAGAGTTATGTCTTTGAAATGAGCTGTGCTTTTTCTGTCTGGATAGATGAAAGCTCTCACTCAAGTCTGGAAACATTTCAGAGTTTTGTTTTTTGGGCCTTTCAGCAGTTACTATAAGGCCACTGAGGGCAACGGGCCTGGCAGCCACCATCCAGCTCAAGTGAAGTAACACAGATGGAGACGAGTCAGACTCAGCAGGCCTGAGGTAAGACCTGCATGCTTTCTTGGGCATTGGCAACCGATGGCAGTAAGTTTTACAGCCTAGCAGCTGGTATAGCTCCAAGATTGGGTATTAATCAATTTCCTTAGACATATGGAAACTAATCTCCAGTAGTACCTCTGCCATGACAGTCTTCTGTGGTCGTATAATTAACTGCTGCATAACGTCATGCCAAAGTGGTATGTGGTTCATCATGTTTTGTCAAGAAAATTTACACGATTTTTATAGCTTTGCTAGTCAAAGTAGGGGGGTCAGATATTCACCGATTTTTTTTTAATTTATTTATATAGTATAAGCACCCTGAACCCCTTCACAATTGTTTTGTAACTCAACACAGTTTGCATTTGAATTCCTCAACATCAACAATGAGCTGGGAGGAAATTTGTGGAATTGGGGACATCTTGACAAAATCAGGTAGTGTATTAATGTACTGTTTTAGAACATTTTGGACTAGATGTTTGAACCAGTAGACAAAACCACAACAGGAATGTCAGATATGGCAGTTACAGGATGGACATTTATCTGATGACATCTTGGGCATTTTCACCTGGTTTTTCTTCTCAGACCAACCTAGGTGTGAGGGCTCCCAAAGGCGTCCCAAGATGGTTAAAGAAAGCACAAAAAAAAAAAAACTTGAAATGTTTTTTGCTTTTTGCTTTTTCTTTTCTTGAAATACTGAATATTTTACTCTTTATTTTACCTCTTCAGGCTTGTAAAACAAAAATCTTCAAATTAAACTGTGTAAAAATCCCTCTTTAGTTGAGCTGCTCACTGCTCATTTTAAGGGTTCATAAGCCAAAAAACGTTAGAAACCACTATGCTGTACTGTGTGTAATACAGTATGTAGATATTTTAATGTGAACTATGGCAATATGGACAGGCATTTCCAAAAGCAATTGAGGTGGAAGGGTTAATTTTGTACGACTTTCAGTTGACTGTGAACACTGCTACAGTAACTTAAACTCTTCGATCGATTCCACATCTGTCTGTCTGACAGATGGTTTGTGTACATTACCAACTTTCAGAGACAGTACATGCATTTTTCTTCAAACAGGAATGTTATCCAGATGCAGCCAACAATTGAATGGATGGAAATGAAAAAGTCAGATAATGCAGTGGATCGACCGTCAGTCACTGATCCTGTCTGCAGACCTTTCTCGAGACATACAGGACACAAGGCAGCAACCTGCGTCTTGTATCTGGTTTGTTTCAAGAGATGTCCTCGCATCAAAAGCAACAACTGATTACCTTGTCCAGCTACATCTTACACTGCCAAACCCTCCAAACTTGGCATGTCAATGCTTAACCACAATTAACTACAGGGCCAATCAGGACTCACCAGGGCCGAGCTGTCTGCCATTTTCCCTCAAGACAAGACATCTGCGTCACGCTCGGCCTCCTGTCGCCAACAGAGATTTGTCAAGTGAGATTAACTTTGAATTATTGGAAGAGTTTAAACAGGCAGCGGACCTGACGTGCAGCATTTGACCCAGACTTCATCTTTGGCCTTTATCGTTCACTCAGTCCTCCTGTTTCACTTTCCCTCCCTCCATCTCTTGTTTTTTCCCCCAGACAGACTGACTGACTATCTTTGACTTCGCTGATCTGAAGCTTCTGTATGTCTGTCAAGAAAATTTTAGGCAAAATTAACATTTCACCAAAAAATTTAGTTCTATATTCAATTTCTATTAACATGAGTCCTGAATGTCTAAAAAGAATAAATACATCTTCTGAAAAGTGATTTGGCAAGTTAGTCCGGTTTTCTGTTTTCCTCTGACATGCATCATGTTGCTTTGATTAATTGAGGCCAATGTATTGTCTGTAAGCCTGATCAATCAATCACTGTAATCTGCTCAGTCTCAGAGTCTGACAGATCCTGACACCAATCTACTAGATGACAGTCTGAACAACAGCCTCTACCCTTATTCGCTGAAGGTTAAGGTTTCATTTTGCCTCTGCCTTTGTTATAAACAGCTACAAAAAAGCCCCGACTTCCATCAACCGAAGGACACTGCATTATGGGACAGCGTGCATTGCCATTGTGTATTCTTTGGCCAGTCAACTCAGTTTCTAAAGATTCTGTTCTCCTTAAAAACAATACAAGCGTCTTGTTACACCTGTAATGTAGCCTCGAGCCGCTAGCCTCAAGCAGAGATGAGGAGCGGGTTACAGAGTTCCATTTCATCAAGCTTGTAGTCCGCAGCCCTAAGTGATATCACTTGAGACAACTTATCAGATTTCGCACAGCTCCCTCTGGAGACACAAACAGCTTTATATAACTTTAGTCACATATGCAGCTGTACTACCCAACACCTGGAAACTGACTTTGACAAGTAAAATCAATGGAGTTCCCCTTTTACACCTACTGAACACTTTGTTTTTGCTGACCTCCGGTTGTTTAACTTCTCACCTTGCTGCAGTGATGTAGAAGTGTACTCCAGGGTGTGTCAGTACACTGTGACATCACTGTTGGGTATAGTTACAGATGCAACAGAGCACACTCTATATATACTCTACAGCTCTATAATGTTGTAAAACTGATCATTTATGTTGTAATGCACTGTAATACTGGTAGAAAAATCTGGAAACCAAACTGAATGGAGCCCCTGTCTGTCTGTCTACTATCAGCGCTCATTGCTGAGATCAGGAAACTGCCTACACAGGCTGTGTGATGGTCTGCCACGCCATGAAGACTATCAGTCACAGCCAGATAGAAGTGACACATCGTGTCTCTGTATTGTTTACTACCGAGCTGAGGCCGTTTACTGTCCAGTTTCCAGGAACTAACAATATGGAGAGCAGCCCAGGGAGACTCTGGCTTGGCCTCAATACTAAACTCCAGGGCAGAAACAGATTTGACCGAGACAGAAACACAAAAACACTGTTGTTCCAAAATGAGATTTGGCTATTTTAAAATGCCTGCCCTCACCAAGTGACGAAAAAGGCTTCATAGTCTTTTAAAATGGCTAAATCATAACACAGGCAGGATCCTCTGGAGTTCTGGCAAAGTGAAAATTGGCCTGAAGGTTTGTGCAACATGAGGAACACTGGTGTTTCCTGCCAAACACTCTAAGGAAAGATATGAAAACACTTGAACACTTTTAAAAATAAGCACTGGCGATGTGCCTTCTGTTTGTGGACTCACAAGTTGTTTGGTTTATATGTCTTCTTCCTGTAAACTGGGCAAATGCAGACAATATGACGGATTTCCAGCAGCTTCAGTTGAGTCTGCTAGCAGAAAATGTTTTAGCGATCTAAAACAACAATCAAAGACCTATGCGCTAAGCCTCAATTTTTTTGCATCCACATGAGCTGCTACCAATGAGGGCTGCACTGATATCTACTGCACAAAACTTGGCAAGAGTGCTTAAACTGACACCTTAAAAGGGCTTGAGGGCATTTTGGGCTGAGTGACCAGCATACATAGAAAGAGAGACTTCATTTGAGAGACCTAATTGTGTGTAATTGTATTATTCAAAATTAAACATTTAAGAATATAACAAATGACCAAGAAAGATATTCCCATTAAAAATGACTGACACTAAAACATTGAGGAGATTGTTCCAAAATTATCATACAATTTTCTAAAGTAAAGCTTCCATTATGTTATATTAAATTAAACAATGATCTAACTCCTCCTGATTTCAAATCAAGTCACACTGAAGTGCAGCAAAGACCGAACAGTTTCCTCATTTGTTCTCTCCAAAGTGAAGGTGAGGTCTCAGGATGCAGTTTGGGTCGAAGCAGTAAACCGTCGGGCCGTCTACACCTGACCAGCAGCAGAACTGGTTTTTGACATGATGCGTTGTTTTCCAATGGACAGAGTGAAGATGTCGAACCTGGCAGCAACACTACATTTCACGCCTCGCTGCTGCTCTTAATGTCCAATCAGTTTCAACTTTGACCTTATTTCAGTCAGAGAAACGCACAGTTTAGTAATAGTGAGAAGTGTCAGGTTGTACTGTACAACTGCATGAATATTACTGGACATTAATAGTCAGCTGGTAGCCAAGCAGCTGGTAAATGTGCCAATGATCATGACTTAATCAGCTAATGCAAGTGCAACTTCAGCCTGAGCTCCATTTCCAGACAGCCTTTCAATGCACAACCAATGAGATGACAGCGACCACAATCTTGGTAGGGAAAACTTTAGCATGGTGGGATGAAGCAGTCAGACAGGACTACTGGGTGAATAGGCAGATAGTAAACAGTGACACTTTCCTGCTACCTGGCGCACATTGGTGAAATAAATCTCTGCAGCCAACCATTTCGAGTCTATGCCGAACCCCATGTTCAATACCAACGTTTTTCAAATTCTCGCTTTCTTCAATATTTGCATATCGCAATTGCAATATGGTTAAGGGTAGGAGAAGACAGTGGTTATGGTTAAGATATGGGTAGGGTTGGGCAACTAAAACACCAAACTGAGGTTAGGGAAAGGTCGCGGTCAGAGCACACTACTTCTTGCACTGGCAGTGAACACTGGCATTGGACATAAATTGTGAGGTGCTGAATTGTTCAATATGAACATAATTCCTGGGGATATTGGGTTGATGCCCCTTAGGGTGCACATAGGTTCATGTCGAGAGGGCCTCAGGAGCAGCAAATAGACCAGAACGCAGTTCAGACACTAGACAGTTCAAACATTGACTAAAGGGCAAATGTGTTTTTGGGAAACGTGGGAAAAAACTAAACTGGAATAGAAATGAAGGAGGCCACTAAACATAATATCTATGAATATCTAAGGGAATATTTTTTTCTTTACCCATGAGCCACTGATAGACTTCTGCACAATTCTGAAAATAAATGGCCAATACAAACAGAAACACTATTCCTATTCCCATGGTGTAACAGCTGTCTAGGAATTGTTTCCATGTTTATTGAACAGAAAACAACCAATCTAAAGTGGCTCCATATCAGCATTTCACATGTGTACAACTTATTTGCATGATGAGATAAAGTGAGTGCTCCTCACGACTGTTCAAGCATACAAAATGTGTTGAATAATGTACAGCGGCTTTGGCCCGAAGGCAGGGAGCGTCTAGGAAAAAAACACGACTGAGAGACAGGTCAAACAATGGCAAGATACAAGACAAGTACAAGATTCCAGGTTCGGGTACGTCTGGAATGCTAAACAGTCAATAGGTAAGGAACACATACTACATGACCTACCTACAGTCTACAGAGGTTTAAGCTAAGAATTGCACGTTAAGAGAAATGTAACTTTAAAAGATGTCATTTTTGAGGGAATGTTTAAAATTACTGTGGAAAACCATTTTCTGTTATTTAATAAAAGTTCATTGCTAGATGACTATATCAGTTTAACCTTAATACCAATAGATAAACACAAATGTTCTGTTTGTTATTCCTCCGTCAAAGCCTCCAGGGGACCACTTGGTAAAAAAAAAAAAAAAAAAAAAAAAAAAAGTATTCAATGTAGGAATCTGTACTCTCAGTTTTGCAGACTGTGCATAGTTTAATAATTGATGCCCTGAAAGTAACTTTTCCTCCAGGATATAGACATTGTTACACAAGCTGCATCGGGCCAGCAGAGACAGCAAGAATACCAGAAAGAAAGGCTTTTGTAATACATTTGCCACTTCTGTAAAAACAAATCTCCCAAAAAAGCCTGGAAGGGTTTAATCCTTAAAGATTGATAAACCATAGCCACAAGATATAAAACACAACATACACTGTTAAAACCATGAACATAAGTATTAATCACCTTCTTTTTCCACTGGAAGCTGCTTAACATCCCAATATCTTAAACCATCAAAACTTGAGAAGCATCTGTAACTTTAGAGCTACAAAAGCTCCATCATAACGATGACTTCAAACAACCAACTAAAAGAAGTTATAGAAATTGTATGCAAAAATACACCAAGGCTGAACAGCCTAAACTAGCCTGTCGCTAGAAAATCTGTAAGCTCTAAACGAAAATGGACCACGTAAAACAGACTACTAAGTTTTGTTAAGAACTGGTGAAAGACATGTCAAAAATCTGCTAAATCCTGGATTCTGTTTCATTTAAAATTCTCTCTTTTCCTCAATACTGTGTCTATACATGGCAACTAAGGTAAGGTAAAGGTAAAGAAAAAAAAAAAAGATTGTGGGTATGGCAAATAAACTATTAGGGTTAGGCATTTTAAATACTTGGTAATGGTCAGGGAGAGATTTTGGTTATGGAAAAAAAGAACATTAACTGCAGGTCTGGGAATGGACAGTCTCAATGTCACAAAGGTCATTTGTGAAGCTGTGCAACAAGCTGAAATGTGAACAATTCTTTCTCTCAATATGCAAAATATTTAAGCGCTTTGATTTAAAGTGAATTTTTCACACAAGACAAAGACCTTTGTTGTAAAACAAGTTAAATCCATATCACCAATAAGCTGTAATACACAAGATGTACTGTATTTCCCCTCTCACTGTTAACCACTGATATCTTATCGTCCCTAATTTGTTCAGATGATTCGTCAGATTAACCACAGGGAGTACAGCTTGCCATTAATCATGTGTGTCACATGCTCTCTTCTTTTATTCTGTTCAGTTTTCTGTTGCTTTCATCATCAGTATGGTGTCGCCTGCTGTGCAGATCTGTGTGCAGCCTCTGAACACTGTAAAAAATAAATGACCTAAAATGATGACTTTGTATTGTAATGTATTCAGTTCTCTTCAAAACATACAGGGTTCATCCTCCGGGGAGCATGTATGTGCTCTTTACATTTCATGGAAATCTGCACACAATATTCAGTGTGTACAAGAGGACATTTTGATCTGACATCAGCACGAGATAAAAGCGGACGGAGTCACCAGAATCATTAGGGTTCATGAATATTCAAGCGTATTTTATGGCAATTTCAACAGTATACCTCGCACTGGACAAAATTGTAGGTTAACCAACCCACATCACCGTACTTAGGCTACACCACTAACACAGCAAAAAACAGCAAGTACTGAAACTTTCAAACAGCACATCACATTGCTTCAAACGTCAGTATACGATAAAAACTACACCACCAGCATTCCCTACGAGCAGCTCCCTCAGCGGACTTTCGATCCGCATATAACACATTGCAAGGCAGTAGAGAGATATCTAGCTATGAAAATGGCCTACTGTCCCATTTCAACAAACAGATACCGACTGGCTCGCAGCTAGCTGCCACCACTGCACAGTTAAAGCAAAAAGCAGCTGCATATCTCATACTTACAGCCCACCATCATCATGGCCACCGAGAAGATCTTCTCTCCATCCGTGGTGGGGGCGATGTTGCCGAAACCAATGGTCGTCAGGCTCGTCATGGTGAAATACAGAGAGGTGATGTACAGAGAGTCCTTGCCAGGGCCGCCCTCCCATTGGCCAGAACCGCTGGCGTTGTAGCGGTACGGTGATCCAATGTTGATAGCCAGCTGGTAGAGCCAGCTGTCCATCTTGATGGTGTTGGTGGCCTTGTCGATGACCTCATAGTCTCCGATGCTGTACCTGTTGAGGACAAAAATCAGAATTTCCGTATGTTTAGCAGGCATGACAGCAGAGCTTTAACCAAATGGATACTTCTGATTGAGATCTGAATAAATGTTGTGGTGGAACAAGCATTAAAATCCACCTCAAGACCCCGAGGATCTAGTGAAGAATCACTGTTTTTCATTCCTGGTTCCATTCCTTCCTAGCTCATTTGGTTAAGGTAAGGGAAAGCTTGCTGTCCTGAATGAATACTGATTTGAAGCAAGAGCCAGGTCGAGTTAATTGCTGTCAGACTACGTTCAGTGGCAATGTTTGCCACAAGGTTGCGGTTTTGGTTACATGTTAAAACAATTAAGTTTCCCATCAAAATGTAATTAGCAAAACAAATTAGTAGTATATAAATAAAAAGGGACGAGGTTGACTAGGGATAAAAACTGCTTTTAGGTAGTTCACAAATGCCAATCCTAGACTAGAGGTCAAAACTCCCCTTAAAAACACTTAAAATACCTTAATCCTTCCATTATTTATGTACACAGTCCATAACATAAACTGAGACTCCTTTAAGTCTCTAAATTTAATGCCTCAAATGCTTTTAAGAATATGTGATGGGCCACTTAAGGAAACCTTAAATATGGTTATTAAAAACATTAATCATTCATGTAAGAGCAGACTGAGGAGCATAAACAACATTTATGGCTAAACTTTGGTCTGTCGAGGCTCATATTCAGTTATTAAGGTAAATTACTTAATGCACTTTTCACTTCATCTTATTATGAAACGTTAATGTAGCTTTGGAGATTTAAAATGAAGGTGTTCTGTTTGGCTATTTATGTGAAGTAAAACTGCAAATATGACCTTAGACTCCATCTCAGTGAATAAATAAAGCAGTAATGTATCATAAAAATATTGCTGTTGTGTTTAATGTTGGTGAGTATTTGCATTTAAGGAATGATTTGAAAAGGGATGCTGTGTTTTTTGGTAACAGACATTGTTTGCTACAGGGGATAAATAACTTAGCGTATCACCCAGTGTTGTAGGACTTGTAGGAAACTGAACAAGGCTTATAGTGAGCAGAACAGCAGCAGATGCTTTGTAATGTACAGATGGGGAGGGCAGGAGCAATGTTTGGCATACATAATCAATTAGGAACAGTTAGGAAAACGAGTAAATTCCCAGCAGCCAGCAGAGGCTTTTGCATGGCACTAAATTGTGAGGAAATGAGGGTTCCCTCAGCGACTGTGAAACCCATGAAAAAAAAAAAAAAAAAAACAACTTTACCAGATGCAGGCAAGCCAGTGAGCCACCAGTCCGAACACGCAGACCAGCAGGACCAGAACAGCAGCACCGTACTCCAGGTAGTGGTCGAGTTTCCTGGCCACCCGGCCCAGACGCAGCAGGCGGACCACCTTCAGAGAGCTGAACAGACTGCTGATGCCCTGAGGGGGAGGAACGGGGGAGATAAAGGGAGGTTTATTAGAGGAAGTCGGGTTTCTGTAGTGTAAAAAGTGAATGCATTCCTTGGGCAACAATTGACTGTTCGCTAAGCCCCACCCCCCTTAGTTACTGTTGCTATGCTTCCCATCTGCCATCATTACCATGATAATGATGGCAGATTTACTATCAAAATCCTTAGTCATTGTAAACAGTGGGTCCTTGATATCTGGCAAACAAAAGCAGCTTCCCATTTTTAGCCGATGACCGTTGCTAGCAGATTTTATCAGCTGTAACTAGCTAGCTAATGAATCTTAACTTCGTGAGTTGGTTCAAAAACGTTGACTCCGGCTGACTTTTTAATGTTTCTTGCTGAAACCAGAAAGTTAAGTCGTTTCCATAAGCCATAATTTTCTTCCAAAACACCATCAGGAAGTGAACCTATTAAAGCCATAAATCTACCTGTAGCCTAAACCTTAAATAAAATAACATTTCAATAACGTTAGGATATAGTTTGGAGTTTCCAGCCCCACAAATGTTTTCAAATAGGTTTGATATTTACACAAACATGGTTGCCCGTGTTGTTATAGTTGCTACGCTATGGTTATGGTTTCCTACAGCCTGCAACTACGTTTTACTAAACAGCCATATTGGACTGATAGCTCCTCAAATCGTGCTAAGACTACCCCGATTTTTAGGGTTGTGTGATGTGATGATACAAACCATGGGACAACAGTAATTTGTCTATCTTTGGAGATTTTGCTATGCTGTTTCTACCAAAGTATGTATTCCTTTCATTCTCAGGTTGTATTAGGCCACTGTGGGCAACGTAGCAAACAGAAGTAAACCGTTACCACTGGACTAAGGCTCTCTATCCATTATACAAAAAACACAGCTCAGAGCACAACCCATGGCCACTAACAGCCACCCACATTATAATAAAGTGTTCTGTGTCCAATACATTGTCATCAACATGGTGCCTGAAACACAGTGAGCAACACTGTGTTCAATGTGCACAACCAAATATGATGTGTGCACTAATCTTTGATTAAAGCAAGCAGCACATTGTCAGAACACAGCAAATTAACATCTGTCTAACAAAGTAAGATTACATGAATCAACATGCACACAAGCATCAGCTTACAGTCTGACTGCTCTGGGCGAGCCTGGTGCCCCTACTTTAACTGAACCCTGAGGGCCAATATCTGTAAATGGAAAAACACACTGCAGGTGTGATAAGCTTAATCCTAAGCCACATACGAGAGAACGGTCCATCTAAAAGCAGAAACATGGCTGAAGGGAATGTACATACCCGCAATAAAACTCACTTGTATACAAGTGTATACGTACGCACACACACACACACACACACACACACGAACCCTGGAGCCCATTTTTGTTACTTGAAGTGTACAAACTAACACTTGTTGAGCACAATAAAACTTCATCTAGTCAACTTTTTGTAGCTATTCTTAAAGTCTAAGTTTGCATCGTAAGATAATACATTTATTTTGCGCATTGTTTAACAACATCACATGTATATATCCTGGAGCCACTTGTTACAGTGCAAAAGTGAACTCTGTCACACACATATTGAGTAAAATAAGTTTGCATTTTTTATGGCTGCATTATTAGATCAAATTCCTGATGTATTGTGCATCATTTTATACGCATTTCCCTGTAATTCAACCTGATATATTTGACATCTTTGGAAACTTTGGAAAAGAATTTTGTAAAAAGCTTGCATGTTTAAACAGAGCACTAGTTTGTATTAAGAGATTTGCCAAAAGGTCTGCAGTATTGAAGAAGATGATAATTCCATTTTTCAGCAAAAAAACTTTGCTACAACATGTTCTACCTGTATCATATCCCATCAGTTCAACACACTACATAGCTGCTCAAAAGCTAGAAAATGAATAAAGGAGACAAGGTCAATCTAGAAATTAAAATAATTCACACTTGTTTACTAAAGAGCAGCACATCTTGGCAAAAAATGTAATTTTACCACTTTGTTTGACGTCACAAAGAATCAAAAATAAAAGTCATAATTTATTAATTATGAGCTGCTACATTCTCTGCTTTCAAAGGCCGATATCGTCAATATTATCTACAGATATTAGCTCATCACTGAATATCGTATTAGTGTATATATATTTGCCCATAAGTGACAAGAAATTGTCATAGTTTGTCCACGAGAGAACACTGACAAGTTTATTTTTCAACTGTGAAATGTCCTACTCAGTACATATCTTGGTCATAGTTCTTTAATAAACTTCTCAGAAATCCAGTATCGGCCAGGCTCTAATACTCAGTCAAACACAACACCACAGAGCCTTGCTCCACACACTATAGCCCTTGAGAACATTTTCAGTGTATTATTTTCCTGCCCCAGTGTAGCTGACCCATGTCCTCCAAAGGGCCCGGCTTCTATACCACAAACATCCCTAAACACAGTCGGCTGGGAAGAAATAAACAACAGTGATTCTTTTCAACCAACAGCCAGGCCCCCGAGGCACTGGCATGCTCTGCACGATCCGTTTTAACACAATTAACCAAAGCCGAGTGTTTGGAGCAGCAGGGGCAGACATTGTACAACCTGAAGCTAAATATTTACCAACATTAAAAAAAATATATATATATATATATTCTCATTTTGGAGCATAGAGCAAAAAATAGATGAAAGCCAGCAGGGTTATCTAATGATGTGGGCTATGATGTTATGTAATAAAGGGGGAGACTGCTGAGCTGCAGCTTCCTTCAAGCTCCTCACCCTCAGCTCAGCCTTCACCTCCATCCTGACGTTCATTTTCAGCCTCAAAATCTCCATCTTCAGTGGCAAACCAGCTCCATTCAGCCCATGTTCCTCTTTTGACCTTATTTTACCCCCAGTAACAGACCTGAGCTTCTCTTTTGCGCCACGATTTCACCCTGTGGTTTAAAAAGTCTGACAGTATTCAGCTTTCATAATATGAAGACAGATATTCATGTACTTTAGTTAAGAGTTCCCTGACTCATGTTTTGCACTGTTCAGCATCTTTCTGCTCCATCTTAATTCTTGCACACTTGATCCAGTCGAGAGCTCAAATTCTGCCCCCTCTTCTACCTAGCCTCTGTTCCACTAGTTTCTGTAACTCACTGGTTTCCTTTCATCAGTCTTTCTAAACAGCTGATAATATAATATACATTCTACTTTACTGAACAATTAAATTCGAATATCTCTTAGATAAAACAATTATTTTGAAAGCATTGAAAAACTCCAGCTCCCATGAGGCTTTGGCAGTATGCCAGTTTCATGGAATATGTTGTTGTTTAATGCTAGTTAAATAACTGTTTTGGCTAAAATGACAAAATATAAAAATGTTACTATCCATCCATTCATTGAGTTACCGATGCTAACTGGGAAAAGGGGTGGGACATCTGCTCTCTGTTAAACATGATACATCGACATGCCAGCCCTCGAGTGCGTTCTATCTGAGAAGAGTCCTACAAACAGCAAAAAAGTGGATTATGGTGCAGTAGTTTGAGACATTTCTGTAAACACTCTGATGAATGTAACTGCAAACGTCTTACAGCCATCTACCAAACCTACAACGGCTATGTTTGAAACTCAATAAATACATTTTTTGTATGAGTATCAATTTAAATACAAATTGAGATGAAAGCGGATGCCTGGAACCAGCCATCAGCGCACTATGAAGTGCATTTTGCACACAACACAAACTCTCATTTTCTATGTTTGAGAATTCCTCCAGAATAGCATTCTTAACCACCGCATTGGTCTACAATGGGACATTTAATACACCACACAAAAGAACTTTTACTTCACACAGTCACGATATCTGTGTTGGCAGCGATCTGAAAAATCCCTAAATCTAATGATGAAGTCAACAAACTGACAAACTGACAAATGCTCCATGGATTCAAATGTAGGTAGACTTGCTGACTGCAGTGTTTCCACTGAGGTTATCGGGTCACATTTGCCTGATTGGAAGTCATTTAGCAGTTAATCATTGAGGGGAACTAATCAAGGCCAATTTTGTTGAGAACTGAAGTTACTTTGTACAAAAGGGTGCATTTAAAAAAAATTTCTGTATATTTAACCATTCAAACAAAATGAACATAAAAATGTCTGTATTAAACATCCTATCATACAGCATAAGGGGCGTCTTCACAAGAGTTTTCCTTCATTAATTCAGTCTTGAGCCTGAGCTGCATTTTTAGTAATTTTACCCTCCTGTCAAAGCCACAGTTCCAGTCCCAGTTTTAGACCCAGTTCTTGTCCTAAACAGCAGTCCTGGTGCCAGCCATTACAGATCCTGCAGTCCCACAAATAAAGTCCAAACTGTGTCAAACTTACAGAAAATATCTACAGAGATTCTACAGATGGATGTGCATCTGTGCTCAACTTCTTGTAATTTCTTACAATTGTAAAAAAAAAAAAGTGAGAGAGGACATGAAATTAATTGGTGTGAGTGAAGAGGACGCAGAGGACAGGGTTAGATGGAGGCACATGATTCGCTGTGGCGACCCCTGAAAGGGAGCAGCCGAAAGGAAAAGAAGAAGAAGTAAAGAAATAATTCCTGTTACTTGTTCTTGAATAAGACTTTTTTTCTTTTATCTTGACTTGATCTTAACCTTTGACTTGACCAGGCCTGGTTTTAAAACTCCATTGGACCGAGGTGGTCTTGGCTGCACCTTCGCCTCAACTCGTACTCCTGCTGCAGGTTCTTATATTCCCCTCTCTCTGATGCAATAAACCCAGCCAGCCCTTGCCTCTCTCCAGTCAGAGCTTCAAAGGCCTCCCCTGGGACTCGGACGGTTCCCAGCTCATATGTAAATGCCTCTAAATTAAGGAGCCACAGGACAGAGCAACACAGATGAAAAGAGCATGAGTCAAGAGTGCGCAACGCATGTAAAATCATGGCTCGTAAGCACCTGTTTATCCAAACAGAGCCTGGCAAAGTGAGACGGGTATAGACAGAGATTACATGTCCACCGGGAAGCTCTTTTCACAGCACCGGCTCTTTCTCTCATTATTTTCAAAAGCCGAGAACGCACTGTTGCATGTTCCTGACAGCACTGGGAGCTTAACGTGTTTTCAGTGCCCAATCCAGTGAGCATTAAAAATTTAAAATGTCTCAGCTTTTAGCGAAAGCGCGCCATGCTTCAACTGAGTTTTCAATTGTCACTCTACACTAACGAGAGCCTTCCCCAAGCAGCAAAAGCTACAAAGTAAAGGTGCTTTTTGTACAGTTTTTAATCCTTTCAACATCTGAAACACGAGGATAAATGTCAAACTGAATATGTTTTTGATATTTTAGTACCACAAAACACATTTGGTTTAATAGCTTTCAAGAATGTTTTTCTCCCCTTGACAAATGATAGACATAAAATATAAACTATCTGTGGGGATTAGTAGAATTAGGCAATTGAACCAAATCAAATTAGCAAAAGACGTTGAACCAAATGAAAGGTATCTTGCATCTCCAGCATGAGTTTTGTTTTTCATTGGTTTTCCTTCATCCCTCAGTCTACTGCACACTCCAAACCATCTCTCCATTCTTACACATTTTCCTCGATCCTTTCACGTCATGCTTTTATCCGTCTATTCACCTCCCCTCTAATACACCTTTTTCACAGCAGACATTTTGACTTGTCATGGCAGGAAAAGCACAGGTATAACTAATAACATTAACTACGGCTCTTCCATTAAAGTGACCCAGGAAGCCATGACAGGGAGCCCCCATGCATAATGCCAGTGCGCTGAATCTTGAGCACCTAAATGGAATTCGGCCATGATTAATGTTATTAATAACACCTGCGCTTTTCTTGCTATGACATGTCAAGTCTGTCGTGAAAAAGAAAACGACTTTGGAGCAGTCATTATTCCAACATAGTTCCCAGCACTACTACAGTCCTGATAAGCACTGTTTCTGTAATGTATTGGTGGTAATAACGTGTATTTATCACATCTTAGCAGCCATCTAGACATTGACTTGTTTACACTTGAAGTTTGTTTCGTGTTTTGTGAGATTTCATAGCCGTCAGAAATTCTGCACATCTCGTACTCACTCAGCCGAGCTTGTATTAATATCTGAACAATATGACATGAATGCAACATTACAGTGTCCCCTCACCGCTCAATCTTCCACTAGAGCCGGGCAATAGATATGGCATATATAGGCCTACTCGTAGATATAAGAAAAATAATTATATGAAAATGAGAAACTTAGATATACTGTTGATGGCATACATTGCAAAACAATCGCAGGTAATTTCACCACATAAAAGGATGCTATTTCTGACCAACCATATGGCAGGCCTTTAGGAACAGAAAGCCTGTTTCCAAAACAAATGCACAGCAAGGTTGGCAGAGTTAAAAAAAAAAAAAAAAAAAACACCACATGCTCTTATTTTGGTATCAAAACTCAGATAGATGGGAGAGAAGGAAACTTCAAGTGCTGGGTCAGAAAGCAGCAGCTCAACAGCCCCAACAATCATAAACGTGAAGAGCCCCAGCGCATAGACGCGCTAACAAGACACTGGTGATATAGTTCAACATAAAACATATCGCTGATGTATTTTGTAAACTCTGCTGAAAGTCTGAGTCAATACACAAACTTAAGTTTACCACCTGAAGTATCGTTATCCAACGGCACACGCAGAGCGCAAGTGCTTACCATCGCAAACAACAGCAATTTCCGCTGGAAAGAACAGCAAAGCATTCTGGGAGCAACAAAACCTGCTTTTTCTGGTGTTGTACTCTGACAAACAAAAAACTAAACTAACAGACATAAAGACATCACATATGCTGTTGGTTTTTAATTGCAAGAGACAAAGAATTACATCATGATATGATATATATTAATTCATTTTTTTGGCATATCTATATTCTTCATACATATATATATTCTTTTGACTACTAAATGTTTTCATGCATCTATGTCTCCATCACATCTTCCGTCCCTCCTGTCGCCACTCTTGTATTCTACAATTTCACTTTTTTTAAATCATTCATTTTCATCCCTTAGATTTTATCAAGCCAGCGCTCTCATCAATAGCAACTCCATCCTCCTCCCACCCTTAAATTTTACATTTAAATCATTTAGCAGAGACATTCAACTCCACCTTTCCATTTTTCTCCTTCCCTCCTTCTCTCTGTGTTAACATGCAGAGTGTTAATATCCCAACCCCGACTGCAGGGCGCACAGCTTCCTCCCGGCTCTGTCAGCTTGGCCGGTCGCGGTGGTGGCAACATGCATGCCACGCAGAAAGGTCAGCCTGGATTAGACCTTTCTGAGCCGGCGCGGCGCCGGCAGATGCACGCTGCGAGCTTCCATCGGCCTGCCAGGCTCCTTCGTGACAGCAGGTGGCTTCAGGACCCGTGGGGGGTTCCTCCCTGCCTGACTCCAACACAACCCCCGCCCACACACCCACACACACACACACATTCTGACTCCTCACAACACCTCTGCTGCAACCTGAGGGAGCATCAGCACAACTCCTCATGAGAATGTTACATCATTTTTTGCAGTTTTACAGCCATAGCCCGACTACTTTGGTTGTTTTGTTGATGTTACTGCTGACCTGTAAGTGTCTTCGTGTAGGTGTTGCTGCTCTTGAGATGTGAAAAAACCTTCTATCTCCAAAATGTCAACAGGAAGAAACAGATGCGAATCCTCACACCTTAAAGGAAAATTCTGTTTTTGTTTAGCTTGTAGGTCTTGTTCTTGTCGTCTGTATTGGTTAGGATAACATTTTACTCATCATCTTAATAGCGGAGATCTGGGGATGTGCCTACATCACTAAAATGGAGTCTAACAGAGCAAACAAACCCCATGGCCAAACATTACATTAAAACCCAACATGAGCATTCAGCTGGAAAACGTGCAATCTACCTAATGTTTTGACCGAGAGAGTTTTGGATCGACCAACTGAATATGATTTTTCATTTAAATCCTTTTTTATAGACGTTATGGCTCTGCTCCCAGTTTGTTAAAGAGATAGATATACTGCATAAAAAGTTGTTTTTACTCATGCTGTCCTGTGTGATGGTCTCCCTCAAGTTTACTCTGTATACTGAATATGTTTGGATTCACAAGTGATTGTTAAGTAGCGTTTGGTTTTGGTTATATGTCTACATTTGAACTTTGGATAAAGAGAATGCTCCATAAGATGCTGTGTTGTGGCTTTGATTTCAGGATGGACTGTGCTTAAGTTTTCCTTTAATGAACGAAAGGTGACCATTTCATATATATACAGTATATGAGCCCCTGTAGACACCTGAGGATGATTGCTTAATCACTTTAGAAATAGGACTTGGTGGTGCTTTAATGAGGGCTTGTTTTGTGAAAAGTGTCAGCCTAAGAGATAAAATGGTAAACTGGGAGTTTACCAAACAGATTTTCTAGTGCTTTTTTCAAGTGCCACTTTCCCAGTGTACACGCAGTAAAGACATTACCAGTTTCATATGATCAAATGCGTACCATAGTTGTGCATAGGAGAACTGCAGAACTACGGTAGTGTACAATAGGACACAGTTAAGATCTAACATGTTTAGTAGTTTTAGCATTCATCTATATTTTCTTTTCTAAATAAGTCAGTTAGAAATAAATAGCTAAAGTGTGGAGTGGACTTGCAAGTATTCTGTTGTAAATGTTTATTTTATAAACATATGTTGTTTTATTCTACTTTGATTAATTTGATCAATTAACATGATTAATAAAACGACACCCTGGCCCCTGCGTTAAGGATCCAACCCACGGCCCTTTGCTGCATGTCATCCTCTCGCACATTTATTAAAAAATGTATTGTTTGCCACAGATCATGGCAAGCATTTGCTTTTCCAAACTTTTCAATGTGTCAGTGTGTGGTCAACATAAACACAAGCAATTTGAAGACATCCCCTTATGACACTCTATAGACTAAATGATTAATCTGTTAAGAAATAGTCACCAGATTAATTGATAAATAAAATTGTTAGTTGCAATCCTAGTTGTGACTTGCAAAGTCACAACATACGCCGCTCTAAGCAATGACATTACTGAGTAAAATGTTACCTTCACTGATAGTAATGATGACCAGAAACAACAAAAATAAAAAAAACAACAACAATCTTCCTCTGAAGTGGTCTGCTTTACATTCAACTGATGTGGAAAATATGCATCAAGAGGTTTTCACCTATGCAAAGTCAGAAAGATGAGGGGGTTATAGTTAGGACTTGGTAATTACCTGTGAGGTCCTCACATGTCATGAATATGCATATGTTTGCGTGTATGTACATGTGTTGGCAGCACCTGCATGTCACCAGCTTGGCACGGCTTGGCAGAGTCTTGAAACCTGCATTAAAATACAACTAAAAATACCTCCTGCCTGCTTCAGCCATCAGAGACAGCAACAGGGGAATTCAGTCTGCAATGAGCCTATAATAATCTCTGCTATTTTCTTTCACGCTGCACCTTAAGCCGCCCACACACTGTCCTCAGTCAGCATCCATCTATTCTTGCAGCCCGATAATACAGGAAAGCAGCAACAGAAACGTCAATTTAGCAAAGAGCGGAAGAGAGACTCTGCCTGTGTCCTCTGTAGTGGCTGGAAATTTACGTGCCATTGATTTCCTCTCAGCCTGTCTCCCCCGCTCGCTGCTGTCTGCTGTTTAAAGGACAGCAACAGAAAACTCCACCCAGCGGGATCTCATCGAATCCATCAGCGACCGGCAGTGAGAGGCCAGAGGACGAGAGACACCTGAACCAAGACGCAGCGCTGCTCCAGACACCTACTGGAGGATCCACAATATAATCCAGCCTGATAGAGGACACAGTCGGCCAGCAGCAGCAGAGCGGACACAAACACATAGAAAAACATGCTGGGGAGGAGGTTTAACACTGAAGGTTAAACTGAGAAATGTGGGGTCAGTATTGGCCTTGAATTAAATATAAAGATTTCAGCCACGCATGTCCAGTTTTAGCTATTAAAAAAAATGTATCTTCTTGGCACTTATTCACTCAATAATGTTTTCTGTAGCTTAAAAGAAGTAATGTATCCCAGGAGGGCCATTACGTTAGATACTGTCCAGGTTGTAATTTACTTAACATTATACCAGGGCCATGGGAAATACTTGTTTCTGACTGGCTGGAAGTTGTTGAAAAGTCACTAGTCTGTGTAGTTGGGAGCTTTAGTGTGTTGTTTTGGTCTAAATGTTGTTCAGGACAAGAATAAAGGCTGAGGGAGGTGTGGAATGATTTTTTGGCATGGAAAATGAATAGATGTTGACAATTCAGCTGCTGGCAGCTTAAATAGGGGTATTATTATTATTACTGGCATTCAGAAACTCATGTGATTAAGTCCCCACTTGGCAGATACACATACAAACACAATAATGGATGCCTGTGCACAAACGCATACCCACAGCATGTGTTCACAAGCATGTGCACGCAGATACACAATAGTGGGGTTGTTGAAAAAATTACACACCCACTCATGAAAAATTAAATGTTCAAACATAAAAAAAGAGAAATGCATGAGTACAACATTAGTAGATATCATTTGTTCTTTTTTCATTTTACATTCAACAGATTGGTCCTTCCACTCAGGCTGAGGTCTAATTAATTCAGCAGGAAATCAAGTGGAAAATCACCTTTAACGGACTTCAGGCCATATTGATATAACTACTCGATATCTGTTGGGTGTAAATGGCCGTGAAAAATACCCAGAGCAGGCCTGATGCCTCATTGAACATCCTCCAGAAATCAAAACTACAGGTTCAGGATCTAAAAACTCATTACCAGAGGCTGATATATTCAACAACAGTTTTTTCCCTCAAACTAATTAGACACCAAAATTGCCCAAGATCAATGTACTGGTGAAGGTCTTCTTCTGTATATTTCTGAAGCCAAACAGCTGATTAGCAGTTATTCCCTCTCCAAGACCACAAAAACATCCTCAATATCAGCTTTTGTTCTTGTGCCTGATTATACTCATTTCAGTCACAATGGAAAATCGTAACCGCAATCCCATCATCATTATACTTGGTCCTAATTCAATTCTACATGCTAGCAGATTTAAATACATCCACATAACCTTAGAATCATGAGGGTATTGGCTTTTAAAAGGATTTCAATAATGAATTTCAAGCTATTATAGCAAGGCCTGCTGAAAGGCTACTGGAAAGTTAGAAATTACAATTATTCTACACTTTCACAAGCATCTCAGCCAGGATAAAAACAACACACTATCAATTATTCATCAATAAGCTTTATGAGCTTGTTAACTAAAAATGGCACCTGTTTTTGTGTGTCATACCCCAGCAAGACAAACAGCCACTCTAGCAGCTTTGTGAGGATATACTTAGACACGCTAGTCCTTTGAGCTACATGGCATCATGCTCACATACTGATGGTTAGCAGGTAAGTTTTACTATGCTGACCATCTTACTGTGTTTGCATGCTAACATTCGCTAATTAGCACTAAGCACAAAGTACAGATGAGGCTGATGGGAATGTCAGTTTTGCAGGTATGTGGTCATAAACCAAAGTATTGGAGTAACAGTTTGTACCAAATTTCATGACAATCCATCCACCAGTTGTGGGGACATTTTACTAAAAATCATAAAATATTTGTCCTGCTGGTGGCCCTAGATTAAAAGTCAGGGGATAACCAAAGTCATTAGGATACATCCTCTGGCAACCATGAATGTCTGTACTAAATGTCATGGCAATCTGTCCATCAGTTGTCAAGATGTTTAAATCTTAACCAAAGCAGTGCACTGAACAACCGACCTACCTTGCCATCCCTAGAGCCACATCGGTAGCGTGGTGAAAAACTGTATCTGTAACTCCCAGCGTTTGTAGTCCCTTAGCCAAAATACTATTTAGTTTTCTCCAAAAACATTTCGCTGTTCCACATCCACAAGTCACTGAGGAGGGGAACAGTTTGACAAATCCTATCCAAAATCTTTCCTCCTCTGTCTGTCCTTTCAGCCAACAAACTAAATCTAAAACTTATGATTTTTCCCCCAAAACACAGTCAAGTAGACTCACAGAAGCAAACCTCATTCTTATGAGCTCAGATTTTTTGGTGAACCTTTTTTTAAACAATTTCATTTACACTTTACACCTGTCTGAGATCTGACCACCTCCAGATGAGGTTTGGCCAATCTGATCGCATTCTGCATGCATTTACACCTGCATTAAATGAGTTTTCCTGATCTGGATAAGATACACAGATAGAAATCACATGTTAATACCAGGTCTAAGACTCAGCAGAGCCAAGCAGCTGGAAGACAGACCAATTAGCAAACGGCAGTAAATGGCTGACATAATGACATGATGATTCATCACCTTTTGAGACTACTTACAGTAATCTAGGCAGTGAAGATATAACATGAAGCTTAAATCTGCAAGGTTGTAACCTATTTTTTGTCTTAGATTCATTCAGAAGCCGACTTTGATGGGTAATTTTAATTTAGTTATTCATTTAAATGATTTCCAGAACCGTTGCCATGTTTTCTAGGGTGATAGTCTAAAGCCCAAGAGCTGCATTTGTCCAGTCAGGTGTAGGAAGGGGTCCTGTGATGTCTCTGTGAAGGTCAAATCATCTGTTGGTCAAACAGAGTAATTGGCTCCATCACATTTTGATTTATACTCATGGACACCATCCCTAACCCGAGCTAATTCCCAATCAGCCTTGCCAGAAAACAATGAGTAAAGGGAAATTTGGGACAGTATGAGACAGAAAATAGGTTTTACAGCCCTGAGATCTCAAAAAACTATCATGTTTTTGCTCACTAGCTCTGTCAACTTCATGCAGCTGTATATACTTCTCTCATGGCAGATATTTTCATTTGTCATAGCAGGAAAATCACAGGTGTAACTAGTAACATTACTGATAGCTCTGTTACATTTTGGTGTACCAGTAAGCTAGCCACTAACACAGCAATTACATTTTTGAGTACACTGTTTCATAGAACAGAACAGAGAGCAATGATAGCAAGAACTGTGAAGATCCAGGTTGAAAAAAGGAGTCATTGACCTTTGAACATTTTCACCTCCATGCACACCTGCCTCACAAGTGAGAAAGCCATCCAAAAAGCCCAACCGTACCTCATCCACATTCTCGAAGGCGTTGATGATGTCGTAGGGCAGGCAGGACAGCAGGTCGATGACAAACCAGGTCTTCAGGTAGTTCATGCGGATGAGCTTGGGGTCGGAGATGACCTCTCCGCCGGGCCCCACAAAGGTGGTATGGAAGTTGAGGACGATGTCCACAAGGAAAATGACGTCCACAACGCTGTCCAGCACCAGCCACACAATGTTGTTCTGCTTGGTCTTGAAGGAGACATTGTAGGGCACCATGATGGCCGTGTAGAAGGTGAGGATGAGGATGACCCAATCCCAAGTGGTTTTGAAGGTACAGTAGTGAAGGATAATGTGGGGAGGCGTCTTGGGGGCCTCCTGCTTGTACTGCGGGAGAATGTCGGAGTTTAGCTGCAAAACCTGGAGATGTAACAGAGAGAAACGTTAACTCAACAAAACTCTTTATTAGGTTTCCTTTTACCAAGTGCACTTCTCTTCCAAGAGTTAATTAAAAGCATCCTTTAATTGATACACATTAAAACACACTATTAAATGAAAAACGTGCAAATCAAGAAAAGCACAAATATCTTTAGCTGCTTTATTGGCAAATTGATTGTACATATCAAGTGTCATGAGGGCTCTTAGGCTGTCCACCAACCTGCTGAGTCAGTACCATCATTTAAATTACTTCTTTAAATGCACACTTTAATAGACCTCTCTCTGTGTAACTCTGTTTGATCCTGCCAACTTCTGAATCTCATTTCCTCTGTTTACATTTATCTGATCTTTTTTTTTTATATGTATGTTAATCTTCTGTTACTGCGTCATCCTTTGCTTGTGCTTATTTTTGCTGTGTATTTTTAAAGTTTTGTTTTTTTTAATTACTTTCTGTAAAACATTTTGTAAACTCCCGTTTTAAATAAATTGCTACATACAAATGTCTATGATGTGAAATTTTAACAGGGTAACCACTGAATATGTAGCATTTTTTCCACTTGTGACGCCCCCTCTTACTGCCTCGGAGGCTGTCCTGGTCAACCTCAGCAGTCAGTTGGCTGAGATTGGAGGGTCGTCAGCTGATTAAGCTCACCTGGGCTCTCAGGCTATAAAAGCTGGCCCATGTGTTCACTCTGTCTCTCCCTTCCTACAGCAGACATCCACCCTGCAGCCCCGTCGCTTGGTTTGCACCTTGAACACACGTCCATGCACTGCTTTCATTGCTGAGCTACACACTCCATTGTTCACTTGAGTTAACCTTAGTTTTAATAAATTACTCTTGTTTTAAGTGTAACCTTTGCGTGGACTTTGTAACATTTATAACTTTTACATTTATATTTAGTAACATTTGTAACACAGATACACCTTTCTACCTTTCTATAAAGCTTTTTACACTGTAGCATAGTAATATTGTAATATAGATGCACTTATATATTACTTATAACCAGTACCCTGCACATTTCAAACTTTTGAGCTATCTTTATTTAGTTTTTTTCTACTTTTACTTTCATTTTATTATGTTTATTTTGTTTTGTATGTTTATCTAACTTTACAATGTATGTAGTATGTATGTATACCATTATGTATAGCGAGCATCTTGAGCACAAACCTTTCCATCAGGGAAAAATTCTCAAAGGGCACACAACATAAAAGAGTACACAAGATAAAACATTTTAAAAATGTAAAAAGTTAAATTCTGAATAAAAATATAAACTATACCCACAAACAAAACTCATCTAATCATAAATGAAGCAAAATAAAACAAAAAGTAAGGAACACCAACATTACAAACATATAGAAAACAACTTCTGCCCATTACTGTCTTACATTTTCTTAAACTTCAAACATTTCACACATTAAAAGATGTTCAAAAATAAATTAAACTTTAAACACAGTTCCTCTCTAACTAGTTCACACATCTTCTAGACTCAACAAATTAAAACTGTATCTTTTTGATCTTATTTCATTCGTCATTTCTGGCCCAATTTTCATACTACACTTTAAATTGAGCACAAAGACAACGAACCTGATTCATTGATTAATTTACATGCACTTCACTGTTCTACAATTCTATTTCACCATGTAAATGCACTCTAATTGTTTTGAAAAGGCAAGAAAAGGGTGATGAAGGAAGAGATGAAATGAAATTAGTGAAATATATTAAAGAGATTAAGAAGGAAAAAGTAAGCAAAAAAAAACCTCAGTCATAATTACCCCCTGCTGCTAGGTGTGAACAGTGCAAGAAAATTATATAAAAATGTGATGGTTTTCCTCTCCAGTTTTCATCTGTAATCATCTCTTTTGGGCCGTAAAGCTCTCTGTGACAAAACTGAATACTGAATGAATTTGGCTTGAAATAAGACAGAGACAGAAGAGGACAGAAATGAGAAACAGAAAACCAAATGAGAGGGAGAGTTGACCAAAAAGAAACAAGTCATTATATTTACAGTGTGGTGATGATCACCCCTGCTGAGCTCAGCTTCCTCTGCAGAACTCAGACTACATTAAATCCAACACACAGCAGTTTGATTTCCTCTGCAGGCCACACAGAGATCACACATCAACCATTCAACTCATTTTACATTAAACTGCGTATTATTCTGTTTGTATCCAGCTGCTACATTGATTAACTGTAATATGGTCTATACTCCCAAATATATAACACAGTACATGATTATACTTCCTAATAAATCATACTCACTTCCTACTATTCAATAGAAAAATGCCACCTAAATATATTTAACAGCTATACTAACCGTGGTTCTTTAACTGCAGCTTTTACGACTAGTTCTGCTGTAGTACTAATATTGTTCGACAAGTACTACTAATACAGATCACAATATATGATAATATACAGTATATAATAATAATATTGATGATGAAACTATTTTTAAAAGTGTGTTATAGTACTAATACTGCCGCAGTTATTACCACTTCTAGCACTGAGTTACTGCTCATACTGCTAGTAACACTGATGATGATAATGTCATTACTGCTACTGTATTCACTTATTGCTGCACAATGCTGCAATAATTACGATTATTTCTGCTACTTATAGCACTATTACTAATAGTATGGTATAACTACTACTACAGTGGCCCTACTTCAAGACCACTACTACTACTACTACTCTCAGCATCTATTACTACTTGTACGGTTACTACTAGCTCCTCTACACTTGTACTACTCCTGTTACTACTCCAACTAGTACTATTAGTACTAATGCAATCATTACTACTACTGTTACTACTAGCATTTCTAATGCTACTGCTCCCATACTACTAGTTTTTAAACCACAGCTAATGCTGCTTCTACTACTGTTCCAACGACTGCTGCTGCTAACAGCATCTATAACAACTTGTACCATTACTACTCACACTTGTGCTGCTACTACTGCTGCTTTTGCCACTACAGTGTCTATCACTACTACTAGAACTTCTTCCTACTAGCATAATTACTGCAATTAACTGTAATAGGCCTAGTGTTAATAGTAATTATGTTATCAATAAGACAATGATATAACTACAAATAACAATAATAATAATAACAATAGCAATTTCTTCATCACATTCAGAGGAGTTAGCCTTGGTTAGCCTTGGTTAGTTCTATTTGTCCTCACAGTGGGACTCAATCAGATGTTAAGTAACAAGGCGGGCCGGCAGAGCTAAGGATCAACAGCAGGCTTCATAACAGCGGAGCTGCATCTCATCTAATCCTCATCATCAGAGCTGCCAGTCAAACAGCCCCTGGTCAAGAGCAGCACCGCCGCTCAAAAATGAGACTACCAATTAGGAACCCAGCGGTATTGTGTGTGTGTGTGGGGGGGGGGGAGACGACACGTCTGCTTATGTGACACTCGACAGCGTCCTCGACAGAAGACGCCAGCTGTGCCTTTCAGGCTGCAGTGCAGATGGATAACCTGTGATATCTATTGAGCGTGCTCAGGACATTATGCAACCCTATCCCATCCAACGCCAGGCTGGGAAAGAGGGCGTATAAGGTTGTAACCGATTATGCCTTTTTCCCCTTCCTACCTTCCTGCCAACATTACTTCTTTTTGCCTTTACGTTCTTCTCTTCCTTCCCTCTACATTTCTTTCTCTTACATCCTTCTGACCTTCTTTACTTGCTACCCTCCTCTCTTCACAACTTCTCTTTTCCTTCCTTAAGTCATTTTCTTCTACTCCTCCTCACCCTAATCTTCACTTCATAAGCTTTGTGTCCTTCCTCCCCACACAACTTGCTGTGTGGTTCACTCCATATGTCTAGTCTAAAAACGTGTTATATTGTTCTTTATTTAATATTTCTGTTTTTAGCTACTGTATGTAGTTGTCAACAACTTTAACTCCATAACTGGATGCTGGTATATAAACTGATAATCAGAATCAGAAATACTTTATTGATCCCCGAAGGGAAACTCTTTGTTACAGCAGCTCGCCTTTACGTCAGTGCACACAGGAGAAAGTACTAGCAAAAAATATAATACAATACACTATAAAAAAGACTATAAAAACAGGTCAGAAAATAAATTAAGTACCAGGTGGGTATAAGTATAAGATAAGATAAAATAAGTGTGAACAAATAACAAATGACAATATAATGGCTGTAGTTCTATAAATATGTCTTTATATGAGGAGTTATAATTGTTGAAAATACTTTACACTAACAAACACTTAAAACTGTCCATATATCTGCTTATAAGCAGTGTATTATATGTTTATATACTGCTTATAAATGATTAATATGGGGGTTGAAGTAAAGTGGGACAGCAGGACAGAGAGGACTGAACATGTGGATGTTTTTAGACAGCAGATATTTCAGCTATTAAGTTAGAAAAACAACTTTAGGACAGACTGTTGGTGCATATTATAGATATAAATGGAAGAAATCAAGTTACAATCTTTATTTTACTCCTTTGTATAAAAAGGAGTACGCCAGTGATTTAGAATGTCTATAAAGTTGGTGGACTCACAAGGGACAGCCTTAAAAATGAATGGTCAAAACTGAAGCAGCAGAGGCAGAGATATGCTTTTAGTCCCTAGCATAGGTCAAGTTCCAAAAGCATCTGATCCTACACTTTCCATAATGCAACTAGATAGTATCTTTCATTTAATTTCCTTACTTAATTCATCACTTTCCCTTTCCTGCCTTATTCAACTTCCTCTCTTTGCGCTTAGATTTTTTTCTGTCTCCTGCTCTCTTTCCCCCTCTCTCATTGTGCTGCTCTTTCTTGGCTCCTTTTCCATTCCATCCTCTCTTTCCTCCCCCTTCCTCCCCCTTCCTCCCCTCTCTCAATTTCTCTCCTCTCGTTCCTGCCCTCATCAACTTTAAACAGCCCTGGACCCACACCGCTTCTCGCCTCATGTGCTAAGCAGGGATGAAACTCAAACAAATTCTGATTAAAGGCGATACACCTCACCCAAACCTTCATGAATAAAACAGGTGGGTGAGCTCCTGCAAAAGAAGACATGAGCCATCTTCTCCCCACCCCGAAATCCATTTTCTAAATTTCTAGCAGCCGTCACAATCATTCGGAGTGCCCACAGCACCCTGCTTCTGTCTCTCCACCCTACATGAAATATTAATGACACCCGCAGTCCACAGGAGCGCAGCGTTCCCAGGAAGAGAAAGCACCGCTCGCTGTGTCAAGCAACTGCAGTTCCAGGGAAGTTGGCACGCGAGTGTAAGTGGAGGGATGGCAGGGTAGGTGGGTGTGCTGAGGGCGTGGTTGTGTGTGAAAAAGTGCAGTATGCTAGCCCGGCTGTATCCGTCTATTAATACATGTGTCTGTGTGAGTGTGGTTGCTTTAACTTAGCGTTTGAATGTGATACTTTATGTTTTATATGAGGATTTATTTGTGCAGAAATAATGTAAAGAGCAGAGAGTTGCTACGGTGGCATATTTGTAGTGCGTGCAGAGGCGTGAGCATGGAGGGGGCTGCAGCGGCACTAACCTCCAGCTGACAGGTTAGCTACCGTTAGCTAACTGTTGTGGCACTGTTGGTATCTTGAATGGTATTTGAATGAACACCAAAGTTTTGAGTCCATTCCTGTTTAGTTTATTAGTTTAGTTTAAAGTTTAGGATATTACTTTTCTATGTTGGAGCTTTCTTGAACATTGAAGAGGCTGATCCTTAAAAACATATTTTTTTTTTTTTTTTTAAATGTGACACTGTTTGGTGCTAGGTTAATAAAGAGCACAAGAGAAACTTTGGGTTCTGCAAAATCACAGTGACATTTGGAATAACACAAATGACTAAAACTCCAGTTGTGAAGTTCACTCAGTTTTTGGAAAGCTTAAAAAATGAATCTGTGTTTGTTCAAATTCTAATATGAAGTGCTGTAGTAGATTTAGGTTAGATTTAGTAGGTTTTTAAAAAAAGATAAGTAAAATAAGTACTTTGTTAGGTTTAGGAAAAGATCATGTGTGGGTTAAAAAAAAGAAGTCAATGTGGACTTTTGGGTTCACATGGGACACAAGCAGCAGTCTCCTGGGTGAAAGTCCTGTGTTTGACCCATCCATCCACCCCAACCTGCTCCTTATGCAGACTTTGTCGCTCTTTATACTACGTCACCTGACTTCCTAAAGACTTTCTGGCAGAAAGCCTTGAAGGCTAACTTCTCCCATGTGCTGGTAGCTTATCTCAGCTAATGTTAGGTAAACTCTGTGCCCTGTTGTCTTACAGAATCTTGATCCAGTTATAGCTCTGGTCTATTATTGAAGGTTGCTTGTCCTGTCAGCTGATACTGGCAAACTAGTGAGCCAAGGAATAAATTATACTGCACAGTATAATGCTGTGCAACACCTGACCTAAGTATGGACCTTTGGCCACATAATAGAATGATGAAGACCAATCGATGTGGTTGGAAGCTCTGGACAAAGCTAGCAAGTGGACCTTGGGAATAGTAGTTAGTAGTAATTTCAATTTAATCACAAATGAACTTGAATGCTCAAATAGAGAAGCTGTATTTAAATAAAAGTTTGCTTGTAGTCAGTTTAACCTTGGGTCTGTTTCACCAGTGAGAGAAAATATGGCATAAAGCATGGCAAATGTATGGTTACCTGCAGTTTAATTAATCTTGCAAACTGCTGAGGAGCAACAGTTAAAAACAGTCTGCGTATTTGTGTGTGCACGTGCTCACCTCCGCCAGTCTGGACTGTTTATGGCTGACTTCATGCTTGCCTATGGGTGCCAGCTGCTGCAGTGTGTTGCGATTGTTGGTGAGCGCCCGTGTCAGCCGCGCAAACTTGGTCCACCCTGCAAGAATGACATTAAACACAGCTTACATCACATTCATCACAACTTAACTGGCTTTGAGAATGCATGCCAGCTGGCACTTCATGACACACACAAACACAGTCAGGCAGCAGTCAGCTCTCAGCCACCATTGTTGATACAGTTACCCAGTTCGTGACTCCAATTGAGACATACTGGAGTTACAAAATATTCCCACAGCTTCCACTTGTACTTGCCACTAGAGGGCTGGCAGGAACAGTGTTTTCCCCAGTTGGTAGTTCATATTTACAATTAACCAGCTATGATGTGGACGCAGCACAAGCCCTGCTTTCATGGCACCGTGAACCCACCCTGCAGAAAGTGTCCTTGAACACAACCGAATCCCCACCAGCTGCAGGGTTTCTGCTCTGCAGCTGTCCGATGTGTTCTGACCTCTGTGTGGAAGCGGGAGCTGAAGGAGAATTTCTCTTTCAGGGGATCAATACCACTGAAACTTTAGCATATGTCTGTCTTGTGAATATGAAAGCTCAGGTGGGGGAGAGCTACAGACTGTAGGTAAATCTTGAAGTTTCAAACCATTGACAATTTTGTCTAACCAACATCCCAGTGTGGTTAGTGCTTTTACCTCTTGTACACTAATTTTGTGTACAGTGTTTGAGCCAGGATTGTGTGGGAGTTGGTCAGCTGGGGCCCATAAAAGTACGGCTCCATCTAAGGCAGACAATATACAATATTATGAAAACTGTACACGTGTACACCCTGTGAGTGCTGCAAAATAGTATTTCAATGAATTTAATTGATACTGGACATATTATAAAAACTATTTAATGTAATCCAGAAGAATATAAAGAAATTAAAAGTTTTAGAAATAAAAATAAAAAATCATATGGATGAAAAATAAGGTGAGAAGATACGTCCCTATGATTCACCACGGCTTAACTATACTGCTAAATATTTTATCAGTATTTTACTTGGAACTCCAAAGAACTGCAAAGCTCATCTGTATCTTGTAATCCAGACAAATTAGCCCACATTAAGTATAAAGTAATAGCTACATTACTGGGACACTTTACCATTACTTTTTAGTAGTTTCCACTGATAAATAATAACAATAATAATAGGCCTGACGATGATGATGATGATGGGAGGTTCGTCTCTTTTTACTGACTCAAGTTTGTATGAGTCAGGTTTTCAAGTCACTCGAGTCACCAAGTCATTCAACCAGAGCTTGGTGAATCCCCCATCGGCCCCAGCGCCTATCGATCATGTGCACCAGAGACTTTTACCGGCAGAGCCGCCTAACTTCCGCTAACTTGAATTGGATAAAATAATTTAATGGTGCGGCTCTTCTAGACTTTCCAAATGTTATCGGACCGACTGGATCAAATTCTGATGTGATTGCCAGTGAAACGAGTCATTTCGTGGGGTTCAAGAAAAATTATCCACCGTTTTACAGCCTCAGCTTAAAAGTATAACTGAGGGATTCTCAGTTAACTATCCGTTATGTGGCTTGAAAATAACAGGCAGTCAGCCAACACTAGATCTTTTATGAACAGACAGACTCACCACTCCGTCTTTTTTGCCATTCAAAAAAAAAATTGCAATCAAAGCCACCATCTTTTAAACTAATAAAAGTGAATACAGCCGATAGAATCTAAAAATATGAAGCCTGCTAAAAGCTTTGATTTTAAAGAGATAGTGACGGGACATGTTATGTTTCAATGTCACAATGTTGCGCTCTGGCTATAATATTATGATCCTGACCCTGTTCCTGTATTTCCTGTTTTCTTCCTTTAACTTTCTTCTTGTAACTTTAACTTGTATGTGACCTTTTCATTTTTCATCTCACTACCAGTGATTAATATACTCTTGTTTTGATTAAGCATTTTATCATACTGTTTTGAGTGTTTATATACATAAAGCTATTTATATGTGCACTGGAAAAGCATAGCAAGCATTATGAAAAATGATCACTGTTTGTGTTTCCTCTTCTTATCCATTCCTGCTTTTGTCCAAAATGTTGGTTCCAGCTTTTATTATCATATTAAAACCATTACTGCTAAACATGAAGCCTGTGTTCAGTGTCTGTGTTTCCATTGGAAGTCTATCTAAAATAATAGAGGCCTGTCCAGCAGAGGTAATTTTCTTGCCATGGTGCTGATCACAACACCGCTGAAAGCGAACACAGTTTCGTAGGACGGGTGCTCCTACTGTATTGCTCTAAAAATAAAATCAAATGTTTGAAAGGGCAAAGTGTGGCACAACAGGGGCGCGCCACATACAGTAGTCACACATCACGATCGACCCGACCCTTTGAAGCGACCACTGCGAATAAAAAGTGGACTCTGAATTAGCTTTTAACCCTCAGGCCTCCAGCCCCTGAACCCCCCCCCCCATTCTCTGTTCAAATGGAGGCAAATTCAACCATTCATTTCTCTGTGCAGTGGTGTGAAAGAAGCCAAACACAACACCGTACTGAGACCCATATGGGATGAATATTAACAGAATATCTAGTTTATTCAGAGTATTTTCTGAGCACCAAGTCTCAATCACTCGACTTCCCTCGAGGAAAACTGTTGTAGTGGCTGTTGTGCAACTTACTGTACATCTTTTAGTTGCAGAACGGCTTCTTTTATGTGATTTTCTATATGCTAATAACTTAAATTGGCTCTGGATCGCCATAGATAATAAGCCTGGGTGCTCTTAGCCGAAATAGAGATTTTTCAATATCTTTCCTGGAGGAAAACTGCTGCAGTAGTACTTGTGTAACTCACTATTTAATGTACAGTTTTTATTTTTGGTTGCAGAAAAACATTGCAAAAAGCCCACACTCATCTAAGCCAAGAGGACAGTCAGTTAACTTGCTTCTCTTAAGCAAGACTTATGAGAGGTAGGAAGTATTTTACTTAAGAACAGAAGTACTGCAACTTTAGATGACTATTTACAGTTTGAGAGGCTTTTTTTTAACGAAATTGTACATGAAAATGCTGTATTTCTTTACCTGACTGCTTTTATCTGACAGCTGTAGTTACTAGGCAGTTTGCAGATTCTGATGTTACATTGAAACAAGAGATAAGATGAAAAACATACTGCCATACAAAATAATACATTGTTTTAACTGGTTAACACAATGTAGATATCTACAGGACAGAAGTTGAAGTGTTTAAGAAGTAAATCTCTAAAAAAAAAAAAACAAAAAAAAAAACTCACTCATACTGAAAGTGAGACAAGATTTTGTAAGAGGGATAACACATTACTCCTCTTACAAAAGAAAACTTAAATTAATGAGCAGTAAAACACATCCTTGTTAAAAACCAACACACGCTGAGGGGTTTTGCTGCTACAGCCTGTCTTGGTCTGGTATGACCAGCAGCTTCTGGTGGCTAATAAAAACAAGTCTCAGGTATCTATTGCTGTATAATGGACATTACCGAGTCACTTTGCTGACCTCTTGAGTCTTCTCTACTTGTGCAACTGTTACGCTAAATCTTAGCAATTACCATTGTTCCATAATTGTCACTTGTGGCCACTGTTCAGAAAAATGTGCATGAGCTCACTTTAAAGTGAGCCTGTGCAACAATCTCCCACAGTTGTCTTGAGTCACTTTAATGACCTCATTATGAAAACTAACCGAGAGCAAGTGAAGGAAAGAACAAAACAAGCTAACGACAAGCTCAGAGGTCTGTTTGTGTTCAGCTAAGATCTGTTAAGTGACGCTTCCATTCAGTCCCACAGAACGTCTCACCTGTGTGATTTCGATGAGGTTAGGAATGAAATGCATTTTATATTCTACTGTCTTTTTTATCATGATCTTGGAGTTAAACTTTTCTTGAAAATGTCTGCTGGACATCCCAGTCTGTTTGATAAGACAAATGTAGATTACAGTACATATTTAAATTTAATACTGTATATAAATACATATTGTTAAATGCTTACTATCAATGTATAAGAGCGTTGTATGTTGAGCGTTATGTTTATATCTGATATCATGTATTGGCTTGCTTTTCTCTTGCCTCTGTAATGTAGGCAGTGTCTTGTAAGCCCAGGTGGGCTGGGCACCTTTAGGTGTTTGACACTTGAATAAAAAATATATATTCATTCATTCATTCATATACATACATACATATATACATATACTTGAAATATGTATCTGGTCCATGCTAAAACATGCTGCAAAAGCAGCACAATTAGAGAAGCCAATAAACTGACTCAGTCACATTCACAGCAGCAGCAGCTAGCTAAAGTTACCCAACATTAGCCACCGGTTGTGCCTGACCAAGAAAGACTAGCTGTAAAACCCCTGAGTGTACTGAACTGAGGATGGATCTGTTTTTTGCTAATAAATTCAACGTTTCATTTATATAATAAATATGTAATATGTTCATTTTAAAGTCACACAGGCTAACTGCAACTGCTTGTTTACTTGTACTGAAGCAGAAGTCTGACGGTAGGACTGATGGCGTAGTTTTCCATTGTGGCATTACTCCTTTTACTTAAGCAAATGTCTTAAGTGCTTTTTCTATACTGCCAATACTGTAGCGGTGGTTGCATAATTCGCTGTATGAGGTGCATGAATTATAGAGTAGTACCATGCACTAATGTGTTGGAAAATAATAGCAAACCACTGGCACGAAAAGCAAGCCAATGTGTTTTTCTTCAAACCCAGAACCACTTTCATCAAGTCAAATGGAGGAATTTGTCTTGGTGGCGCACATGTAAATACACACTGACAGCTCACAGGCTCCCACTGTAGATACTGACACATAAGGACAAAAGGACCTCACATAGAGCATGAGGGGAAAGTTAAGGACAAGTAAATCAGAGGTCTTTTTCACAGTTAATAGTAATGCTCCTGCTATGGTTCCCCTCAAGAATGCAACACTGCCTGGTTTATCAGACTAGAGCACAATGGAAATGGAAATTAAAAAAAGTAAAGGCCTGGGCTAAAAATAACAGGGGAGCAGAACTGGTGCATGCACCACCAAAGTGAATTCTGAAATGAGATTTTGATCAGCAATTGCACACAGAGGACGGCTCACACCTAACTGTCTGCTGAAGGACAAACCACTCTGTGTTCTGCAGACACCTGATCAGCACACATAACTGTCCATATCTAACATCTTTATTTAACATTTAGTAGAGTGCGTACCCTTTGTGCTGTTCAGGCTGGAAGTGTACTTACAAATCAGGCTTGGATGTTAAAGGAAAGGGGGAGTGGGAGGGTTCAGGTACTGTATGTCACTGAGGTTATGGGTTAGGCTTATCACATGGGCACAGATGTTTGGTTGAATTAATCCCCAAAACCTCTGAGGTCCAGATCCATTAAGACAACATGCAAAATGTAAATTTACATGTTTGTTGTTAAGAGATAAGAGTGTTGTCCTTTGCAAACGAAACTGATGTTTGGGATCTGAAGCTACGTTCACGTGCACCTAACATGTTTGGTACAGAATGTTTTCTACTCTGTTTGTAGCTGGTTTTTATGACAGACAAAAAGCAGTTGCAATGTGAGATAATATTCTTCGCCATCTATTTTGTTGTGAGTGTGTGAGTGACCCGGGCTGTAACTCCCATTGAAGACAATTCATTTATGTCCCTGGTTATATTTCTGAGAATTTGGAGGGTTTAATGACGTGAAGAGGAGTTTACATTATGCGATTACACATAATACACATATTATTATCATTATCATCATCATCATATATTGAGTTGTTGTGATTTTTTTAGACTGTCAAAATAAATTTGACTGTTTTTAGGCAAAAAAACCCCCAAATAAACCAAATGTGAAATTTTGTGATTTTTTTTTTTTAAATAGTCTGGTTGGTTGCAAGTCACACCTTTCTTAGGTAGATGTGGTTGTACTGGGAGAATTTCAACTAAGACCTCAGTATTTCTAAAATCCTGCCTATAAGCCTGTTCATGACCATCAGAGACTATACTGTACACAGCAGTGAAGTACAGCCTGACTCACCGTTAGTCACTAAACTAAACTTTATTTTCCCCTGCAGGTTCTTGAAGTGCAGAAGATGCAGATGTAAACTGCATCAGTCCATGTGCCATATGTTTGCATCTTTTGGTTTTTAAAAGTCTCCAATTGGTCCAGAACGCAGCTGCCAGAGTCCTCACAAGATCTAAGAAGTTTGCTCACATTACACCAGTACTGATGTCTCTGCATTGGCTTCCAGTTCACGCAAGAGCTGATTTTAAAATCTCCTTATTACCTATAAGGCTTTAAATGGACTGGCTACTTCATATATCTCCAACCTTATTTCTCCATATACTCCCATCGCGTCCCTTACGTTCCTGTGATGCCGGTTCCCTAACTATTCCTCGATTTAACAAGAACTCTTTTGGCGGTCGAGCCTTTGCCCACCGAGCTCCACTTCTCTGCAATAATCTACCACTGCACATTCAGGAGGCAAGCTCTGTTGATACTTTCTAATCCAGGCTGAAAACATCTTTTTTTCTGTTCATTATGATCTCTCCTAATTTCACCGGCTCGAACCCAAATCACTGACTGTTTTTCCTTCTGACAAAGAGCTACCCCAATCCTGTAATGGTAATATGATCTGTGTTTTTAAAATTACTAGCCTAAACCTTGTTGTCATATTCACAATATTACCTGTGCATGTGTGTGTGAGGATGTACTTGTACATGTAATATCGTGTGTTTTCTGTTGTTATTACTGTTGTACTGACTTGTAAAGTGTAGTGTCTGGGCACTTTAAATAAACTGAAGTTTGTTTGTAAAAAGTTACTGTGAAGCCTAAATGGACTGGAACTAAACTGGCAATAATGGATCTTTTCATTTTCTCTTCACCATATTCACCAAATAATGGAACCTTTGCTGTCTAATGCCGGTTTTTGATGGGAATGTTCTGACACAGGTAGCCAAAGATGGCTTCGCCCAAAACAGCCAAAATCCAGCAAGCCAGGGGCCCATATGCAATTTACAAGCACTCCTTCAACACAGAGCGCAAATGGTAGCAGTGTCACACTTCACATATAGAGACAGATAGGTCCATACCAGGCTCTCTCACATGCTCATGAATGGGTTGCAATTGTTGGCGTTTGTTTTGATTAGTGAAGGATGACGAAATTGTGTCTTGTTGCGGATTGCAGCTTGCAAATTTAGTGAAATGGGCCCCTGGTTGGTGGACTAATGATCTATGAATCAAGTGCCAAGACAGGCTCAAGTATTGGTCCAATTCTGGGGGCCAACACTGGCCCTAAGCTGGCTCAAGTGCAGCTACCTTGAGTGAATTTTGAGCCCAATCAATTAAATCTATAGTTTTTACAAAAATAACAAAAGGCCAATTAAAGGGGCAATATCATTTTCATTTGTTGTCAATCTAAATCAGTTTCTTTTAAGATTCTCAAATGACATTTTATTGAAAGATAGTCACTTATTTCAAGAAAATGCTCCTAATCCTCAATAACCAGGTTCAAGACTTCCATCATGTAAAACAACTTTCAAAATCATTTTTCAAAAAAGCTAAAATGCTTGGCTTAATGCCTGAGGCACATGTGATCTTGTCTCAGCATCATTCAGATCAGCTGTCTACCTGAAATGATGTCTCGCCTGAGGCGGAGGTATCTGCCATCTGTGAAGCTTTTACAGGTGCTGACAAAGCAACCAATGAACACTGCCACTCAATAAATACTACAACAATAAAACAACATGATGCTCACCAACAGTTTTTCTCTGCCACATGTTTAGCTTTGCTCCTCTTTTCTTTTCTCACTGCTTTCCTACATTGATGATGCTGATATTAGTTACTGTACCTGCTGTGTGGCCTGACCATAATAAGCACAACCAGTGGCCATGCACACAGCAAATGGTATTCAATCTGAAATGTTCTGAAATAATTGAAAAGGTACCTGTTAAATCTCCATGCTCTTAATAAGCTCTCCTGATGAAACACTCTCTGGTGAACAAAAATAGCTGGTGACTTCACGTGTACGCCAATAAATGTGTTAGCAACAATACAGAATGTAGTGCACATTAAGAATAGTAAAATTAGGAAAATGAAAAAAAGGGGGTAATTTTAGGCAAAACGGGGGCATGAACACACAGGGTCACATGGTGCAGATAATACATTTACAGTCTATTTTGTTATTTTAAGTGGAGGATGGACGTCTTTGGCAGACCGGGATCTCTCTGCCGCCCAGCTGATGATGACGTGTTGTGGCGTGCAGAGCCGTAGGAGCAGCCAGAAACGGAGCTGAGAGCAACTTTTGGTCGGCAGCACGAGCGAACTCAGCTGCCAACGCCTACAGGAGCGAATCTACCTTCCTCACAAACAGCCTCTCCCACCCCTCCGATCACCAGGCGGATTGAACTGTAGCCCACAGTACGCTCTGACACAGCAGGCTAATGCTGCATCCTCACTGTGGCCTCAAACAAGTCGTACTGTACTGAAATACACCGTAGTGTAGTGACGGGGTGTACCTCGCTACATGTTTGCATGTGTGTGTACATTAAAAAGGGGGAAGGAGGAAGGGTGGGGGATCCTTATCAAAGGGCAAACACACCCGCTGAGCGGCGCCGAGAACAACTCCCAGGGCAGGAAGCTGACACTGTGCATCAGTCAGGGCACAGAGGACAACACCGCCACCCACATCTCCTATGATTCCTGACAGCATCACAACCTCCTCAAACACAACCTGACAGCTCGAGACGTTCCCGCATCGCAGGAGGACTTGACTCGTTCTTTTGTATCCAGTCACAGCTTGGGATGAAATAAAGAGGGGGAAAAAATCGTTTGTAGCAAGAAAAAATGTTCTGAGACTTCTCAGTGGGAGAGAAAGGACAGAGGAGAATGAAGGGGGAGGAGGAGGAGGAAGTAGAAAAGATGAAGGAGTACAAGGACGAGTAGCAAGAGAAGCAGAAGAAGGAACACAAGGAGGTGGAGGAAGAGGAAAAGAGGCAGAGGAAGAAGGAGGAAGAGGAGGACAACAATTGAAACAAAAGACAAGATGAAGGAGACGATAAAGGGGAAGGGGATGAAGAAGGAGAATGAAAGGAGTATCAACAAGAAGGGAATAAAAAGAAAAAAAGGAGGAAAAAGGAGGACGGGATGATACAAAGCCCAGAGCATGAAAATATCAGGGTGATCAAGATAAGAAGAAGGACCTGGAGAAATTAAAAAAAGCAAAAAATAAGCTGAAGGAGGAGAAGATAAGCTTAGCAGATATAATGTTTACCATGTTCACCCTCTTAGTTTAGCATGTTAGCATGGTTACATTGTCTAAGTAGCACTAAACTAACATTTACAGCTGAGGGTGATGGGAATGTTAAAACATCCGGGAGGAAGATGATGAGAGAGAAAGAAGAAGAAGTTGAAGGAGGAGGAGGAGGATGAAGAAACGTCATTATATGTCCTATCAGAAGCCAACTGGCATTACATTACATTGTGGGGCATCCAGCCGTGTACTCATTTGGTGCCCACTCACAAATTTTGTCACATGTCATCCCCCGTATTGCTCCCTCTCTTCTGTAACTCTTTACTGTACATTATCTAACAAAACAGAAACACCGTATAAATAATCTTGTCTGGTGGCTCCGTACACTAAGCTGCACATCATGTACTCGGAACATCAGGTTTTCAAATCCATCAAAGACTTTTGGTCGCACACCATTTTCCACGTCTCTCTCCTCTTTAAATTCTACTGTGAATTATCTAATAATAAAAACAGCCATCCCCCAAAAATAACCTTTAAAAAAAACACAGCGAGACATTGTTGTTTGTGCAAAGACGCTTTTGGGAAGCTTCTCTCGAGTAAAAGCACCTGCTGCAGTGAAACACTCACCTTTAGTCGTTTCGTCTTCGATCGGCTGCTTGAAGAGAGTGATGTCCTTAAAGGTGCAGAGGAACAGAACCACCTTGTCGTTCTCGTTCCTGATGGGAGCCACTTGCATGTAGAACCACACTGGACTTCCTGCAGAGACATCAGAAAATCTAATTAGGTATGTAAATATTTTTTCCCCATTGTTTAGTGAGAAAATAGTGAAGACTGCCAATCACAATTTCCCGTAGCCAAGAGGCCGTCTTTAAATGTCTCGTTTTGTGCGACCAACAGGCAAAAATTCTGTTTACAGTGACATGAAACAGAGAAAAGCAAATCCTCACATTTGAGAGGCTGAAATCACAGAATTATTGCAGTTTTTGCTTGATAAATGATCAATTTCTGAAATTCATCAATACATTTTTCTGTGAAATGACTGTAAACTGACTAATCGTTACAGCACTTTTCAAAATCCCAAATTACATGGCAATTCTAAAGGCCCACTCACACAAGCATTTAAATAGCAAAAATCCTGAATTATTTACTTTTAAGTCAATTCATTTGAATGAAATTGCTGCCATCAGTGGATTTGCTTGTGTAGTAAAGTAAACTTGCGCAAATCTTTCACGTTGAGTAAAACTTTGGTAAACTTTGACACCCAGATTTGCGCTGTTGACCATAAGCAAGCTGTCTTCGCAGTGCCGATCTCTGAGAGAACGGAGAGACAATAAAAGAGCCCTGCCTAACTGTTAGATGACATTTTGAGATGAACATAATGAAAAATGGAAAATGAGCAGATCCATTCTGTAGTACAGATGCTTTTGTGCTTACAGTACAAGTAAGAGCCAAGTACGTGCCTGATGTACCCAATAATCTTCATAAGAACAATTTGATCCTTCTACTTTCCTCACTGTCCATATAAATGAGGTTGATTATTTCTTACCTGGTGTTTAAATTACTCACATTCAAACAGACGTGGTTTTAACAACTTAATGTTAAGGTCATCACATTTAGGGAACTCACTGTTCTCCTGTACAGAAGAACCTCGAAATCTCCTGAGGTTTTCGTGACTTTATTACCTCCTCACACACTTTCAGGAGAGCCGAAGTTCAACAAAGTTGCACACACACCATAATGTCGTAATTTCTGTGGATACAAGTTGTTCGTAAGGGCCCCACTCTCCTGATTAGTCAGCAGATTTGAGCCATTTTAAAATTGATCTTTTCATTTTTTACTGTTTCTCCCGCCCTGCCTCGTGCTCCTCCACCTCGCATAGGCGATCACTCTTGGGAGACAGGAACATTCGGAACTATTTTTGTCTGCACACTTTGTCCATTGTGCTCCTCACCAATGCTGCGGATCCAGGATTTACTGCTCCCTCTACTGCTGCTCTATCACACTGGACAGAAGAATCTATTTTTCTACCCAGGTTGACCTGCTGAAGTCATATTTCATCCACATTTTTCATTTACATTAAAATGACATTTTGTAACTTTCCGAAAAAGTTATCTGACCTGGCATAAAAAAATGAGCAGTGGTTTAAATTGCCCATCCTTAAACCTGCAATAACAGATTTGCTGCTTGGTGCTGGACAGATGGACAGTGGTTTTATCAGAGCTTGTGTGCTAAAAACAGCTGATGAAAGCAGTGAGAGTGAACCAGTGAAAACATTAAAGTTGTGGGTCGAAAAACTAAAACAAGGAGCTCCGTCTCTGTCTGTTGGTCACTCTGAGTGACACCTCGCATCTACAAGTAGTCACCTGATCCACAGTATTGATTATGGCCGCTCTCAGAAAAAAACGCTCTGTAAAAATCTGTTTTAAGAAGAAACTGAAGAAGTTGAAGTGAAAGACTGTTCTAGATCCAAGGAGCCAGAACAATAAAACCTCAGTCGCTTCTATCGGGTTAGAAGTCTCCAAAAGTAGAACGGGAGCCAGAGCCTTCAGTTATCAAGCTCCTCTCCTGTGGAATCAGGTCCCAGTTTGGGTTCGGGAGGCAGACACCATCTCCTCATTTAAGAGTAGGCTGAAGACTTTCCTCTTTGATAAAGCGTATAGTTGGGGCTGGCTCAGGTGAACCTTTCCTTTGTTGTGCTGCTATAGGCCCGGACTGCCGGGAGACTTCCCATGATGCACCTCTCTCCTCCTCTCCCTCTGTATACATTTTTTTCCCATTAATGCATGTTACTAACTCGACACCTTCTCTCTCCCGTAGTTTTGTGCTTTCTCGACTCTCTCCTTCTGTTGCTTTCAGCAGGTATTTCTGCCTCCGGAGCTGCAGAGACCGGATCTATGATTGCGGGCCACTTGCTGCCCCCCTGCTCGACGTCCGCTGCCAAATCCAGTGATGTAGACAAAACATTAGCAGAGTTCTACACAATTTAAAGTGTTACGGTAAACAAGGCATTAGTGCTGAAAATGATAAATGACAATGATTGATAAATAATTTACTAATTCACAAAGCAAAAATGCCAAACATCTGCTGGTTCAAATTTCTCAAAAGTGATGACTTACTGCTTTTCTGTGTTTAAATACCTTGCAAATTGGATACATTTGGGTTTGGTTGGACAAAGAAAGAAAAGACGCGACCTTGCGCTGTGTGAAATTTTGATGGGCATTCACCGCCATTTTCTGACATTTGAGACCAAACAGATTATTTGATAATGAAAATAATGGTTAGTTGCAGTCAACAATCTAGGCATGTGGATATAAAGTCATGTATAATTCTGTTAGTGAAACAAACATAAGACATAAGCGAACGTGATGAGACAATGTCAAGTAATGAAGTAAATGAGCACTCACTGTTCTTTCTGTACAGCAGGATTTCGAAACAGTTGGACTCATAGTTGTCGAACGTCTGCCTGACTTTGTCGATGGACTTCTTGTCCGTCAGCTCTCCGTACATAAAACTAGAAAGGAAACAGGTGATATGAGAAACAGCAGCAATCAATACTGACCTTTAGCCTTTGCCTCTGTGTTATAGTATATCACATGTTTGCAATGGCATAGTTGATCTGTTATCTTACTATAAGGTGTCCATTAAGTTTTATGTTTGGTTTTTATAGAGTAAATTGACGCAGCAGCAACATAAATTTCATTTACAGTGAATGATTGTGCATTGGCTTTGGATTGGAGCAGCCTGCATCTCCTGGCATGGTTGTAATTATTCCTTAAAAAAGGGCTGCGGACATTTTAATCTGTACTAATATCATTAGTCTGAGTGATTACTTTCTTTCCCAACAGCCGCAGTGTCTTCAAGGACTAATACACACACACACAGAGGTGCAAATAAACAGTAAAAAAATATCCACCAGTTAAGTTCACGGAATATGTAGATCACAAACAAAAAACACAGAGGTTTTATAGAATATATTCAAATGTTTTATCATCAAAGACCATCTGGATTATTAGGGATAGTCCTTGCGTGCGTTTATTAAAAGTCGCATGATAAGACAAGATGAGGGCATCTGTTAACCAGCCTCATGTGTTCGAAGCTACAGTAGCATGGATGTTTTAAAAATGGATGAGGAATCCAAAAATGGTTGCCCATTCAGAGCTGTCACATTTGATCTCCAAGTGCCTGTACTGAAAAAGTTTCTAGCATGGATGCCCACAATGCAGACACAAAACATCTGGCACAAAATTATGACTCTCAGTGGCTTTTAATATTTATTGGACCTGATGGTTTAAACTGAAGTGCTCAGGAAATGTTGTTTATAATCTTACAAGTGAATCTTTTGTGATAGATGTGTTTGGCAAAAAAAAAAAGTATAATTTTTTATTCGTATATTAATTTGGTGACAGTTAAGCATTAAATAATAATTATTTATTTATTTATTTAAGTATTTTATTATATAATTATTAAGCATTCAATTATATAATTCTATATTTATTCATTTATTTAAGCATTTAATTAAATAAATATTTATGTATTTATATATTTAGCTTCGGCCCTTAAAACCCTCCATATAAAACCTTGTTGATTAGTAGATTGATTTATAGCGGCATAGACTGCAATTAAAGCAGAGAGAAGAAAGCAGGTAGCTTAAATGTCCTTCAGCTAAGACGCTCACGGGTTGAGAGAAAAGCCCGTGAACCGAGCCCAGTGAAATAATTGGATGACGATTGAGAGGTGGAGCCCCAGAGAGATGATCAAATTATAATGATAATTGTCTTCCTGCTTGAACTTGCACTCTAAGTTTCATTCCACATTTAAATTTTAAAACAGTAATTTGTATGGACGTTTGGGGATTTTGGGACACTATAACAAAGTAAGAGGGGCTCATCTTTAATGAATAACAGCTACTGTACTGTAGTGTCTATACATCACAGGTTGTATTTGTCTATGAGTTATGAGCAGTTCCACCAAAGACGGATTTTCCCTTCAAAACTTTTCAGACTGTTTTATTAGAATAATTGGTAGAGAACCAAAGAGGTAAAACTACCCAATATTTCACCAAAAAAAAAAAAGATTCGTGGAAAACGAATACAAATTTTAGTAGCAGAACAATGTTTTTTCTTCTTTCCTGTCACATTAAAATCATTGTGACCCCTCAGATTTGACTTATGATCCATTAGAGGGTCCTGATACCAGTTTATAGCATTCCTTTGTCTCTTTGCACTAGAGTACATGTGACCTGTAACCATTGTGTCATTATGTGAATTGTCGATACGTCATAGCCTTGTACTGCGGTCAAAAGATCAAAAATGACTCCCCAAAAATGGCACTGGGCCCCATTAACAAGTCACCATCTTCCATCAGTTTGGCAGCAGCCTGTAAGTTTAAGCTCTCGGCGTCACGTCTGAGTGGATTGTCGGGCTCAGTGTCCTCCCCAGCCCGGAGCAGCAGGCAGGGAGTGGACGGATAAATCTCAGTGTCCCTATTCTCACTCAGCTCGGTGTCTGAGGGAGCCTTTTTAGCCGTTGGCTAGTCAAGGCCGTCACCCCCGGTCAGATCTGAGAGGCGCCTGAGGAGAGGAGTCGTCCTTTGGAGTCAAATTTTAAAACGTCTTGACTGACAGGCGAGCAAGACACCGTCCTCGAGCTGGACCGGGCAAAGCTCCCCTGGCAGCTCTAAATTGGATTCATTTCAGAGTCTCACTGAGCGGTGTGCCATCTCTTCCTCTCTCTCTCTTTTAGAGCAAGTGGAAATAACCAGATGCTGATTTTCTTTTTGCAGTGTTACTCTACTGAGCTCCACACTTCAGCTGCATGATATCAGAGCAGCTCTCAAGCTGTAAACGAAGTTAGTATCATGTAAACAGCTCTCCAGAGCAGCCCTGTGCCATTTTAATGATCACTACGGCAGGATAGAAGCAGGAAGGTCCAGGAAATTGTCACTTTTTAATCTTTTCTCTCTCTCACTTTGCTTAAATAATGGATGAAACTGAATAAAAAACGACATATTAAGTGATTTCTCCAGGAAAATGGGGCACTCTGAAAAGGACATGGTTTTAGTTTTAAAAACAATGACTCATGGCTATTCTGGTGTGGTTTTAACTCATAAAGAAGCTGGTGATGTAAAAATATATTGGTTTTTATGAGTTCCGCTTTAACTGAAGCATTTAAACCATTACAAACGCATAAACCCAGGGCTTAAATAAGACATATGCCTACTATAGATTCACTGGCAAAGTGTATTCATATGTAAAGGAATTATACCTATGCAAATTATTGCATATTACAATATTGCAATTACAATAAAGCAACAAGACTAGTGTCATTATCGCTCCATTACCACACTGTAACTAATATTGCTTTGGACCTGAATTAACCAACAATAATTGTGCACATTTACAATGCTTAAGTGTTCAGTAATAATACAAAATATAAGCAGAAAAATCATGAGTTTTACCTGCATGTGCTGCTCTTCTGCATGACCTCAGCCCTGTGGAAGCCAGACAGCTTGCAGAATCCGTCATTGCTGTAAACTACAGGCCACTCCACGATCTGGGCGTTTCCCAGGAGGAAGCTGGTCTCTGAGAGATGGGCAGGACGGAGAGAACATCAGCCCCAGTAACAGCATCAAATATGAAGAACAGATAAAAGGCTGCAAACCTTGTACAAAGATATGTTAGACTGGTCTCAGTCAGTTTTAGTTTTGCTCTTCGACTACTCAAGATGTCAACCAATGCGAGCGAGACAGTTTTATAAAAATAAAGACAGAGTTTGTTGTGCTTTGTGCTTTGGGCTTGAAGTAAGCTGGCCGACACTGAGGCCACCCCAGAACTAATCCTGCCTTCAGATGGACCTTGTGAGGACGTATTTTTAACTGACGACTGTCCAACTGCTGTCTCAAACATTGGACTGTCAAACTCATCTTTAAAACAGCATGGATGAAAAGTCCACGAGGAGCTCAGAATCATGGAAATAATCTACAAACAGCTTCGCGGCAGCTGAGAAAAGTATATCTGCTGATGAGGACCGTGTGACACGGTTGAAAGTTGATTGTTTTGTCAAATGGGACTTTGAGTTCACAATATGCACAGCATTTGAGTTGTTAAAGCTGTGAGAGCTCTGATGATGTTGTGATTTGGAGTGAAAGAAAAGCAGACAACAAAAGTATCTTTGGGCTCGGACATTTTAACACTCTTCATATCCGGCACGACTCGTGAACGCAGAGCTATTAGAAAACAAAGACTGACAGTCACACCAACCAGAATTAACTTTAAAAGCAGGATAAAATAAGGGTCCATTTTACAATCTGTTGCACCAACTCTTTAAACCTAACCTTTAAACCTAAAATGAACCCATGTTGCTCCATGAAGCTCTAGCGTAAGTTCAGTCAGGGAGACTTGACTTCCGCATGCGTAGGCATAGTGTTTTCATTCTGCCACTCACTCCTCTCACGCATGCTCGTTATTATTCCCGCTGTCACTATCCACGGCTGTCAAATCGGGACATCAGCTGTTCCATCAGTTGGTCTCATCTATCCAACAGCGCAGTGACACACCTTCACTGCCAACCTATCATTCTACCACCGTCTGTTTAAATCATGATTCTCTCTCTGCTTTCAGTACGTTCATGAAACGGTTGCGCGCCCATCCACCTCCCCATCTCCGCCCAGATCCTCCAGCTCGTCACCCCATCAGCCTCGGCACAGTCTTCAGCCACCACCACCAGCGTCCGTACTCCACGGGGGGAATTTATTCTGCCGCTGCTCAGAGCAGACGCCCCCCACCACCAAAAAACCTCCTTGCGGAGTCTGAGAGCCAAAGACTCACGTCATCTGTTTTAATAAATCCTGAAATCTTTACTTCAAAATCACTTGTCTCTCCTGATTAAAATACTTTTAACCTCCAATTCAAACTCTGATCACTGTAAACACTGGCAGTTGAGGTGGTTTAACTTTGATCTAGGTCTCATTTATTCTTGCCTATACTGCCTTTTAAACCAATATTCAATTTTGATTTAAATCATGACTTTTACTAATCCCAGATTAAATTTTAATTGGGCATAAAATTTTAATTGGGTTTGTTCATTTTAAAGAATGATTTACCCTAATCTCAGTTCAAATTAATATCTGTTTGGGCAACCCGTCCTTAGGCTTTGTTGCTGGTGTTACAAACATTCACCCCACTACTGTACCTAAGAGAATTCCTTCGCCACAGCTCAGTAATGAAACAGTCGGACCCTCGAGAAAGAAAGACCCAAAAAAAGAAGGAATTTCATACAGAAAAGACTAACTTTTGGAAAAAAGGGGGAAAACACTTCACAGTCAGTATGGCGAGAAGGATTACAGCAACCAGTAACTCTTTGAAAGTACAAATGGTGAGTTTTATAGTAAAATAGACTTGTTAAAAAACTACAAACCTATCCTTTAAAAGCCGCAGCCTACTGTGTACCCTGTGGAAATAAAGAGCTGAGTAAGACTTACTTCAGCAGTCAGTTTGAATCATCTCGACCTTTCTGCTCTCCTCTTTCATGCCAACCAAATACTTTTTCAGCAAAAAGTGGCTGAACATTTATGATTTTTCAACCGCAATAGTAATCCTTTTTATCTCACTAGTAGCTTATTCCATTCTCTAATCCACCTTGACATAAAAATTATATTCAGATAATGTTATTCCTCTCAGAGCTGGGAAGCCTCTGAAACAGCTTTTAAATTATCATTGGACAGCTAAACTCTCCACTAAAACCATATTGATAAATTGATTTCTCTCTTTTAGTGTGAGTGACTCTTCAGTACTGGTTAAATGGTGGAGTAGATTTTCATATATTTCATACTTTACCTGTAGAATCTGGGTTAGAGTCAGATAATGTCTGGACTTATCACTGGACTCAGCAGTGGATATCAGACGCTGCCTGAATAAATCTACTGAACCGTCCGACAGGTAACACCATTCTCTATCTCTGTCCTGCTCCTAACTTCTAAACCTCCACACTGCCTCTCGAAATCTCTCTGACGTATTCAATATAAACCTATCAGAGCTCTTATCTTCTGGCTCGGGCCGTCTTGTACTTCCGAGGGTTCAATCAAAAGTTTGATGAAGCAGCTTTGTGGTCCCAGCTGCTGCAGTACCTTGCCAGACTGTATTAGATGTGTGAACATTTATATTGTTTAAAAGCAGACTGAAAACTGTTCTCCTGTACATTTGATGAGTTTTCTTTTATTGTGTTCAAAGTGTATCGGATTATTCTAGTTGTTTGTTTCTATGATGTCTATACACATGTGTCTGATTTGCATGAATATGCTGTATGTGTGTACGTATATTTACTCTATAAACATGTGTTTTCAAGTGAGGCACATGAGTGTCCCCTGGAATGACATGTGCTAGGCTATATAAATAAAGTTTGCTTTGCATTGAGCAGGCCGCATATCCACATTGTTTCTGCTTGGGCTAAGCTATATTTGGCTAGCTCCACTGGCAGTTTCACCTGAATGACTTCCACAGCGTGCTCAGTTGTCCAGCCATTTAACTACTACAAACAGGTACTAAAAACCACAGAAAATAGATTTAATAAGTAGGGTCATTTCCCCAAACTTGTCTTAAAGCTATTTTTATTATGTAACTGAGTATATAAGTGGGCTTCTTCTCAGCACGTCTCTCCAAAATTAAAAGCTACCATTGTTTGGCTAACACGAATCTGAAACCTGTGCTAACCGGTCTTCAGTGCAGTACTTCATTGTTGACAAAAGGCCTCCCTTTGCTACTTATCAAAGCAAAGCACCTGGACCAACAAGTGATGGAGACATAATATAACCACACATATGTGCAAATCAGCCAGGCCCCACAAGACAATTAACATGCTCAACGCTGCTCAACAAACTAGCTAACAATGTCTGCTACAGTAACTCATGTTCTGCTAGCTTAAATCACCAAGGCTAAAGTTACCACAAACTAAGTTATCTAAACAAACACACAGATTACACAATTAAAATGTGCAAAGAATACACAACTGACTCATATTTGTGCTAGCTTAACTTATAAATGTTATCACGATCACACAGTAGTCATCAGTACGCCAACAAACATGCCACCTCTGCCTTGACACCACCAGGTCCAGCTTTATGATCCTACTTACTTAAATCCACCAGTCACCTTTCTTCTCAGACACAGCCATTCACTGGCTCTACTTGCAGGGTCAGCCATGTTTGTTACAGCTGGTTTAGAAAGCTCCGCCTTCTTATAGATGAAGCCCCGCCCCTCTTCTTGCTAGCTTCGACTCCATTAGCTTCCATAAGCTAATGTATTTTCTCATAGAGGGGTTTCTAGGCCTTATTCTAAGACAAATTGATATCTGCTTCTCTACTGGATAGTAAAATTTCAACACTTTAATAAAGATAAAACAATAATTAATATTAAAAATGAAAGTTCATTCTTGACCTTGGAAACAGTAGTTTGAGAAAACAATCCAAACTCAAGTGAGATACGGTTGAAATTAATTTCACCTGTTGAGTGAAATTACTTGAATGTACATCTTTACCTCCTTTTTTTCTTTGCACATATTAATTTATTTCTGTGGAATGTAAACAGCTCCCTGCATTATCCTTCTATTTATAAGAAGAAGGCACATGTGTTGTTGTTTTTTGTCATTTGTTCATTTATTTATTGAATTTTGGATACACAGTAATATAGTGGACTCAATGACCTGTCCGAAACTTTGGTCAGGTCACACTAACCTGATCCTTAACCAGTTGTACTTATTAGCCAACACAATGAGAATGAATTCATGCAGCAAAACAGTCTGCAGGCTCCAGCTGAAGGGCTAGTTTGTGTGAGGATGTACGGCATCTCCTTATTAGCAAATAAATGATCACCACCCAATGCTCAACTATGAAATCTATAAGATATGAGCGTGAAAATAATTTCCCTATCTGGCGATCCCCTTGTTAAACCTGAACGAGCTACCTAGCGGTTACAGTAACCCCGCACTGTAGAAACATATGCAGTGGAAAAATTACCACCAGCAGCTTGTTGTTTTTTCTCTCTCTTTCATAATCATTAATCATTCATTATTAATTTGATATATTCTGCATGGAGATAGCTCGGTCACCAGGGAGAACAACAGAGGTGGCCTTGACTGTTTAATAATTAACTACAAATCACATGTGTCACAGTGCTGTCAACCATTCTCCATTGCACGCCATATATTTTTAGATGGATGAAAATCAACTTACAGACTTTGCATTTGCTTGAGTTAAGTGATCCAACACAGTGAACCCATAGCTTGATATTGTTGTATTAAATTGTCTTATTTTTGCAGCTTTGGTTTCTATCAGTTATGAAAACATTGCGTAAAGGCCTGGGAACACGAGGATATTGCTACACAAGAAGAAAAAAAGGTTATCCAGATTATGTAAAACAAATATTTGGAGGTAAAACTGAACAATGAACACTATCGAAATGTTGCTAGTAATCACCCATTGCACAGGGAAACTGTGTACACACAACTATGATAACTACAGTAGGTCACTGGTAAAGCAGGAAGTTGGTCTGTAAACTGTGATGTATGTTTACAAACGGTTTGGGAAATCATTTTACTCTTTTACTTTTCTCTTCTAAATGAGTTATACTAACCTGGGGGTTTGTTGAAGAAACTGATCACCTGACTGCTCGTGTTTCTTGACCGTCAGACTTCTTTTTACTGAAGCGTCCCAGCAATCAGTTTAGTTTACGCAGATTTTAGAAACACTAACGTGGTAGTCATGAGTTCACATAACCCCAGCAGAATCCAAACCCATATAAGAAAGTTTTAACTAACCAGTATTATTTTGAAAAAAAAAAAAAAAAAAACACTATTTCACATTTTATATATTTACTAAACTGTTAAATTAACCTATATTTTCTGTCAAATGTATCTCCCTATAACATGGTGTAAATGGCCACTTAAAAAGCCTTCTCTACTCTTTCAGGTATATCATTCTAGTGTTGAAATACCAAATCCCTAAAAACAGTCACATTGTAAGGTGTTTTGCCTAAAAAAACATCAGAACCAGCCTTAAAAATCCAACATGTGTAATATGGAAGTAATCGTAAAAATGTAAACTCCTCTTCATGTCAGTAAATCCCCAAATTCCCAGAAGTATTACTTACGACATGACCAGAGCCCTGAGTAAAGTGTTATCAAAACCAATACCAAGCCAAAACATACAAAAATAAAATCCAGGCTGTAATAAACCAAAATCATTCTTTAAAATAACCTTTTTGTATTGTGACAATACAATTACAAGCAGACACTGTCGTAACGGGGAGTGTTATATAGAGGTATGTGGACCCAAAAGCAGATGACAAGGAAGCGGTCTCAGGGTGAAGTAGCCGGATGACTACCGTGTTTATTGTTGGGTGAAATGCAGGCAAGAACAGGCAGAGGTGAGCAGACAGGTAATGAGCAGACAAAAGCCAAAATCCAAAAATCCAAAAATGGTCCACAGGAGAACAAAGAATCCAAGATAAACTCACAAGATATGCTTGGCAGCAACAACACCATGTGAACAACGATGATCCAACCCAGAACAAAGAAAAGACCAAGACTAAATACCCTAGGGGAGGTGAGATAACAAGACACAGGTGCCAACAATCAAGGGAGGACCAACAATCAAAACTGGAGGGAAAACACAGACAGGAAGTAAAAACACAAGACACACAAGGGAAAAAGAATACTACAAAATAAACCAGGAAGTGACAACACCAAACTACCACAGACACGGTCTCTAAAACCTTCCTTTCGGTGCATTTAAGGAAACTCAAACATTCACAAGTTGACAGTCAGCTGCTGCACAACGAAACCCCAGAAAACTTCAGCAACTGACTATGAAGTCTCAGATGTTGTTTCCTTGAACAGGAAGACCCAAAGAAGAAGACAATACACAGACACGGACACGGTGACACCAACTATATGAATTTTCAAGCTTCTTTCCTTAAACTATTTTCTGCAGGTGACTCTCAAATCTTGGGTGTCAGAGTTTCCCGCAAGCACTGAATACACCAACAAAGAAGACTTTTCAAAGCAGATCCTGTTCCTGTTACATTATTGCGCAACATAAAGTATCCACTGTAATGGATTCCCTACAGTATCACAAGTAAGGTTTAAGTCTTGCATGTTGTTTTTTTACAGCAAACAGGAACGAACTGGACCCAGTGCCTCCTTGAAAGGTCAAAAAAAACATCACCTGCTTTAGAAAATGACGGCAGTATATGCAATTTGTAATTAATGAGCTAAAACTGCCGATAATGTCCTTCAACACATGCCGAATCTGCTCCAGCAGTAACTTTGGAAGGTAATCATTCATCAATTAGAGACCCTCCTCTTTTCCAAAAGCTAGTTGGCTGGTTAAAGAGTACATTTTGGGATGAAAAGATACAGGAACAGCTCTTCAAATTTGACTATGTGCATGCCCAAAAACATTACAAGCATGCAGTGTTTCCCACAGTTTATGTTTACAGCAGGGAGGAAAACCCTGTGAAAGCATTTAAACTATGAAAAGACACTAGAATTTCTGCAGTGAAACACAGACAGATGAATTCTTGAAGGTGCGTCAGCAGCTCTTTCAGGCAGGTTCCACTGCAGGTTTTACAAACTGATGAGTAAAACCCTCCAACAGCACACTCGATTGATTTCACTGGGCGGCCAACTGATGTAAAAAAATTGTTACTGTGATAAAAAATGTTCCTGCTGTAGTCAGGGAAAAACCTCTATTATATCAGCAGTGGACATCACAGGCTGGGTGATCTCTGATTCTATATAAAACAAGAAATTGGTACTGTATGTCCGTCAAACGCCTTGCAATAATTGCATGACCACATAAATGCTGGGAAAAACTTAGATGCCATTTCAGACCAAGCGAGTATATTCTAAGCGTGTACATAGTGACCTTTCATTGAACGTAATTATCTGCATGAAGGTGTAACAGGAGGCTGACAGTATGACACTGAAAAGCCACAGAGGAAGAGGCAGGAGTGAGTTTTTTGGACTGATTCACGAGTTTCCACAAGAAAACACTGTTTACTGCAGTTCACCGTAAGTGAGGTCATCTTGTGACAAGGACAGCTCTGTCTGAAAGTAATTCCAGTGATAGAAAAATCGAGAGAAATGACGTGCTGATGGTGCTCCATAAATGGAATTTTGTTTGTGGTGGTCAAAGCATCAAAAATGACGTTTGAAAAACTCAACAGGAATGTGTTTTCCCAGATATCGGGCGATATCTCGTATTAACCGGGACAGATAATACCTCGGCTTGTACGAGATAAACCGCAGACCATACTACGACATTTTATTTAAATCTTTTGTTTCAGCAGAAAATAGTTCCCAAAGATGACAGTGGACTCTTCGGGCATAACAGCAGCCGGTTAATGGACAGAAAATTAATCAGCAACTATTTTGATAATCAGTTAATTTTCTAATTTTCGAGCAAAGATGCCAAACATTATCTCGGTCTAGCTTCTCAGCTGTGGTGAGAACTTTTGGGCTGTTGGTCGGACAAAGCAAGCAATTTTAAGACATAAGTGCTGTAGGAAAGTTTGATGGACATTTTTCACTATGTTCGGACATGATATAGAACAAATGATTGATTATCAGTTAATTGAGACTATACTCTGCAGATTAATCGAAAATGAAAACAAACAGTGCACGTTCACCTACGTGCAGCACAGAGAATCTTACACAGTCCAGTTTAGTCTGATGAAGGTTTAACGGAGCCTGACAGTGTAGAGCTGAGGCTGACGAGCTGAGGCTGAGATCATACAGAAGATAAACCCTTTAGATATAAATGATAATATGGCCTTCTTTCTGGCACCACCCACGGGACAAACGTTACACTTTAGGCTTGCAGGCCGGTGGTGGCTCACCTTTCTTATTCAGTAGTCAGAACAAATCACACAAGACCACAGTGCATTATGGGTAAGGTGTGAGAGGGTCACACTTCTGTAACGCAGAACAATCCAGAACAATATCAGCCTCATCTGTTTTCTGCCTCTCTTTGCAAACAATTACTTGAGTGATTTTACAGCACAAAAAGGAACTATAGTTACTTAAATTCATCACCTTCTTGTTTCAAGCCTGGAACCTGCCGGCTGCAACCTCCTGTGTGACCTTTGGAATTAAAGAGCTGACTGAGACTTAATGACTTAACAAAAAAAAAAAAAAACAGAATCATCTCGACCTTTTCTGCTCTCCTCTTTCATCACAACCAATTACTTAGCTGAGCCGAGGTTCGACCAATAGGGTCGCCAGAAGGCCGATAGCAGCAGAAGCTGCTTGAAGCCTCTGAAACAGCATTCGGACCATCGGGGGACTCAAACTCTCTGTTGAAACTCGCTGATGATATTTTAGCGTTAACAGCTCTGATTCAATTGTCAGGGAATTCTGTAAGAGGCATCATGAGACCTTTTAATTTCAGATCTAATTTACAGTTAAAATGAAAGACCCAGGTGAAACAAAAAATGCAATTTATGCAGAGAAAACACAAAGTTACTGCAGCTTGTTCTTCTGCTGCAGTGATCAGAGAAACCTCCATCCACAGTTGTAACCAGGATTTTAGAAAAACGGAGGTCCTGAGTCCCACTGGCACACTCCAACTCACCCTCAGGAAATATTGACCCTGACTGGAGTCACTTACCACCAGTGGTGGAATATAACTAAGTACATTTACTCAAATACTGTACTTCAATACAAATTTGAGGTACTTGAACTTGAGTATTTTGTTTTTATGCCACTTTCTACTTCTACTCCGCTACAATTCAGAGGGAAATACTGTACTTTAATGGAAAACACATGAAGAAATATGATGCTTTGTTACCCAACAGTTTATACAAGTACAGCTGAAATGATTAATCGATTAGTTAAAATTAATTGGCAACTATTTTGATACTCGTCAAAATTAATTTTTCATGCAAAAACATTTCATGGTTCCAGCTTCTCAAATGCGAAGATTTGCTGCCTTTCCCTTGAATGATTTTAATGTTTTGTAAATAATGTTGAGGTTTGGACTGTCGGTTGGACACAGCAACATCGTGAAGGGGGGGCAGGGTCAGCTAGAAGTATTTAGACATGGTTAATTATTGTTGTCTGACATACTTAAAGTAAAACTGTAAAACTCTGTAATGGAGACACTGTTTCTACGTTACCTCAAACATATCTTTGGAATTTCTCTACTGGAATTTCTTGTTACTTATCGGCCCACAATACTGATATATCTGTGATAATATGATTACAGCATTACACTGGAAAGTAACTAAAGCTCCAGATTTAACAGATTAGTTAGATGCAGTGGTAGAGGTAACGCCTTGCTAAGTAGATCTCTACATGAGATCTTTTTTGGACTTTTATAAAACTGGGACTTTGGCTTTTATATTATATATATATATATATATATATACATGTACATACATACATACAGATGGGTGACAAATTAAAACCTGAATAAATGAGTGGAGAAACATAACAAATGCAGATGCTTCCACACAGGTGCACTGCATGGTATAATTAAGCAATTAACATCCAGTCATGCTCTGTGGCATGTTTAAAAATGCTGAGCAGGCCCAGTTGATTCTGATTTTGTATCAAGATGGCAAGAGGAAAAGTCTAAGTGACTTTGAAAGAGAGTTCATTGTTGGAGCACGGACGGCAGGAGCTTCAGTCACAAGACTGCTCAGCTGGCTCGGGTTTCAATAGGAACAGGGACTAAAGTGGCATCTGCATGGAGATCTGTGGGAAAGACGTCAGCAAACAGGGGCGCAAATTGTGGTCGACAGCGCACATTTGATGAGCGTGGTGCCTGAGCATTAGTGCGATATGTAAGGAAAAACAGAAGGGCAACTCTTCCTCAGCTGACTGAGAATGTCAATGCAGGACGTGATCAGACTGCCAGCAAGAACAGCCTGTCGACAGTTGCATAGAGAGGGATGTTACAGCAGGGCTGCAGTGCAGAAAGCCCTCATTACAAAGACGAATGCACATTTGAGAGTTCAGTGGTGCAAAAACCAGCAGCACTGGTCTACAGAGATGTGGAAAAAGGTGATCTGGTCAGATGAGTCATCCTTCACCATATTCTCCACAAGTGGGCGAGTGCACCAAGAGAACAGTACAGGCCTGAATGCTTGACCCCTACAGTGAGGGGATCCGGGGGCTCTGTTATGCTGTGGAGGGCATTTTGCTGGCATGGTTTGGGTCCACTTGTCCCCTTAGAGGGAAGGGTCACTGCAAATCAATACAAAGCTGTTCTGAGTGATCACCTTTTTCCTCTGATGAAACATTTCTATCCTGATGGGAGTGCTCTCCTCCAGGATGGCCCCATCCATGGGGCACGAGGGCTCACTGAATGGTGATGATGAGTATGAAAATGATGTGAATCATATGCCGTGGCCTTCGCAGTCACCAGATCTCAACCCAACCGAACACTTGCGGGAGATTTTGGACCGACGTGTTAGACAGCGCTCTCCGCCGCCATCACCAAAGATCAAAACACCAAATGAGGGAATATATTTTGGAAAAATGGCGTTCATCCCTCCAGTGGAGTTCCAGAGACTTGTAGAATCAATGCCAAGGCACATTGAAGCTGTTCTGGTGACACGTGGTGGCCCAACACCTTACTAAGACTCTTTATACCCTGTTTTTTTCCTGCTTTGACAAGTCAATATGTCTGTCGTGAAAGGGGTTGGGTGTTAAATTGATGAACTGCACATTTGTTTTTGGGAATGTGCATCACTAAAGCAAAATATCAAATGAAATGATCAGATCCGGGTTGTCTACTTGCGTCAAAATGTACATGGGAGATGCTCCTCAATGAATTTGTGTTTTGCCCCCCGATGGGTTAATCTGGCTCTGCCTGTAACCCTGAAATGATTTTACTTGCTGCCAGGTACCAGACAGTGAACTAAAATATTTTAGACTGAAATAACACAGTTTCTAAAAAGACGAACTATAACTTTTACCACTTCAATCAAACATTTGTGCTGTTCGGAGTACTGTTATGTTGTATACATTGTTAACCTGCTTTTGATTTTTGGGAAGTATTATATCCATACCAGCAAGTTCTCAAACTAAAAACCAAACTTAAGTGTATTTAATGCCACTTTTGGTATCTGGATACCCTGAAAAAGAATTGCAAGGCCATTAAAACTGTTTCTATATGTGAAAAACTGTCTCACATATAAGCCAAAGCCCCAAGCAGCATAGCATCATTTGTATTCTCTCTCTCTCTGTCTTTACTTGTTTTGATGTCTGCATTGCAAAGCTTATATCCTGTTTTTCTCTATCTTTGTTATAAATTAGATTTCGCCATTAAAGTAATATACTATAAAAACCTAAATGCTGAAAAATAGACTAAATAAAGAAACAACCGTCTAACCCTATAGACACCATCCATGTGGTCCGCGTTACAGGTGTCGTCCCAACATTCCCCAAACTTAAAGGCTGCAGCATCTGATCGGAGGATGAAAAGTCTCAGAACAATCTGGACATCATCTGCTCTTCGCATCAGTCCAGCTAATTGCTTGTGTGACAGCTCGAGCAGAAAATAAAGAACAAAACACTACACCAGATACAACCAATGGCTCTCCAATTAGCGCTGAAACGCCCCCAACAGAGCCGCATCACAGTCCCGGAGGCACAAACACCGCGATGAATGACACAAACACGTTTCTGGAACAGTCTTCTTGACCTTATCTCCACCACCCAACCAACCATCCGCCCACCCTGCACCCTCAACCACAGCCCTGACTTCCATTCCGGCCAATACCTCCGCTGACTTTTCTGGGAAGACAAAGGAAAGCAATCAGTCTGATCGGAGGAGAGGGCGCGCATTTCTCAGGCCGTGCCAAGTCCGGCGCAGTTTACAGCGCAGATGGAGACAGAAGGAACATGAGCTGCGCCCTGATAAAAACAAAAAACCAATAATATAGCTGAGTAATACTGAACACATTAATATGATGAACAACTGAGCAGCTATTTATTATTTACCCCTGTCATGTCATTTTGCTCCCATAAACAAAACGCGGCTGTGCAGTTTTACACAGTGCTGTGACGGAGCACACATCACAACTAACGCAGGTTATTCATTTCGCTAATCACGGAGACAGGTTGCTAAAAATAACACTAACAGAATCAGGAAGAGGCTGAGTTGACAGTTAATTAACGATCAGAGGGCTGCAGCTTTATTGGCTGAGGAGCTGTTAAATGTTTATTAACACAAACGGGCGAGTTCTTGATCAAAATAAACTTTTACTCGTCCGTTAAAAACACGGTTTGTTCTGCAACGCTGCTATTTTGGTCTCACGTGATTTGGAGAGATCATTTACATAATTTAATTTCGAGAAGTCAAACCCAGAATAATGCAGCGGGGAATAACGCGGTGCGTAAACTGTAACTCCCGGTGAGCATCTTGAGGCAAACAACCGCCGATATGAACAAAAATCCAATTGTATTTTCCTCAAAACTGCAACACGTTACTCCCAGTGGAAACAGTCCCTTGTATATGCAACTTAGATCAGTTTAACGTACTTATGATGTATGACACCATAAACACTCTCAGAGAGGGGATAAACTCCATCACTGCCAAATAAATGCGGGTGTAAAATGAGACTGAACGGGTTTATCCTCCATCAAACCTCCGTGGTTGCACTGATACAAAAACACACTGTATTCCAGTAGAGTCCGGGTCCGAGTCGCCTGGTAAAACCAAACCCAAAACAAGCCTCGCTCCGACGCGCGGACTCACCACTTGAACGCCGGACGATGTTCTCCAGAAAAGTGTTCTGCGGTGCCACAAGCCCTCTCTTTCCCCCGGGCATCCTGCTGCGGGCGGAGCTGGTGTCGGTCAGGGTCTGTGGCGGTGTGTGTGCTGCTCGGAGGTCGGTACTGACGCTGGCTCTCAGTCGGACCGATGGAGAAGCTCATTGTAACCGTGCGCTCTGGCTGCTCGGGGCGCACTGAGCCACGGCGGCGGCGCTGCATCCCGCTGCCTGACCGGAGCGCCAGGACGCATGCGTGTCTGCTGTGTGGGCTCGGTCCTCAAAACAATCATGATATGATGTTTAATGTTTGTGCAATGAATCGTATCTGTAAGGGATGCCAGAAATAAAAAACGACATTTAAATTTAAGTCAAAATAAAAAAAAAATGTCAAAAACGGACAAAGTAGTGGATCAGTATCTTTAAATATAATCTACTATATAATCAGTAGAAAAATATAGAATACCCATAATTTTGGTTATCGAGACTGGGATTTTTTGTTGTTGTTTGTTTTTATAAAACTCAGTGTTTTCATTCCATCTTCATCAATGTACAACTGATTCTAATTACATGGTACCACAAAATAATAATAATAGTACATTACAAGTCACCCTTAATAAATGGTTTATAAATTGTAACTATGAAACTTTATTAATGTTAACAAATCGTTTACTAATGCTTTATAGAGTTATAATACATTAATAAGATCAACTTTTGGGTTGACCAGTCAGAGAACAATCAATAAAAATAAAACAACATAAATCAATAAATAAAATACTCATGAGTCTCTCACTTTCTAATGAGTATAATGTTAATAAGTGACTAATAAAGGGTGATAAATGCTTAATTCTGCAGTTTGGCCTATACATGTTATTGAACTCATTCATGAAGGTTTTCTAGAACAATCCAGTATATATATATATATATATATATATATATATATATATATATATATATATATACACACACACACACACACACACACACACATTATATATATAAATAAATAGTTGATAAATTAATCGTTGTCCAAATACCCTGTAACCCATAAGGATGTAAAAGGGGAAGGGTTTTAAGGGAAGTTGTGTACAACCAGCAGAGATAACCTGTTGTTTATCAAGAAATAGTTACACATTTCTGTTTTGTACGGATTAAAGAGATACAACATGCGAATTTGTGAGTTTTAGAGGTGTTGGCAGGTGTATTTTTGAGCTTTAGAAAGAGCCAGGCTAGCTGTTTCCCCCTGCTTCCAGTCATTATGCTAAGCTAGGCTAACCACACCCTGACTCCAGCTTCGTACTTAACGCACAGACATGAAAGTGGCATCAATCTTGTCATCTAACTCTTGCAAAGAATGTAAATAAGTGTATTTCCCAGCATGTCTAACTATTCCTTTAAGAAATACACCATCACTGCGTCAGAGAAAAAACGAGGTGCATAAATACATGAAGAGGCTAATAACAAATAACAGTGTGTTGTCTTATCATGACGCAGTGAAAACAGTGTCTCTCTCTGCAGGAGTCCCTCAGGAATGTTCATTAGCTTGTATGAAAGGTTGATGGGGCCCCTGGGAGCCGAAGGCCCCAACCGGAGCAGCAGTCGGTGCTCCATGCAGGGCGCCACATCTGCGCTGGCTGTCTGCACGGCCTGACGCCTCCACGCTTTATTTACTGTGCTGTACATATCAGGACTCAAAGCTGCACTAAGGCTACTCGGAGCATCTCAGTTATTGACCAGAAGATTAGAAAGGAGGCTGCAAAGTTATTTATAGCTTTAAATAGTCTCATATGCATTTAAGTTGATAGGATTGGCTTTTTTATTACAACCTGGAGCACACTGAAGACTTCTTGAAAACCACAATGCAAGCCTGACTGAGGGCTTACATAAGCAGGTCATACAAACATTAAAGAAATTAAAATTTTACTGTAACTTAAAACAGTGGTTCACAAGCTTTTTGGCTTTTGATTCTTTAAAATGAAGCAGCGTTTACTTCTGACCCCTCATCACTGTCCGTGGGTTTAATATGGACATTAGTTGTGAGCAGTTCAAAGAAACGTGATTGTCTTTCTCCGCTTGCTTCATTTGAAGGATTTGCAGAAATAATTCAGCATTTAAAAAAAAAAAAAAAAAAAAAACATTATTGAAAAGTCAGGAAAAATAAACAATTTGGTGGAACAGAAATATATATATATATATTCTGTTCCACCAAATTGTTTATTTTTCCTGACTTTTCTATAATATAAATATAGATTTTTCTTGTGACCCACTGAGGGCTCCCAACCCCCCAGTTTGGGTCACTAAGAACTCACTACTGGATACCACAGACATAATATGGATTATATATAAGTATAAAACAATCACTAAAAATGTACTATTGTGTACCACAGGGAAAGATGCACTATAGGATCATCATAAGAATATAAACTCCTGAAAACCACAGACAGATTTTAAGTCAATTCTAGTGTCACTATAGGGGCAGTGGTTCTGAGCCTTAAGTAGGTTCACATTTCAAGCCAAATCAAGTATTTATTTATTTATTTTAGTACCAAATTCCCATTTTGTGTTACTATACCTAGAAGACTAACTATGGAAGATCCCTACTTGGTTTAGCGTGTATTTTGTACATTGAAATCGTTTTAGGAAGGGATCTCTTTGCGGCCAGTACGGACAGGAGGAACAATTACAGCAACCAATTACCCTTTCAAATTTACATATGAGCATGCGAGTAATGTATTAAAATGGATTTGAAAAAATGTGAACCTATCTTTTAAAATAAAGCAATGTTTACTTGTGACCCCTCATCACCAGTTCCATATGTCGACGGATTAAGACCAAGTTATATATGAATAATTTAGAGGTCTGACAAGGTCTAAAAAGATAAATGTCTAAAAGTATAAAAAAAAGTTTGTTGAATAAATGTTATTTTACTGCCTTCCTATGCTGTTGATCATCTCACGACTCCTCAGATTTATCTTGCGACCCCTTGAGGGGTTCCTGACCCACAGGTTTGGAAACAACTGCTGTAGAGGATAAAAGATAATTAGGTCAAGAGTCCACACAAAACTTTACATAATCAGAGGGTTAAAAAAAAAGACACAAACATGAATATTATGACGCTCTACTGTTGGACTGTAAGTCAAAATCTTATTTTCAAATCTCTTCTGCACTTATCACCGGCTGAATCCCATCTGACGCTGTCAAGTAGTCTGTCGAACTCACCTGAGAGAAGATATTACAGCAGTGCGTGTGTGTGTGTGTTGTCAGTAAAAGTGCATGGCTCCAAACGCTCCTGTGGGACACCCTTAATTGGCCCACTTGCATCATGGGGTATCAAACATATGTGACAGCGCAGGTCAGACAGCTGCCATGTGCTGTAACAGGCTCAGCTCTGCAGACGAGCCTCTCTCTCTCTCTCTTACATTTAGCGAATGTCTCTCGCTCGCTCTCTCTCTCTGCACGCACAAATATACGGAGGTTCACTGATGACAAAACTGCTGTTGGAGAGGACTTAATAAATTGCTGGAGCTGGCGTTAAACTGGAAGTGGTGATTTAGTGTAAAATTTACAGCAGAATGACAAATGATGATACTCAAACTAAAATCTCTCTTTTGAGTATTAAACACTCACCTGTCAGGCTTGACAGGTGTCTGTAAAGAGTTTGTAGGTTGTTCCTACATAGAAGTAAAGTTGTCAAAAGTTGCTTTGATACTTTTTTGATACTACGTGTTTAAAATGATACGAACTGCGTTAATTAGACATTCAATAGTATCAAAAGTACCGAAGCTATAGGAAAAACAGATCTACAGTCTTTAGATGGCATTTGACGCGCCCACAGTTTGTAGAAGCAGACAGGAGTACCAGCACGGAAGCTCTGGGCAGCAACAAAACTTATTTATATTTTAAAAATCTATATCAGTTTAGGTGTACGTTATATTTAGAATATTTTCCCCGCCTTACCTTGCCATCAGACAGCCTTTCCGACGGGAAACTGAAGCGTTATATCACTCTCTCTAAAGCCACCACCAGACTCCTTTGACAAAAACAGTCATTTCATGTCGCAAAACACGAGAGTTACTGGTCTACTGCTGCCTCGACCTGCAGCAACTAACATGTTAAAACATCAAAGTCACGCAATAACACAAACAATCTAATCAATCGAGGCAGTGGTAGACCAGCAACTCGCGTGTTCTGTTCAGTGACTCCCAAAAAGACATATACGGCCGTTCCCCAAAACGACATATGTCCGTTGGAAAGTACCAACGACAGGCGCTGTACCGCTTTAGTATGTTATGTGAGTCACATGACGTTAAACACGTGATTAATGTTGTGAAACGGTGGCAGTTTGGTTAGGTTTAGGAAAAGAATGTGGTTTGGGTTAAAATAAGTTACGTAAGTAATGTAAGTCACATGACTTAACTCACTCAAGTCACCTACGTAACATTATTTAACTTCAAACTTTAAATAAGTCAACATGGTTTCACATGGGACATAAACTCCTGTCTCCTGGGTTCTCTTGGTTAAGGTTAGGGAAAGATTGTGGTCTTGGTTGAATACTGAAAAAGTCAAAAGTGACTTGTAGGACAAGACAAAATCTGTTTACTTTATTCACCAAAACCGCAACTAACCTTAATCAAGGTGCTTTTGTTGTCTAAGCCTAACCACACACACATTATACACCTACACCTTCCTATTACTTAAGCGCAGTACATAAATGTTGTGTGTCCGACACTAGAAAAAATATTTTCAGGAAACATAATTAAGGCCATTTGAATATAATTTCTAGGAGACAGGGTTGTCATATATATATATATATATATATATATATATATATATATATATATTTGTGTGTCTGTGTGTGTGTATATATATATATACACACTCAAATCCTCACTTGCAAATTTGGTTTGTACTTATTTAATAGTTTTGTCATTAATAGACCTCCGTACTGCATAGAAGAACCTGGCCTCGTAAAAATGAACCTCTATGAATTTTACATTCATGTAAAATGCATGAAGGTAAGTCAGTTAGGAAAAAAACAGGTGGAAAAGTGTTCATTAACTGGATATAAATTAAATCCTGAATCACTGTGTTATAGCATTTAAACACAGAAGTAATTCGGATGACTTATTTCACTGATCGCGCTGTAATGTGAACACAGTTTGGAACAACAGCTGGTGAAATTAGAGTGAAAGAATGACAAACAGGGTAAAACGAGTCAGGTGGACTGACAGACATTCAGCTTCACACAAACAGTAGATACAAATAGACTGACAGTAGATTCCCAGAGACAGACATATCAGTGTAACAGCACGTCAAACACATCAGAGTACAGTGCACTGCCTCCCTCAGACAGCAGCAGAGCAACAGCTGGATGAAAACATCTCAGTCAGGAGAAACACATTTAATGACTCCCAGATAGGAAAGGGGTATTTTGATGACATAAAACAATACAGATCTCATGAGTCTTCGCTACAGGAGCGCTACAAAAAACCTGATCAGATCTGTAGTTGTTCAGTGCTAACAAAGTTATTTTTTTGTCTTGGTTCAAATGAAAAGCCGCTCAGATTTTACTGATAAAAAGACAACATGAATATTGCATTTAAAGTTTTTAAATTTAATTTAACCTTTTACCACAAACTGTTTCGCTCCCGGGACGCTAGCACCAAAAAGTTATAAATAATATGAACATGTGATATATGTATTGATAGACTAGACTCTCTTTTCTGTCATTGTGGTCATTTTCAAAAAGAACTTTTAACTTCTTTAAAAAAATCCATTTAAAATAACCAAAACCTTAAACGTATTGTGTTTCCCGACCTTCAAAGCAGTTCTGGCAGTTGTAATAAATCAACAGAATGAAAACCAAACGTCAAATGCATCACAAGTGTGCAACAACCAAAAAAAGTCCTTCTGTTTTAATTTAGGTGGAGCTCACCTGTGAGGGAGTGGGTGCTGGGTTAACTCACATAACTGGCAAAATCATCCTGTTCATCAATACCAATATAATATTCATTTATCGGAAATGTGCAAATACTGAAGGCTACATGTCTCTTTGAAAAGAGTGAACAAGTTCTCCAAGAAGATGTGCGATTCATCTCAGAACTACAGCAAAGTTAAATAATTGAGTTTGATTGTGGAATGTGTATACACTTATTTTACAATAAATGAAGACTGGGGGCCGGACATTTGATCAACACCCTTTTCAACACCTAAACATACAGACACATGATTTAATACTTCACCTTGAAGAAATAACACGGAGAATACAGAAAAGAGAGAGATTTAGACTCTTACTTTCAAAGGGTTGTTTGAGGTTAATACTTGGTTTTAGAGTTACAGTTACAGTCAATTAGATTTAGGTTAAGGTCAGAGGTGTGTGTGTGTGTGTGTGTGTGTGTGTGTGTGTGTGTGTGTGTGTGTGTGTGTGTGTGTGTGTGTGTGTGTGTGTGTGTGGATACAGGACCTAAAAGACAGAAACAAAATGTGCATTAATTGGGTAAAGGTTTGCACTTCTATCCTGATAATGAAATACTGGTAAGCATTCCCCAGATGAATAGATACTTTGGGTGTGTGTGTGTGTGTGTGTGTGTGTGTGTGTGTGTGTTGGAGGTAAAGTTTTTCGCCCAACACAACCAGAAAATGAGCATCATCACTTGGGTAAAATAACTGGGTGTTCAGGTCCATTACACAGGATGCACTGAGGCTGAGTTTGCTTTTTAAAGCAAGAATGTGTTTGAAAGGCAAATAAACACCACAGACAAGAGAGTAAGTTAACTGTTACTTGTAAATTTGGTGATTTAGGAATTTAATCTCGTTCTTTTGTTGCACTCTTAAGTAAGTCTTTCTGGAACAAAATACAATAAAAAAGTTATTGCTCATGATCCCATGTGCAACACTAGAACAAAGTATATCTGAGCTGAGTGAACCTGAGTTTTTGCATCTCGCTACAAAACCGCTGCGCGTGTCTCAGACCGGTTGCATTGGACAGCGAGGAGAGTTTCCACAGGGATTTGATGACTGTAATCACTAATTACACCGCACCACTAAGCCCCAATTATGCCCAATCAGCATTCAACAGGCCAGCATTGTTCATGTGGAACAGCCGCTCGCAGCTATGAGTCTGACAAATGTATTTCTACGTACAACGGCTCCAGAGAGACGCATGCAAATCACCTCATCGACAGAACAAAACGCTCCTAACAAGCAAAAAACCTACTGCGCAGTTGGAAGAGGCAGCAGGATATTTCTGTTTCTGCAGCTCTAAATCTGAGCATTGGTTATTTCTAGCACTGCTGCTCATCGAGCAGAAACGAGTAAATGTCACACAGTGGAGATCAAAGGCAGCAGTGGGACAACACTGACGCCTCATTTGAGGAGGTAAAGTGGGAAGAGACAGGTATAGAGGTATCGAACCGTCCGGCGCCGATCAATGCACCGCCTCCACATCTGGAGGGAGACATACTGTAGCTGCATCCTTCCTTATTGATCTCAGAATTAATTAGTCCAGCTTCCACCAGTGTTGCCTGTTTCTCACTGGCCCTACAAAAGGGAAGGGGATTGAATATCAAAGCATTGACCCCCTAACCAACCGCCACTGCCCCCGCCCCCGCCAAACCTCCAACCCAAGGCTAGACTTTTTTTCGTTTAGCGTCCGATGGTAAAGCAGGTAGGGGTGAGATGAGGCTGGGAATAGCAGAGCAGAGGGACTTGGAGGTAAATGGGTTTTGTCCACTATAGACATGTCTCAGTTGTATTGCCAATATGCTATGGGTATAAATTTGCTGTTGGACCCCTATTGACCCCAACCACCATTCTCTGGGCATTGTGCATGTTAGCATAGCAGAGTACACATGGCTTCATTAAACACCCAGAAACCAGCGAGTACTCCTATGCTGGAATAATACTGCCTGAGCCTGGTTTTCTGTGTGTCCATTATTTTATGGTGATTGGATTAAACGCAACTTTATTTAAGAACGTGAGCACAATATAACCTAAAATGATAAAGGTATTAAAAGGTACCCTGTGGAGTGTTCTTGTAAACAAACATTTATGTTTACATTCAGCGTTTCTCACGAAAACGTAACGTAACATATTGAAATCTGCATTGTTTACATCGACTAGAAGTTTTTCTCTTCCCTGCTTTTGCTGGATCATTGTCACTTTTCTTGACGCACTGCTTCAAATAACGGTTGACGATTTAACTTGCAGGCATAGCTAGCAACTGATGAGATGTTTCCATGTTCGTCTTTCTCATAACTGTGTTTTAGAGCTTGCAAGCGTTACACATTTGCATTACTGTCCTTTGCAGCCAGCGAAGCCGTGTATTGCCTCAACTGGGGCTGTGCGATATAACGATATATATCGTGTGACGACAGAAAAACATCTATAGTTTCATATTATTCCCTTTCCTTTATTCTGTTGTGACGCAAATCAAACTCTTTACAGCAATTATTTCTATCATCTGCATTGGACGGATGCAGGCAGGAAATTTGCATGAAGCCAACAGAAACAAACATGGGGGAGTCTAGTGAACGTGACACAGAACGGGGTAACTCCGAACAGGAGACGGACTCCGACCGGCCAAGGCAAAACGAGGAACTCGTACCGTAAAAGAGGGGCTACTTCTGTCGCATGGACATGGCTTGGGACACGGACACGGACCAGAAAACTGGACTTTGCAAATGATGCTGCAGACCGGTCCCCACAACAGACAAGGTACACAATGCCAAACCAAAAACACTTCACCCAAGTCCAGTTGCCTGTCAAGGTTCATTGACAAAACTTTTGCTAGTCACCATTGTTAGCTTAAGCCTATGGCATTTTACACTGCATAAACTAGCCTAGCGGCTAGCATACGTTTCCTCTACTCATAGCTTAACAAATGACATTATTTATACTTTTTATTACATACCGTTGGTTTAAGTCATCTCCCGACGGTTGAATTTCAGCGTATAACGTCCATTTCACCTGTCTCTCCTCAACTCCGCTCCGTGTCCCTCGCCCCAAAGCAGTCAACCTAGGGGAAACACTGCGTTGCTGTCATCGTCTTGCACTCTAAGAGGCCATTTAATGTTAATAATGTTGGATCACTATTTCTTATTTCATGGGCTATTTGCACATATAATAAGAAAAACAACAAAGCACTGGAATACTGATTTGGACATTGATAATCACGGCAACGGTAGAAGCGCTGAAGCATTTGGGTCAGCCCTTGCCATATCATGATGTGTATCGTTATCAATCTCAGTCTGATGCTTCATGGTTTCTTTTTCCTTCTCGTCACCATTAATCTCAGCCACTGTAGAAACACCGTGAAAACTACAAAGAAAAGTAGAAAAATATCAATTTATATTTATCTACATACATAGTACAAGGTGACTGATAAAGAGAATGAGTTAAATACATCTTTTAAAATAACTGGAACCAAGTGAGGACATTCTTGAATAAATCTAGTACCTGTAGTGCAAATATTTAGTGCACAAAGCACACTCAAGTTAAATATAAAAACTGTCCACAAAGCTAATTGAACTGCACCAATGTTTTCATTCTGATTCACACCGCAATCACGAAGCTAAGACAAACTTACAAACCTTATTACATAAATACATTACACCTTAACCTATAACCATCAAATGACTTTCCGGTACAAATCCCAAACATACACAACACAACACATTTTAATTAATACAAAGAAAAGACAAATCCAGTGCTGCTCTAATGTTGATTAACTAGCTTTACACTGATAATGCAAACACAACGGAGCAGAGAAATGTTTCCCTCTGTTCAAATGAACAACTCAGCACCTGTAGTAAAAGAAATTAACTTTACATACCTCGGATTTACAGATCGTTTACTCTCAACTTTAACAAGTTGGCGTCTCTTCAAACTCTTCGCGTGTTTTCTCTCCCAATGTCGGCATGCTAATGAAGCGATATAGGGCAGGTGGTGAACTGGCCTATTAAAGACAGGGTTACCTAGTCATGTCTACAAGGGCAACTGATCAAACCGCAAAGGATGTCTGCCACCTTGCGGGAAATACAGGTGAGTTGTCCAAATTCAAACTTATAACATAAATAACTATATTAAGTAACAAGCCAAGTGCTTATAAAGGAAATGTATGAATAATACAAATAAATCGGACAAACAGCAATGGGAGGTAACTTGGGATCTTTGAAATAAACCATTATGAACTAGCGGCCAGTTACAGCATGAGCGCAGTAGCATTTTTTCAGGGTTATGTTTAGGCAAATAACCGTAAGTAACTGACATACGGTGAACCTGGGGTTTCTGGAGCGCCAGCACAGTTCCCTGTTTTGCCTGGTTAATAATCTAGCAGTGGGACTTCCTATTTCTCTGTTTCTCTGCTGAGGGACACTCCACTGCCTAAAACTAAATAGCCATGTGGTGTCACCTGGTGGGCGCATGAACAGCTTGCTGTGGCATTTTTCAAAGCCTCTTCCGCTGCAGTTTAATTGCAGACTACTTTTTGAATCACACATTTTTCTCCAGGCAGACAGTGTAGAAGCTTTTGTAGGAGGCGCCTGAGGTAACCTGCCTGTGATCATTTTGTCTCGCTGTTATTGCTAATTACAACCATGATGCTCCTGCTGCAGTTTGTGCCTCTCGCTGAATCCCTTTTCCTCTATCTGAATGTTACAGCTTGAAAAGGCTTATTTTGGAGCAGTAATTTTGTAGCTTTTAGTTAATCACTCCCCTCTTAATCTTGGATACACAGTAGCAGTTGCGGTGGCATAAAGACACACACATCGGCACAGGATACAGTTAAATACGGGCCTCTGGAGCAGGAAATAGGAGTCTGACATAAAATCAGAGCCATATTTGAGGGCCGTCAGCAAGAGGCATAATGCTTCTTTCTAACTGAAAAAGAAAAAAGCCACATGATTTTCAATTTCCCTCAAACCAGCTTTTCCTTGATATTTACACCATAATGGGCCACATACAGTTGGTGTCGGTGTGTAAGTTAGGTGAGCTGAGCTGCCATAGAACAAGAACATCCCAGCAGCAACAACAATTAAGGAAAGCAGAAAGAAAACTTGAGAACTAACAAACATTTGATGCCATTTTTGTGTGAAGAATGGCAATGTCTGTCCGTCCAATACTTTGGTTCAAAGAAAGATTTTTTGACAAGAACAGACCAAATTTTTATAAAATTTGTTGTATATTTATGGCCCCCAGAGGGTAAATCCTAATGATTTTGTAGCTCTTTGACCTTTTCCATATTGCAACAATCAGGACAAAGTTTCCTCTTGACCAAAAGGTCCAGGACAGGGTACCTTGAAAAACAACGCCAGGATTTCCATAAAATTGGCAGCATGTAGTCATGGTCCCTAGTGCAAAAATGTCCACATTTGTGTTTACTTGCTAACCCTCATCATCACGCAATAATTTCTCCTTGGCCATCTGATCCACGACATAGTATCTTGAAAACTAATGCCCAGTTTTGTATGTAATTTACTGTATGTATGCACAATTCCTAGAATAAAAGTTTTTATCCTCACCATTAGGCGAAAATCTGAACAACTGGTCCACAACATGGTATCTTTGAAAGTAATGCCCTGTTTTCTATGAAATTTGCTGTATATTCATGTTCCCCAGAGGATGAATTCTAACTTTTTCTGTAGTGCCCCCATCAGGACAAATGTTTCATTGACCAACTGATCCATGACATGATATCTTGAAAACTAACACCCAGTTTTCCATATAATTTACTATATGTATTCATGGTCCCCAGAGGAAGAATAGTAAAGATTTTGGTGACCTCTTCACCCTCAGGCAAAGATTTCTCTGAGACCAACTGATCTATGACATTGAATCCTGAAAACTAATGCCCTGAACTTGCTATTAAATAGGAAATAGGATGAGATAATGCCTCAAGAGATGTGATGACACAAGTTCCTACTACAAAATACATTAAATGACATGGAATAACATGAGAATAGTGTATTAAATGAGCCTGACATGAGAAAACATGACATGATGCAATATGACGTGAAAATAGATGACATGAGAACATGTGAGACCACGAGTAAGATATAAAGTACAGCACCTTCAGTCCCAAAGCAAAAGATATTTGTCATGGGTTTAGTTGAGGATTTGTGAGATCATATGGTATAAAATTATGATTATTATTATTAACATGATATGAGATGAGTTGATACTATGACATAAAATGATGTGAGATAAGAAGACACAATATCACATGTTGCCACGAAGAGACATGAGCTGCAAAGTACCTTCGATACAGAAGCAAAACACATTCGTCACAGCACAGATGTCAAACATTATTCATCACGAGTAGATGCAGTCACGCAGCCAAAAAAAGAACAGAGGACAACAACAATTAAACAAAAAAACATCATGAAAACTCGATGTCGTGTCTACACGAGTGCACCTGCCCATGTGTGTGCATCTGCGCATGAATAAGCTACTGGATTTATGGGTCAAGAGGTTTTGTGTTGGTGTTCTTCCAACTACAAGTGGTGGCAGTGAGGAGAAAAATCAGACTATTTCAGGAGAGTGAAATCAGGCTTTTAAAACTCTCTGTGCCGCCACCTTGGTCAGGGAGTTGGAGCAAGAGCGGCTGTGCGAGGGTGAGGAGTGGTTTTTACACCATCTGACAGTCTGTTTCTCAGCATGGTGCATTAAATCGTGTTAAATATTTATCTGCGCAGCCTTGAAACAGTCAAAATGGATGTTTATAGTCCTCAGTGGATTTCCGACCTCTTCCGGCCTACCTTCTAGTTTCCCAGCATTCCCTCCTAATAAACAAGCTCGGTCAGAGCGTCTGCTATGTTTACTGGGATTAATTAATTCCACAGAAGTATACAGCATGAGGGTGATTAGAAAGTAATGAATAAATGGTCCCAGTGAAACATTTAAGAGAATGTAATGACGCAGAAGGCAAAACCTTTTTGACTTTTTTCTATTTTTATATTATAAGTACACAGGGAAAAAAACAAATTAAGAAAGCAATAAGAAGATATGCAATGATCATCCCGGACCAGATTTTAAACCAGATTGTCACAATTAAATTAACTGAGCCAGTAGGGTGGCCCAGTTTGCTAAAGTCCAATCTAAAAATACTCCTGCCTTATCAGCATAAATCACAAGCCGGTGCAGTTACGAATAAGAGCTTCACATCCCAAATAACTGAGATGATTTTAAATTTATCCGACAGACAAACTGATAAAATGAAAACAAAGACATAACAGCAGGAAGAGAGTGAAACCAGGCCTCAGTCACATTATCAAAAAGTGCTTTGTGGAATTTATGTGTTCTTTCCAAGAAGTTTCCATTTCATCATCATCATCATCATCACACATGCATGTATTGCTATTGCTATAAAACAAAAAATCAATACGAATTCTCACTGTCTGAAACCAGATACAAGCCTGCTGGAAATGACATTGAATTTGACATCAATTTTCTGTTGGTAAAAACACGTCTTTGTTAATGTTTCTGGTGCAAAATAGACTCCGACGTGCTGACTCTTTCTGCCTCCTAACATCTGTGCACTCCTCACACACTTAGACCTAATATCACACCTCTTATCATCCTCTTATCTAGACAGATATAAACACACGGCGTGCTGAAATCAGACAAAGGAATTAAATAACTTAAATACTATTTTACAAATTTTATTTTGACAACACTTTGACTTAAGCTTACTGAATGTTTCTGAATGTTTAAGTAGAGCCAGTAGAGTAGAGGTATGTCGGCTTTGACTGAAATCATTGTGTACCTTTCCACAATCTGCACATGAAGGCAGAGTGTGCTGCGGTTCATCTTGTAACTATGAGGGTGCAGATTTGCACCTTTAGGTGTCCAACCTGCTGTAATGCTCACTTAAGGACACTTTAGTGAGTCCCCAAGTCCCTCTGACATCACTGGGAGGAAGTCACTATAGGAGAAGATTAAACAACTGCATTTTAATTAAGGGACCACATCCTTTGAAGGCTTACCAAGGTGTGGCCTTTAGTGGAGTCCAGGATGAACCTGCACTTCCTCTCTAGGTCAAGCCTCAGAGACCGAAGAGACCAAACTATGTATTCCAGCAGTTCTCATCAACCTATAAAGGAAAGGTAATTGGTCATAGAGAAAAACAAGACAAAAGAAGAGACATGTCATCAACTCATGTCATCATCTGCACTGCTCTCTAAACTTTCAGCTTTGGGTGTAGCGCCGGCACGTCTATAAACCTCAGAAAAGGAGGAGGAGGAGATTGTGAAGCCGGTCGCAGCCAAGGACAAGAGGCCAACATGAAATACAGATTCTGCAAAGTTAGTTTGAGGTAAGCTATTGTTAGCATGTTAGCTCATCAGTGTATTCTGTGTCATTTCATGTTGTATTCTGGGATTTTGACTGTAAGGCCGCGTTAATACCGACATTAGTGCTTCAGCAAAAGAAAACGCAGGGTTGTCTGGCAAAAAAGTTGAACCTGGCTCGGCTTTGTCTGCAGTGCAATGTGGCCTCATCCGGAAAGGCGCTGCGTTAGCCAATCGGTTGAATTGCTTTGTAACCTGAACGCAGTATTTCTACTGTTTACTGTTTTTACTTCGGGATCATTGCCACAGTGATAACTTTACAGAGTTGTAAAATCCTGTCTCACAGCATGATAAACCACTTCCAGCCAGTGGAGATATTACTCAAACTGACCTTTCTCAGTCGTATTTCATCGTCTCACTGCTACCTCAAGTAGCACGCCCCCACCAATGCAGCCAATGCATATTTTTTTAAACACAGGGTTGTTTCAGTCTGAGGGGCCATTGCATCGGCCATTTGTGAAATTTCTCCACGTTTCTCCCTTGTGATTTTAGGCCCAGACGAGGGCAGAGTAAAGAGGATTTTATTCAAAGGGATTTTGTCTGGGAACCTCTTTTCACAGTGAGTAATCACAGCTTTGGACCGTGTTTATAGTCAGACAGCAAAAAAACAAAACAATGTCTGAACCAAGTTTGGCCAGTTGTTCTTAAAGTTGGTGCTCCGAGCCTCCCAGAACGTCCCTGATACCAATAAATAAGCTCAATAAACATGATTAAATGTTACATGGAGGTGGGGGCGCCCCAGTAGCTCACCCGGTACAGCGTGTACCATCAAGGCTGAGTCGCTGCCGCAGCGGCGTGGGCTGGATTCCAACCTGTGGCCCTTCACTGCATGTCATACCCTCGACCTCTCCCCGTCACTGCAGCTATCACTATACAAGGCAAACGTGCCCGAAAAATAATCTTTGAAAAAATAACATTTAAATGGGAACCGGTCACAGCAACAGGAGAGGTTATACAAAGGAGCATGTGCCGCTGGCGTGTCAGTCTGCAGGTTGATGTGTTTCATGCATGTGTGTGTGTGTGTGTCGACACCGAAGCCGTGGGGTCCCACACACACACACACACACACACAGCCCTGCTGTATAGCACAGATCGTGCATTCGCAGCTACATGTGTGGGCTCGTAGCTCCTCCAGCAGCAGTATTTATGGCAGGCGAGTGGGAGGCTTCATACGTTCTCATACGTTTCTGTCTTCATTGACTAGAAAGAAAAAAGGTTAAAAGCTTTAATCTCATTCATCAGACAAGCACAACAGCATGACTTTTTCAGATCTCATTAACATTACAAAAACGTTCCTTATGTCCTCACTGCATTGATGGGAAAATCCCTATACAGCGTTGCATTTCCACATCACAGAGTGCTAACATGGATTGAATCTTTTGTTTTTGTATAGAGAATCATAAAGTGGAAAAGATTAGCCCAGGGCAATATGGGATTAAGATGCTTATATTAAAATACATACATTCATTACTTCATGGGGATTAAGGTGCAGGAGGACGGAGGAAATATCCAGACAGAGGAGAGACCACAGAGCGGGGAAAAACAGAGAAAGAAAGATGATTGTGTAATAATTTTGGCGAGAAGAGAAGAGAGGAGAGGAGAGGAAAGGAAAAGAAAGGAGAGGAGGAAACAAGGAGAGAAGAGAGAGGAATCAAGGAGAAGAGGAGGAAACAAAGAGATGAGTGAGGAGGAAGAGGAGAGAGGAGAGGAAAAAAGCAAAGGAGAAGAAGAGGAAACAAGGAAAAGGAGAGGAGAGGAGGAAATGAGCACCAGATGAAACACAGAGAGGGGAAAACGAGGAGAGGAGATGAGAGGCAAGAAGGAAACAATGAAAGGAAAGGAAAGGAAAGAAGGAACCCAGTAAGGAGTTAAGGACATAAGAGAGGAGAGGAGGAGAAGAAAAGAAGAGAAAAGGAGAGGAGAGAGGAGGAAACAATGAGAGAGGAGCCCAGAAAGGAGGGGGGGGGGGAAGAAATGTATGAGAGGAGGAAACAAGAGGAGAGAAGAAAAAAGAAAAAGAGGACAGGAAAGGAGGACACAGGAGACGATGCAACTCCTTAGAGAACGAGAAAGAAGGAGAGAAGAGGAGAAAATAGGAGGAGAGGAAGAGAGAAGAGGAAACAAGAGAGGAAAGGATGGAAAAATAAGGAGAGGAGTAAGGGTGGATGAGAAGAGATGAAAACAGAAAACAAGAGGATAGGAGAAAAAAGGAGAGGAATGATGGAGGGATGGAGAAATAAATACTGTAGCATGAAAGAAAAGAGAGAGACATGGGGGCAAAAAGAGAGAGAAATTGAGATGGAGAAAACAAAAAAGAGATGAGAGAGAAGAGATGGGGAGAGAAAAACTGGTGATGGAAAAGAGGTGGATGCAGTCAGAGAGGAAGCGGGGGACGGGAAGAAAGAGAAGAGGATGCTGTCTCTGCAATGATTTGGCAGAAGCAGAGAAAGAGGAGGCACAGCGGGGAGGGGTGATGATTTCTGTTTCCTTGTTTTAGTGGAGGAGCCTCAGAAACAGAAGGAGGGGATGTTTGTGAACTCCAGAATAAAAGCGTGAGGAGAGTGACATAGAGGACACGACTCAGAGTCAGAGTGGTTTTCCCTCCAATCTGAGACCAGTTTGGTGTTTCTGCTCGTGAGAGGGATGTCCTAAACCTGACGCTGACAATCCCAAAACAGGTGGAGTTCTTAATTAATTAATTAAAGTCATCCATGCAACACCATCCAAGCAAGAACGGAGTATTTCATATAAGATGAAACAGTGATAGCAGCGGAAACATTAGGTAATAATAGTAGGCAAGGCAGCTTTATTTTTACAGCCCATTTCAAACACAGAGGGAATTCAAAGTGCTTTAAATAGGCAAAGAAAAGCATTAGAATGACATTTAAAACCAATAAGCAATAAAAACCAGAATGAAACCAATTAAGATTAAAATTAGATCAAATTAAATAATACATATAAATGACATAAAATACAAATGGAATAGACCAGAGATACAGTTACAGTGCAGTAATGAGTTGTAAGTTGCCCCAAATGCAACAAAGGAAATAAAAGTGCATTAGATAAACCAATCAGTCAAAGGCAGGAGAACAGCAGAGTTTTTCATTTAGATTTGAAAGTGGCTAAAGTTGGGGCATGTTTGAGATCATCAGGAAGCAGTGGTCGAAAGTAACTAAGTACATTTACTCAAGCACTCTACTTAAGTACAGTTTTGAGGTACTTGTACTTAATGTGAGTAGTCAAAACTAGCTAACTGTATATAAAGCAGTTAAAACTAGCTAACTGTATATAAAGCAGTTAAAACTAGCTAACTGTGTATAAAGCAGTTAAAACTAGCTGTGTATAAAGCAGTTAAAGCTAGCTAACAGTGTATAAAGCAGTTAAAACTAGCTAACTGTATATAAAGCAGTTAAAACTAGCTGTGTATAAAGCAGTTAAAGCTAGCTAACTGTATATAAAGTAGTTAAAACTAGCTAACTGTGTATAAAGCAGTTAAAACTAGCTAACTGTGTATAAAGCAGTTAAAACTAACTGTATATAAAGCAGTTAAAGCTAGCTAACTGTATATAAAGTAGTTAAAACTAGCTAACTGTGTATAAAGCAGTTAAAACTAGCTGTGTATAAAGCAGTTAAAGCTAGCTAACTGTATATAAAGTAGTTAAAACTAGCTAACTGTGTATAAAGCAGTTAAAACTAGCTGTGTATAAAGCAGTTAAAACTAGCTAACAGTGTATAAAGCAGTTAAAACTAGCTAACTGTATATAAAGCAGTTAAAACTAGCTGTGTATAAAGCAGTTAAAACTAGCTAACTGTATATAAAGCAGTTAAAATTACTTGACTGTATATAAAGCAGTTAAAACTAGCTAACTGTGTATAAAGCAGTTAAAACTAGCTAACTGTATATAAAGCAGTTAAAACTAGCTGTGTATAAAGCAGTTAAAACTAGCTAACTGTATATAAAGCAGTTAAAACTAGCTAACTGTGTATAAAGCAGTTAGAACTAGCTAACTGTGTATAAAGCAGTTAAAACTAGCTAACTGTGTATAAAGCAGTTAAAACTAGCTAACTGTATATAAAGCAGTTAAAACTAGCTGTGTCTAAAGCAGTTAAAACTAGCTAACTGTGTATAAAGTACTTAAAACTAGCTAACTGTATATAAAGCAGTTAAAATTAGCTCTGTATATAAAGCAGGTAAAACTAGCTAACTGTGTATAAAGCAGTTCAAACTAGCTGTGTATAAAGCAGTTCAAACTAGCTGTGTATAAAGCAGTTAAAACTAGCTAACTGTATATAAAGCAGTTAAAACTAGCTAACTGTATATAAAGCAGTTAAAACTAGCTGACTGTATATAAAGCAGTTAAAACTAGCTAACTGTGTATAAAGCAGTTAAAACTAGCTAACTGTATATAAAGCAGTTAAAACTAGCTAACTGTATATAAAGCAGTTAAAACTAGCTAACTGTATATAAAGCAGTTAAAACTAGCTGACTGTATATAAAGCAGTTAAAACTAGCTAACTGTGTATAAAGCAGTTAAAACTAGCTAACTGTGTATAAAATAGTTAAAACTAGCTAACAGTGTATAAAGCAGTTAAAACTAGCTGACTGTATATAAAGCAGTTAAAACTAGCTAACTGTGTATAAAATAGTTAAAACTAGCTAACAGTGTATAAAGCAGTTAAAACTAGCTAACAGTGTATAAAGCAGTTAAAACTAGCTGACTGTATATAAAGCAGTTAAAACTAGCTGTGTATAAAGCAGTTAAAACTAGCTAACTGTGTATAAAATAGTTAAAACTAGCTAACTGTGTATAAAGCAGTTAAAACTAGCTAACTGTATATAAAGCAGTTCAAACTAGCTAACTGTGTATAAAGCAGTTCAAACTAGCTAACTGTGTATAAAGCAGTTAAAACTAGCTGTGTATAAAGCAGTTAAAACTAGCTGACTGTATATAAAGTAGTTAAAACTAGCTAACTATATAAAGCAGTTAAAATGAGCTAACTGTGTATAAAGTAGTTAAAACTAGCTCCACCTCGAGCAGCTACGACAGTAAAACGCTGCTCTAACGTTGATGCTTCAGTGTTAATAATCTAATAATGTCAGAGAGAATCAGATATCAGTCACAGGAGACGTTTTACTGCAGAACTTTTACTTTGATAGGCTACTACATTGTACCGATAAAACTTCTGTGCTAGGACTTCTGTACTTCTGTACTTGTAATGGAGTGCGTTCACATTAAGTAAAGGATCTGAACGCTGTCAGGAAGTTGGTTCCATCTGTTTGCTGCTAAAAGCAGCTCGGTCCTACCAGCTGACTGCTTCCTACAGATCTAAGGGCCCAACTGGGTTTATATTTCTCAGTGAGATCAGAAAGGTATTTTGGCCTGAAATTAGTGAGTGATTTATAAACTAGCAGCAGCACTTTAAAATTTATTCTATAAGTAACTGGAAGCCAGTGTAAATATTTAAGAAGACGAGTAATGTGCTCAGTTCTCTTGGTTCTCGTCGTCTTTTAATACAATTTAATACATGTAACTCACCTGGTTGATTCTTACTCTAGCGTGTGTAGTATGTTCACAGTGAAAAGAATGGCTGAAATACAGGCCTGGTGGAAAACTGATTTTTTTTTAAGAGGACAGGGGTGCGACAGCTCCAGCAACAGAACAGAAAACAAATAAAACAGTACGTGTCTGGAGACACACTGCCTAGTTGGTGTCTGGGGAGAAAATCTTTGCCAAATCATTCCCACAAATTAGCAAGTCAAATCATCTCATATTACAAATTTGTGTGTTCACTATGCTTATTTAATTCCCCCAGTTAGTGATTTGTACCCTCAAAGTACCTCACTGTTCCCTAGAAGTAACTACTCGTGCCCTTGAATTAAATCCTACTCTCACACTCAGACAGACTCGCTGGGAGGAGCGCAGGTTTGAGTCCTGGTGAGGAAGATCATCGCTCCCCCCTGCAGGCCAGTGTCTGCTACTACAGCTCAGCGCTGACTCGAGTTCACATGCAGAAAGCAAACTTACAGTAAGTGTGTCCAGTATTTCAGAGGAGCACAGTCCAAACCAAGCTAAACACAGTGACATTTAAAATATATCTATATTTATATGTAAATATAACATACATACTACAAGAAGGAGGATTGTCACACACAAACAGGGACAAACGAGCTAGTTAGTCTTACGGCTCTCCAAGGAACGATTCGACAGAGGAGCATTAGAGCAGGTTGTCCACTAATCGCAGCGTCCCGGTCGAATTCATGTGTCCTTGAGCAAGACGCTGAACCCCAGTTGGTCTGGATTGAGGCACATGGTAGCTACGCCACCATTAGTCAATTTTATTTATTCAGCCCAATATCACAAATCACAAATTTGCCTCAAGGTGCTTTACAGTCTGCACAGCGTACGACGCCCCGAACCCCGACCCCCCAAAAAACCTTTAACGGGGAACAAACGGAGGGAACCTCAGGTGTGTGAATGGGTGAATGAGAGGCTTAAGAGCTATAAAAGAGCTATATAAAGGCAGTCATTTACCATTTAACAACGTACTGAGGATTTAGCTGTTCTCAGAACCATGACAACGTATGGGAAAAGTCATTAAAGTGAAAAATCTTCTTCGAGAAGTCTTGTGTACAAAGCTGCCATTTGTTCTGAGGGTAGCGCCAAAGCTGGAGGTCAGCATCTCCGGGCTGCACGTAAGCGAACGCACGCGAGTGTCGTTTGGACACGCTCATGTTTCTTTTTCTTGTTTCTCTTATACTTGTACTGATATTTCTTCTATGTTTCCACAATGTCAAGAAAACATAGAAGAAGTAAGGGGAAAAGGAAATCAATTTCAAATGTGTGTAAATAAACCACGGCATCGGTAAAACAAACGGAAGATCACTTGTGGCAGTACGAAGCCGAAATGTTCAACCAAACTCTGACAGAAAATACAGAGAAAACTTCCAGACAGGATGAGCTTCGGCGTCGGTACTGTAGGTGTGTTTTTTGAGCTTTAGACTGAGCCCAGGCTAGCTGTTTCCCCCTGCTTCCAGTCTTTATGCTAAGCTAGGCTAACCACGTCCTCATCTCACTCTTGACAGAAAGCAGATTTCCAAAACTATTCCTCTAAGATAGCTAACAGCAGTAATTTCACCAGATCAGCGTAACTGGGTCACAGTGTTCAGCAGATAAGTGCCGCACGGACACGTTTGAGATGTGGACGTACATATGAACCGGAATAAAAAGCTAAATGCATATAGAGCAGTGGGGGCGGGTGGGTGGCATTGGGGGGTAATCAGCTGGATTATCAGGCTGAGGGCTAATTAATTATGACAGCGCTCTCAGTGTGTCATGGCCTTTTTTATAAAGAGCTCAGAGCCGAATGTGCACTGAGGCGTTGAGAACCTTCCAGTAATTATACCGGGACCAAAGGCAGGGGGAAAGGGGGACGAGTCTTTTAAGAAACTTCTTCTTCGCTGTGAGCTGTCAGGGTTTTCTGCTCGACGGGTGATCCTAATTAGATAAATGGTTACCAAGTCCACACTCCTAATTACGGTCCCCACTGTCTCCGGTCTCCTGTGCGTTACAGCACCAACACAAGGCCTCGACTTCAGTGATACACCATGAAAAACACATTTTTCATTTTTTTGTCTCTGTGCTGCATCACGTTACATTTTAAAATTCAGCAAAACATAACATTTTCAGCTTTAATTTGAGGGTGTTTCAAGAGGAAATGTTCCTAATGTTCGCATCTATATCAGTTATAAGAAGTGTAATAATCATTACATCAGCCGGGCTCTGAAACACAAGACATTCAGGTGAGTTTGAAAGAGCAGCAATGAATATTTTAAAAAAAAAACAGAAATGATAAATTAATCTTATTCTAAATATTAAAACTTTGCGGTATTAACGTTTTAAGGAAATGTTTGATTTTGTTGTCTCTGTTTGAGACACCAGAAAAAAATCAAACATGTATCTGATTCACTTGATAGGTTATCGCTTCAGATGTCCTTCTTTAAGTCCTTTAAGATTTTTATGAATAATATCCAAAATTGTCAACATAACTGTCATTGAAAGTAGACATAATTGTAATTGTAGTCCTCATTTCCAACACTGCAGTCAGCACAGCAGAAACACCTTCAGTCTTGTTTTTGCAAAGCTCTTATATCAGACTTTTGCTAGGAATTTTTGACTCATAAATCAAAGTTTAGGATGCTTCTAAAGACAATTTCTTACAGTTTTTATACGCAGTGATTCCAGGTACAAACCTCTCTGAACTGCGGGCCTTTGCTGACCTCTGGTGGCAGGCGGAGGTACTGCTCTGTATTTGCATCCCCTCAGTAGATACAAGGATTTAAAATATATTTATATTTGTATTATTATTACATTATCGTATAATAATCTTTAATAAGAGTTGCTAGAACCCATTCAAATGGGTAATTTCAGGAATACTTGATGAGTTCTTTACTGATTTTAGGGTCAAATGTAGAGTAACACACTTCACAGTCCAAACTTTCCTTCATTGTGAAGAAAAACCTCTCAGCTGCTCACACGAAACTACAGAAATGCTTCTTCGACCTGCAGTCTGGATTTAATAAAGTGACGGTCTGCCCAGTTTGGCAGTGGTGGAACGTAACTAAGTACACAAGTACAGTACTTAAGTACAATTTTGAGGTACTTGTACTTTGAGTATTTCCATTATATGCTACTTTATACTTCTACTCCGCTCCATTTCGATAGCCAATATTGTACTTTTTTACTCCACTACATTTATTTGACAACATTAGTTACTTTGCAGATTCAGATTATTAATATAAAAACTAATAAATTAGGCTATATTATTATAGATTAAGTGCTACGACATTAAAGTGATGAACACGTTAATGCATCAATAATTATAATCCAGTAATGTATGTTAATCTAAAATGGGCCATTCTGCTTAATGAGTACTTTTACTTTCTTTGAGTTAAGCAGTGAGTTCAGGCACAATGATAGGAAACACAGAAATAATTAAATTAACGACGGCTGAATCCCATTTAGCTGCTTCAGTTTCCAGTGGTGGAGGAAGTATGCAGATCCTTTACTTCAGTTAAACACCACGCTGAAAACACTCCACTACAAGTAAAAGTCCTGCATTCAAAACCTTACTTTCTGATAAGACTTACATACTTTTAGTAACATTTACTTAAAGTATGAAGGTAAAAGTCATCCCTGTGCAGTAAAACGCTTCTGTCAGTGTTTTGTTATATCTGATGTTTCTGGATTCATGTGTGTGTTGCATTTTACTGCTGCAGATGTTTCAGGCTGAGCTCATTTTAATTACTTTACATAATGTTGGGTAGTTTCATCATGAGCTCAGAGAAACAGCCTGTTTTCAGCTCTGTGACGATGCGTTTCCCAGCTGATCCGAGGGGGGGGGGGTTAAAGGGTTTATTCAGCTTCAGGAGGAGGAGAGTTTCCTCAGCACATGAAGGAAACTCTTCATCCTTCAGTTCATCACAAACATCTGGAGATACGAGGTTTTCACTGGACAGGAAGGGGATGAAGAACTGTGATCTGTAAAGTAACTAAAGCTGTAGTAGCTAGAGCTCACAGTGGAAATACTCAAGTAAATTACCTCAAATTTGTACCCAAGTGCAGGACTCCCATCCCACCACTGTCGGTTTCAGGGTCCTGGTGTTCAGCATGCTGGTTCACTGTCACGGCTTACTGGGACACTTGGATTGTAAATATTATTAGTAACACATGAGCATTTTTCTACTTTTATAACTCAGACAATCTGCAGAGAAAAACACCCATCAGGTGTTTGATGAATATATTTTACAAGCAGGCTGTTCCCACAGTTCATGCTTTATAACCCCGCCCACGTTATTACCTGTCTCACCTGCTTTTTCGCCACATCATCCGAGGACATTTCCCCGGGCAATGTCCCGTCTCACGGAGGTGCAGCTCCTCCCAGATGCGATCAGCCAGAATAACTGAAAGTCTTCACCGGCTGTCTGGCGTGTTTTAATTGTCTCGTTTGTTTGGATTTGTACCCAGGACTCCCTGGAAAGCAGTACTGGCACTGAGTATCCAGGTAAATATTGGCAATACTGTCCCCATGTGTACACGTTCACTGAGCATTTTTAAGTTTTTCCTTTTCCCAGCAAGTATTTTAAGCGTCCTGTCCATCGATGCCCAGACCAGTTTAAACTGAATCTCAAAGCTGAATAATCACATTCATCATCAACAGATTCACAGATTAAAGGAACCTTATCTGAATTTTCCCACTTACAGAAACAAAGAGAACATTTTAAAATGATATGTCTGGTGTTATTTTACTTCTGTCAACAAATCCCATGAAAAGAACAAAACCAGCAGTGAACGTCTCTGCTAACAGGTGTGTGTGTGTGTGTGTGTGTGAATCACAGCCTGATGGATCTTCTTCCTCCATCGTTGTCCATAAACTATTAAAACACATCAGCGAGCCGCTCTGCTGCACTGGGTGACATGTTCCTTCATCACCATGCACACACACACTGTAGTTTATTCTGACTCAGTCCCACACACACCGTCCTGCTGCCCCAAACACTCACTACAGCACCACATGTGGATTCATCCGCCGCTGGAAATAGTCCCCAACAAAAGCACTATTTCCTCCTGTTAGTTTTTAGTTAAAAACTACAGAGAGCAGCTGTTTGAGGAAATTACTGAGCCTTTTTTTAAAACATGAAATTATATATTTATGACGCGTTTTTACGTCTTCAGTAGGAACCAATGGGCTCGGAGCTGAGAGCCGCAGACAGGAAGTCAGGAAGTGTTGAGAGACGGACTTTTGTCTTTTCGTGGGATTTGTGGACATTAAGAAAAATACAGAATAACACCAGATTTATTCTGTAAAGGCAAACGGCGGCCTGTTTCTCAGACACTATACGCTTCATATTAGCTTAGTTCATTTTTTTTGTCCAAAGTTAAACGAGACTCCATTCCTACATTTAACAGACTTTTTGTTGCTCTATTTCAAACGCAACCACAAATAAAGAAAAGGAATTTGAGTAAAACTTTTGTTTGAAGGACTGTTGGACTGAATGTTTACGTTCACAGATGCAGACGTTTGCTTCAGGATTCACACACACACACACACACATTCATACACACACCCTGTGAACCCAGTAAATAAAGCAATCCAGCATCTGGGCTTTATCACAAAACAGGTTTAATTTAATATCTCTTTATTTTTTAAAATAATTAAACATTTGTATTTCTCCAACCCTTTTTTATCTTTTTTTTTTTCAGTTTTTAAATCATATTATATCTGGGCCATTCTAAAGCACACATTAATTCTGCGAGGGAGGAGGGGGGAGGTTCACTGTCAAACTCCCAGCAGGGCAAAGTGCTCTGCTCCGTGCCTTCCCTCGCTACTCAACCCCCTCCGTCCCTCCCTGCCCCCGCCCTCTGACCCCTGACTCCCTGCCTACCTGCACCCCTCCCCTCCCACCCTCCCCACCTTAAAAAAAAAAAAAAAAAAAAAAAAAGATATCCAATGGTCAAAAGAAACTTCATCAAAATATCCAAAATGAGATAAAAACCAAGAAAAGAGGGAGGAGTGAGAGACAGAAAAGAAAAAACAGACTAAAAGGGGGGAAACACTATCATAAATACCAGGAAGTCTTGTTCCATAATACCTCTTTATATACTGGATACTCCTCTCCACAGTGTCCTAAGCAAAAAACATAGGCTAAATTACTACAAGATACAAGATTATCAGTGTACTGCATTCAATAACAATGTACAGGGTTGTCTTTTTTTGTCACTGTTGTTGTAATACTGTGAAGTCAACGCGGCGCCCCCCCGGTGGGCGGAGGGGGGAGAAGTGGGGTGAGGTGAGGCGGGGCGCTCATCTTTTCACAACAGGAGGAAGATTTTTGGCGCTCCTCTGAAGACTTTTTTTTTTCTGTTTGTTTTTATTTGTAAGTCCCCGTTATGGCCGGAGGGTACCAGTGCCAGACTGATACCAGGGATACCTGGTATGGTAGGTAAGGAGGGAGGGAGGGGTCAATTTTAAAAAAAGAAGATGGAGGGAAGGAGAAAAGTAATCAAGTGATGAAAAGTAGTCCATTTTTGGAGGAGAAGGAAATGAATTGAGTGCGTTTACATGCGGAGCGTTCTGGATTCACGCGCTTATATTCTCGTTTTACGTGTGTCACTGAAACCAGATCCTGCGTGGGTAAGAGAGCCACATCACCAGGAAGTTACGCAAGTCACAAAAAAGTAAAAATAAATGATGGTAAACAGGATTTGAAATAACCGGGATATGAGCTCATCCAAGCAACAGCAAAACAGGACACAACGTTCGATAAGTATCTCAGGTCAGGTGATTCAGGAGGGAGTCGGGTGTCAGGGGAAAGAATTTGTGGTAAAACATTACATTTAATTATTGTGCAATCAATATCCCTATTTTCCTCCCTTAGTTTGTCATTTCATCATCAGTTGCTTAATTTATTGGTTCAAGTTAATATATGTAAAATATTTATATGATCACAGTAAATTTCAGATTATTCTGATGCGTTTTAGTTTAAGTTTTTTTGACTGCCGTTTACCACCAGATGGCACCAAAGTAAAGAGAAAAGAAAAAACCTCTAATGCTTGTCATTATTTCAAACCCCAATTTTAATAGCATTTGTTGTCAGCATTTATACAAAACTCATTCAGTGTATTTACATTCAGTAATTACCTCTCTATATAGTAGTTTTCATTGTTAGTGGCGGAGTCCGCCATTCCCACTCGGGATTCAGATTCCGTTCACAGGAAACGATGAATGCACGTACTTCAGTTTTACAGTTGGTCATTTCAGATGGAAGCCTCCCTTTTCACCGACAGCCTTCGTGCAGCTGTATCGGAGCCGTGACCGCTAATACAAACCGACCATTTCCTGCCGCTTCAGCTTCAACTGGTGAAACACGTGTCGGCTTTTATTGTGAAGCAACCGCAGGAAATGCACTGTCACAGAGGTTCTGCCAGAGTAGCTGCTCAAGGTGTGTTTGTGGTCAAAAACGTGTGATTTTAAACTGAACTCTGGGACCTGTAGTAGCAAAACGCAAATAACAAATGCTAACGCGAGAGAGTTTATTTATTAACTTCTGTTGTTCTTTTGATTCACCTGTCACACACTCAGGTATGCAAAGATATCGTTCTTTCCACTATTTTGAGATTGCAAGATATGAATTTATAGGGAAATTAATTATGTAGTTTGAGGGCTAAATTGAAGGAAATAAATAAGTATATTGAGCACAAGAATGAATAACTTAAGCAAACAATTTGGCAGAAAAGTTTCACCCCCTGTACAGTTAACTAACCCTTCCATGAACACGCATGTAAACACACTCAAAGAGGAGATGGTTTGTGTACTGAGAAAGTCCCTGTTGTCATTTTTAAATGTTTGTTCAGTTTTTCCCCCTGTTTAAAATGGGAAGGAGAACCTGTAGACTGGTGGGTGGGGCCAGAGAGAAGGGGAGGCGGGGGGGGGGGGGAGACCCATAATCAGCCCGGACGTCCCACACAGGGGGAGAAATGACAGATGCACCATTAGAGAGGAAGGAGGGAACAGAAAGAGGGAGGCAACGAGAGGAAGAGCAAAGAGGAGAACCAGGAAAATAAAAATTACATACGGGACCGTACTGAAGAAGAGTGGGATGAAGAGTTAAAATCAATCTATCTTCTCTTTTTGTTTTGTTTTTTTTGTTTTCCAAGAGTTCGTTTCATGTCCTACAGTCCAAAAGTTGGGTTTGTTTTTTTTTGTTGTTGTTGTTTAAATCCCCCTCCCACACAAGTCATTTTCTCATTTTCTATTTTTTTCTTCCTTTTTTTATTATTATTGTTTTGTTTTTCTGTTTGCAATAATATCAGTTTAAGGAAAAAAAGAAAAAAAAGAAAAAAAGAATTATTTACAGTGCTGTTGAAATAATGAAAACAGACGTGATGAATCTACTGTAAAGTAAGTCGCACAAACACAGGAGAAAAAAAAAAAAACATAAGAAAAAAACAATTAAGAAACCAGCGGGCGCTCCATGTCGATCCAGAGACGATGGCCTGTATCGGGGATTTCTCAGAGATCCGGACAGACATGGCTGATGTGGAGGGGGGAGTCGGGGTAAGGATGGAGGGGAGGGGGAGTCACAGGGGGAGAGGAGGCGGGAGGGGCAGAGGGGAGCGCGGCGCTGTCTTCGTTAAGTTGGGATGATCCCGTCGCTCCTAAGGCCCCGCTTCAGCTCCAAGTCCTCCAGCTTCTTCCAGAGCTCCTCCCGCTCCTTCTCCTTCTTCTTCTCACTGAAACAAAAACAAAAACAACATGGAGGATGAGTTTTTATTGTGTGTTTGAGACACTGCAGCCTGGTTCCAAACCTCCGAATCGCTGCCCACACCTCTGATTTGTTCAGTGATTCAGATAGGTCTGGTGTTGTGCCCATTGACGCCGTTTCGACCAATGGGAGCTTTGTAGGCACGAGTACAAATGTGGATGTTTTCTTCCCACGTAGATACAGCAGCTAGCTACAGCCATGAAAAAAAGGCAACGAGTGTGGATGAGATCAACGCAGCTGAACAAACTGTTTGTAAGTTGACTTCGAGAATTAACAAGTCTTACATTTGCAAATTCCTTTGATCGACATGAACAAAACTATGAGTCTACAGCCACGTGAGGTTGTACTTTAGACACAGCACAGCTTTGAGCTAAATGCTAACATCAGCATGCTAACACGCTCACAATGACAATGTGATGTTCAGCAGGCATCATGTTTACCATGTCCACCATCTTAGTTTAGTGTGTTAGTATGCTCACGTTTGCTAATTAGCACTAAACACAACGTACAGCTGAGGCTGATGGGAATTATTAGTTCTGCAGGTATTTGGTCATAAACCATAAAGTATTGGAGAAATTCTAACTCTGACCTGCTGGTGGAGCCTAAGGAAAATTCAGAGGATCACCAAAGTGAGTATAATTCATCCTGAGAGAGACATACATGTGTGAACCAAATTTCATGTCAGTTCATCCAATAGTTGTTGAGATATTTCACTCAAAACCGCAAATTGTCAGCCTCGTGGTGGAGCTAGATGAAAAGTCAAAGGATCACCAAAGTCAGTAGGATAAATCTTGCTAGTTAGCCAGCAGACGTTGAGATATTTCAGTCTGGACCAAAGCGGTGGTTCGACCAAGCACACAGTAAGATTAACAATTTTTAAACTGATAAAAGAGCACTGGTGTCTGATAAGTACTCTGCATCAGCCAGAATCATGACTTTTTGGTATGAGAATCAGTATTGGGGAAATAAAGTGCATCCCCACTACTAAACACCGCAGTGTTCGGTGAACTTTGAATCTCATTCGGCCAATAAACACCAAACCTTATTACGTAGTGAAAATGTTCACTGCATTAAATCTACAGAAAGTCTGAAAGATATTAGCTTCTGCTACTCTTCGTTACTAAAACTACCGCTCCTTGTGTTCCTACTGCTATAAGTGCTGCTCCTTTAATAACCGCTAATAATAATCCTGATATTTGTAAAGTGTGCTGATAGTAACACTGCTGTCGTGTTAAGCAGCTCCCTGCAGGGATCATAACACTTTCACAACATTCACGAACCCTCCGTCAGTGATGATGGTGTGTATGTGCACAGCTTCTCACCGCTGGCGGTCCGACTTGTAAGTGGCTGTGAGTTCATCAAATAAGGTACTGTTCATCTCCATGAAGGCCTTCAGTACGTTGTACACCAGCGCCACGATCGCCCTGCGAGGAGGGAGGACAGAGGGAGAGATCACACATCCAGCGTTACAGAGTCCACGACTGCATAAACTGTGGACAAATCCACTGAAAGAGCAACTTGTACGTTACATTTCTTACTGAATTTATACTCCACGTCTCGTGGAATTTATGCTTTGAAAAGTTCATATTTATATTTTTTAATATTGTGTTCGTTCAGCCTGTCAGGACATCAAGTCCACAGTTTTTCTAACAGGAAAAGGAACAGGGGAAGAGCCGGTACTTCACTGCTGCATCTGAAACCCCCTCAAATGATTCTCCTCGCACTACAACTCACTATCTCGGCCGTTATGTCTCCTCATTCTTGCCTGTTCCCTAGTTACCTACCTACACAGGCCTCCAGACTAACTTTTTACATTGGTGGCACTGGTGCGCCGAACTTTTTCATTCAGGTGCACCCAGTAATACATTTTAAGCGTTACATACAAGGTAGATTTATTTATCATTTTACGACAGAGGGTTGTATAACGAGATTTGAGTTGTATTTCCTTCTATGCTACTCACAAAAACAAACGTTATATAGCCTAATTTGAAAGAATACATTAATACATCACACTATTTCTAGTAAGTTATTTCTTATTTCACCATTTTAATTCTCCACCTTATTTTAGTGTTTACTCACAAACTACTTTAACCTGCTCGCCTTGCTTTTCCCTTCAGTTCTTTTATTCTTTAAATGTCGGTTCCTATCAATATGTTCCTGTAAACCACATAACACAGTGGTCTTTTTCCCCCATCCACTACAAATCTTTGTCTCCTGCAGCAAAGAGACACTGTTCACTGCTGTTTACAGTAAACAGAGTCGTCATGTGGCGAGGAGAGCTTAGCCTGTACTTCAGGTAACACACAGTGATGAGAAACAGAGCTGCTGATAGTGCTGCCGATCAGCACAAATCCAAAGACACCGCATGATCATCATCTTAAACAATCTAATATGGATATTTCTTTTTGAATATCTATAAAAACTGAAAAGAATGAGCCTTATTTATTCCACAAAGCTGGAGCAGAGACTTGTTTAAGGTCACTCACGGGTTCCAGTGCTCTTTGGAGATCCTGTAGAGGCTGGCGAACATGATGGGCAGGATGACGCTGGAGTTCTCCTCGATCAGACTCATGATGTACTCGTTGTTCCAGTAGTACAGAGCTCGCTCTGCAACCTGGGTCAAAGGAGACAAACACAAACTGGGCTGAGTGTCTACGTATGATGTGATAACGGGAAAAATCCAGATTCAATTTGACTTTTTTTAACTTAGCTTTTCCCTTTAAATATCTTTTCATATACAGAAGCTTAAAAAGTTAGAAGTGTTCCCCTCAAACCAAACTGTGTTACAAAGTCCTAAATAAATTCTGTACGTGTTTGTTTCAACACTACATTGCAGGTGAATCCCATCCCTTTAAAATGCGACATGCCATCAGTGCTGGATGGTCGCTGACCTGGAAATGTGGGCTGGAGACGCATCTGGAGATCTGTTTGAAGAGCGGCTCCTGGATCTTGACGAACTGCGTTGGTTCGATGACGTCCAGGATTTCCTCCAGCTCCCCTAGAAACATCACCTGCACCGCAGCACAGGGGGAAAGTGTTAGTACACACACACACACACAGAGTTTACACACCTACAGTTAAACAAAAAGAAACAACGGGCCTCACCTCTTTTTGACTGCAGGTTTTTGGCCAGAACTTCAGTAAGCCTCTGATGACCTGAGGAGGAAGAAGAGACACACACTGACTGTTGGTTCTTCTTTTTTCCCCACCGTGCAACTGAAAACTGCTTTAGTGGCTCTGTAGGAAAATGTATCCACCCAAATTCCCTAAGAAATGACAAGTGGTTTTGTCATTTTCCACTTTCAGGAAACCCCTCCTTCCACCTGAGTGAGGCGCTGTCTGCACCGTTTCTAATCCACCTGCACCTCCGTCATCAGCTGTAGTGACTACAGTGTTGCAGGAAAAGTGGGACTTGTAGCAGCGCTGGTATATGATTGGCTAGTGATAGGTGATGTCAACCAAAAGATCAACTCCAGACAAATTTACTGCGGCAATAATTGATGAGTTGATAGAAAACTAGACTATGATACTTTGGTAAGGACTGCTTGTGTACAGTCCATGCGATGGTCAAGTATGGACAGTTGTCTCTTACGGTTTGATCTTACTGTTGGTTTCAGATGATACTTACTGGTTCTGTTAATGTTGGGTCTTTCTCTAGGAACTGTACAATGCAATACGCCAACTGCAGGGAGAGAGGAGACCGCGTGTTAGAACACACTTTAGCCTGTTAGCTTAGCATACAACAGCAACCAGTACTGTTTACTGTATAAATGCTTTGTTAAAAAGAACATTTTAACCTGCCAAAGTTTGATTTTTGTCAACTTTGTGTACTTGTCACAGTATGACGCATTCCACATTAAAACTTCACTTGATTTTGCATTTATTGGCTGCACAGAAACTTAAATTCCAAAGCTTTGGTTTTCTTGATTTTTAAATGTTACTTCAGTTTTCCACGTTTGAAAGCGTCTAAGTGTCATGTTTTAAAGAGCACAATTACAAGTTTTTAAGTATAGGCATGTCACATTATTACACACACACACACACACACACACACACACACACACACACACACACACCTGTATGGCTTTAAAAGGCTGTGCAAGTTTAAAGTTTTACACTACTGTTAATGATCACTAGCAACTCTGTATACGTAACTTTCCAGGGAGGTCACAGGTATTAAAGAGTTAAAATGTCTAAGAACTTTTTAAATCTAAACATTAAGAAATTAAAGGAGTATTTTTGGAAAATCAGTCAGGAAAGTTTCAGTTGTTCTGTGGCCCATGTAGGAGAAATATACTTGGATTGTTAGCAGGAAGAAACTGTAAACACAAAGACATGCATTACCTGTGCGTGGAAGAGGGACAGACTCCTGACAGTGTGGAGGGGGATCAACACTTTGACCAGAAACTGTTTATGCTCCGCTTTCAGCGGCAGAGCGAAACCATTGATTATACTGGGGGAGAGAGAGAGAAAAAAACATAAATTAAACATGAACACATGAAAGCGTTTCATTGTGACCTCCTGAAAGCAAGTGGAAGATCAATGAGCAGGAGACTAAAAGAAGACTATTTATACAGGCGATGCAGCCCGGAGGAGAAATAAAGAGATGTAAGAGATCTGCTCTAACCTTCAGGCCTACAGAAAACAGACATGATGCTCCTTCAAAGCTTCTCAAAACCCTCTGATTTACTGGATTCAAGTTTTTGTTGTTTTCATGAGAGCTTTTTGTGGAAGGACAAACTGTAAAACTAAATTTAGACGTAGAGTATCAAGCATTTCGTCGCTGAACAGGGTTTCTCAACTAGAGATTTTTTCAGGTCATCAATTTCAAAATTTTGTCCAAAAAAGGTATAAGATAATAACAATTCATAGGTTTACACGTCATCAGAGCCAAAAGTGATGCCTTCAAATGACTTATGTCGGAAAACCCTGAGGTATTTGATTTACAATATGAAACAAAGAGGAAAGCATGACTTAAACCAGTGGATCCAAAACAGGGTAGTGCAGAGTTATGGGACTGGGAGCACAGTTAAGGCTGAATATGGATGCTGTGTTTGGTGCTACACTGGTAACAAAGCATGGAGAAGTAAAGCAGACGATGATCCAACCCTGATTCCTCCAAACGTCACAGGTACAAAAACAGAGACATGGAAATATGAAGAGGCTCAATGTAGACTCTGTTAGGTAAACACGTACATTTCAACCGATTAAGGTGCTGTTTTCCTTCTACTTTTAACAACTTTTAAAAATCTCAGAAGGTTTTCACCCCCCCCATCATCATTGAGACACGCTGTTCTCATTAATTACTTCGATGCCATTAACTAATGAATTAAAGTCACCTGAGTTGAATCAGACAGATCGTGACACATCTCCTTTGCTGATCAAATCAATTAGATCTGACGGCAGCAGGATCAGGCTGAATTTCAGGCGAGGCGTCCGCTTTAATACGGTGCAGGAAGTCCGGACAGTAAAACAGTTTAATGTTCATTGTGTATGTGAACGTCTTAAGACAAATACCAAGTGACTCCAAAGAAAATGTGGACAAAACTTCAGAAAAGGCTGCTGTGGTTTTACTTTTAATGACTTCACTTGTTGCTCTCTCGGTTGGCTCAGTAAAATGTAATGTTGGGGGGTCGGGGGGGCTTTAAAAACACTTTTATTCACAAAGGGAGGTTTAAGTTTAAGAACCACTGACTTAAACTGACGTTATTAGTTTAGTATCTGTTTCTATTTTAAATTTGAGGATAAACCCGTTTGGATGAGCAATCTCGTCTTCAAGACTCATCAAAACTGTTCAAGGGTCATTTCCGGACTTTCATTAACGGACTAATTGTTTCAGCACTAACTTCTTTGCTGTCAGGACACAGCCAGCGTTTAGAATAGTAAATGGATAAAGCTTTGATTGATGATCAGAATTGTCATTGGTTAATCTTCTGTTGATCAACTAGTGGATTCATTGACAATCGTTTCGACTTCATTCTGAACCTTTTCAGGCCTGTGGACCTGAGTGTATGTCCCCTTAATAACACAGGAACTAGGAATTGTCAAGTTGTCATTCAAATTGAGTCTGGCTAAATGTTATATTAAATATTCAAGAGCACAGAAGCAGCTCTAAGGGGATTATGCAGATACATTTCAGACATATTTCATTTATTTTTTATTACAAATATAAGCAAAAACTATTATCAGTCTGAGAAAACTGCCCTCAACCCCCGTGCAACTCGTGACACAGAGCTGATAAACTGTGTAAATCAGGTCTTTTTTTAATGGATTAAAATGGATTAAAAAGACAGTTGAGCTGAGAGGATTAATTTATTTCTTATCGACAAGTCAAACTCCGCTCCTGACTCTACCCTGAACCTCACATCTCTACTCGGTTACAATCCTGTTTTTATGGAGCCAAATCACTCAGCTTTTGAGTTTTCACCTTTTAATATCAATCTTTTACGCTCTGGGGTCTCTCTTGAAAAAGATCTCTATCTCTATAAAACATGCCTGATTAAATAAAAAGATAAAAACATCCTCATATCGTTACAACTTAACAAAAAACAGGCAGATATTAGGGTTAAGCTCAGTTCTGCTGGTGCTCTCGGGACTACGTGGCTCCGGCTAAAAGCATCAGCTACAGTAACAGAGCTGAATGTAAATGTGTCTGAGGGTCGGAGGCCTCCACATACCTCCCCAGGATCTCCAGCAACTCAGCCACCCCGTTGAAGTGCTCCGTCTCATAAACAAAACTGCAGAGCAGACAGAGAGGGAGGCGGTGAGAAGAGGAGACAAAAGACAGGAGACGGAAATGAGACTGATGGAGAAAAAGGTTAAACAACTAAAAACAACTGAGCAAAGATGGCAAAACCAGATGATTTGTAGAGGAACATATAAACGGTTGGCAGAACAAAAGAAAAGTCCACACCTCTAAAAGATAAACAGAAACTTAAGTTTAGTAATGTCTACTCACCGTAGAAAAATATTATTGATCTGTTTTCGTATAAAAGCCCTCAGCCCCAGGAATTTGCCATAGATTCTATGCAAGACTGTCTTCAGGTAGTCCCTCTCCCGAGGATCCTCGCTGTCAAACAACTCCAAGAGCTGGACAGAAGGAAGGAATACAGAGATGAGGGAACAGAAAGAAGGAAAATCACAATCAGAAAGAAAGTAAAAAAGACACAGAGAGGACAGCAGGGAGGAAAAAAAGGTACAATGAGAGAATGAAGATGAAGAATATGAGTCCTACAGACGGACTCAGCGACTCACCTGTAGGACAAACTTCTGGTCTATGTACTTTTTGGCAATGCTGGGCTGGAATTCCTGACTCTCCAAGAACCGGATGAAGAACTCGTATACCAACTGGAGAGAGGAGACGGGGGGAGAGACAGAGGGAGGACGAGAGAGAGAGTTGTTGATGTTAAAACAAAAAAAGTTCACATCTGTGCTAAAACTGAAATGAACCATTTCTTTGATCAGCTGAATGCCGTGCAGGAAGATTAGTCCCAGTTTGTGACTCTCAGAAATGAGAGCCCTTAAACCAACCCGGTAAGCACTGAGACTGGACTGGATTAAAAAGGGAAAGGTCACAAGGGTCAAAGGTCACAAAGGTACAGTGTACGGTGGGTATTGCTAGGTGAAAATTTATTTTGGATTGGCCAGGATGTGGGTAACTCAAGGGATTTTGATGGGGGGGTTGTTTGTGACTTTGGAAAAATTGGGCAAATGAGACAAAAGAAAAAGAAAAAACGGTTTTACCAGGAAGCTTCTCCTTGAGATTTGCATCTCATTTCTAAAGGAGTCCTGGGCAGCAGGCATACAGAGAAGGAGGAGGGGAGGTGAGAGACCAGAGAGCCTGGCTCTAGACATGGACCCAGAACTGGACCCGAAACAAAAACCCACCCAACCACCAGGAGCCAAATACAACCACCAGGTCAGCAGCACCAATGGTACTGACGTCTCTTCAGTAATTCAACATTTTGGGATATGCGCTTTCTTTCAGAGAGTAAAAATCTATACCACTCTCATGCCTAGCTTAGCATAAAGACTGGAAGCAAGGGGAAACAGCTAGCCTGGCCTACAAACACCTCTAAAGCTCACTAATTAACACGCTCAGTCTCGTGTTTTAATCCGTACGCAAACAGAAATGCAAAAACGACAATTTGTGGATTTACGGGAGGTTCCTTGGTATAACTATTTCCTGACGAACAGCCGGGCGCAGTGATTGTGTGCAGCACCACGGAGTCTTGTTGTCACAGTGAGGTTCAATGCAAGTCTATCAACAACACTACACGTCACATAACTCTACGTGGTACCCTGAAAGAGAACTGCAGAAGAGCTGTGTTTTCATTTTGATGGATCAAATTGCCGCGTTTGGTACCACCACGCCTGTAAAGAGCTGTGCTCACCGACCGTATCCGGCAACCCGTGCCACAGCTGGAAACACTGCACGAGAATACTGGGCGGATGGATAAACCGTTGTTAGTGAAGAAATAGCACGTAACTCCAACTAAAAGTTGTCGTTTTTACATTTCTGTTTGTGTACCAATTAATCAAACGAGATACGAAGTGTTAATCAGTGACTACACACACACACACACACACACACAAACAAACATACATCTTTTCAGCTGTGTTTACCTGTAAGTGCGGCCAGGAGGCCTCGAGCGTGGGCTCGTCTTCCTCTGGGTCAAACTCATTACTGTCACTGGGCGGAAGGGTCCGGAATATGTTGTGAGACACCTGGAACGAAACACAAAGAGGACACTTAAAACAAGCTGATGAAAAAAAAATGCGTATCAGCTTGAATACAGCCGAGTTAGGACTGGTTTCAGAGAACTTCATGTGTGGTCCTGTCCTTAATGGCACCCACTCTACAAAGCCCCTGCAGTCCTAAAAGATCACATTTTTTTTATCTTGATCACACACACAATAATAACACTGTGCACTAGTTCAAAAATATCAGCTTTCAGGACATCAGGGGCTCCGTAGCATCCAGATAAGACGCAATGTGAATTTGTGCCTGATTTATCTGCTGAAGTGTGTGTGCTGTCTGTGTTCATTTCCTACATAATCTCTATAAACAGATATCTACATATGAATGCAGAATCTGCAGGCAAGGGGCAAGATTTTGGTACCGGAAGCGTTCCGATTTCCGTTTGTAGCCCGAGTAGTATTGACCAATCATGTTTGAGCGGGCTCTGGTTGCATGCTGGTAAACGGTCCGTATGGAGAGCAAAAGAGGCGGAACGCATTGGCCGAAAAGCAGTCTCGGCACACACCGGCTATCGTCTCGACGACGGTTTAGCTTTTTATCAATCTCAGAACCATAGAGATTAGCTTTTTAAAAATGTATCTGCATTCAAATTGTCGTCAGAAGATAGCCAATGGATTCCAAGATTGCTAATTGGTTTGTAAACAATGACGGGTGCACGGAAGAGGAAGTTATCCGGATATTTGCTGGCTACACCGGAAGCCCCGAAACACTGGCCGTTGCCCCCAGAGGCTAAATTGTGGCCAGATACAATATACCTACTGTACAGACGTTGGCCGTACCTAGCTAGCAACATGCACACACACACACACACACTCCAGTTCTTTCTGTTACTTTCCTCCAGTTTCTCTCCTTTTTCCTCTCGTCTCTGTACACGGAGTCATAAAGCCACAGGATTGGTGCAAAGTTTTCGACGTTCAACTTGTGTGGACGCATCATCGCCTTAACTGCCTCCATCTACGGCAAATTTGCGTACACTCGCATGTTTTCATTGACTTTGTAAGCAATTGTGACGCAACTATAATCTGCTTTGTGTCCAGTCTGAACGCACCTTTAGACCTGGGTGCATCAGTCCTCAAGGGTGCAGGGGTGTGAGACACCCTGCAAGCCATCACAACTGACCAGGACACCAGTTTTCTGTAGCTGTTTTCTCCTGATGTCAGAACTTGATTACACACAAAGAACACTGAGAAATATTCACAGGACTAAAATGTATTTACTTCATTTAAATCTCTATTTGTTTATAGTATGTTCTGTTCATGCTTTTATTTTGATAGAAAAGGAGGCAGATTGGAAACACTTATGTGATTAGTCATTTGTGTTTTCACTATGACTATGGCTTCTGTAGTAACGCACTTATTTTACATGCACACATTGACTTCAGCTTTCCACTGCTGCTGAGTTCACACAGTTGGGTTTACACTTTGAGCTGTTCTCTGAAGCGATGGAAAGTAAAGCTGTAAAAATCGGCACTTGATGTTTTTTTTTTTCAAACCATACATGTCATTAATGTTTGAATATGAATCAACTGCGCTGACTCAAGAAGAAAGCGATGTTAAAGGTGGGGTATGTGATTCTTATCCAATACACGTCTTTTTGTCAAATTCAGCAAATCTCTCCTCACGGTCCGCTAGCTGTCCGTTCAGTGTGCGCTGGCTCTGTAAACGGGAAGCACACAAAGAGGCACTATTCCAGCCATGATTTGTGTGTCAGGTAACGTTAAATGACTTGCCCGCGGACATTCAGCTCACTTTCTAGTTTGCCAAGATGTGCTGCTGTTGTGATGTTAGCTATAGCAGCAGGAGAGTTGTGAGTATCGCTGTCTGGAGTTGCTGTGCTGGCTCTGGGAAACCGTCTCGTCCTCTCTGGCTGTTAGCTTAGCAGCAGCAACTGTAGCGACAGTTTGCTAACACACAGCCTAGCTAACGTTAGGTTGTGGGTTAGCTCTATATCATGGTATTTGTCATGGTTTAATATGTTTACAATAAAACTGAAAAACTGACTGTTCAGCCAAGTATTTGGAGTGATTTCTATTTTACACCGACATTATTGAACTCTCATTACTTGGTGCTGCTGTGTCCCTTTTCTTTTGCAGATGTGGGTACAAGTTTGAGTGTGGTGAGTTTAGGGATCTGCAGGAGTGAGTGAGCATGACTTATCTACAGGCACTGAACAGCTGCCAACAAAGGAGTACAAACCAGCTTCACTGTAATGCATCTTTTTAAGATTTAGGTATGTGAGTGCAAGTTTCTGAGCACAAACAACTTGATCCATCAAACTATTAGGGTATGTTTCTAATCTTAAGGTAATGCTGTGTTATGTTGACATTTATGTTGGTCTTCATGGGTCCAAAAATTTAAACTTCAGAAAAAGACGCAACACTCAAAAGGCACAATATCAATCTGAAGCCACCTTCACATCAATTGTTTGCTGCATTTTGACTGGCTGCTGGACTAGAGACTGTGGACCTGAGACGAGGGCTGGGTATTGAACGTTAACAGACTGAGTACTGAACAAATTTTGTCTGGAACATCAAGTAGAGAGAGTTTGCTGTACCGTTTCCAAACAAGGTAGCTATCCCTTAAATATTTCTGGTTGTAATAGGTCACAGTGGGCAATGTTATGGATCAATGAGGACTGCTTAAGGAGAGAGTCGACACTAAACCCACTTTATTCATACACTATATGTACTTACATATAATTATAAGGCACTTACTTATACATCAACTGAATTTGTTCATTGCAACAGCATTTTTTCCCCCTCTCTCTACGAGAAAATGTAGTACTTCATCAAGGTCATCAAGACAAAAGGAACCTTGGTCACATTTTGTCTTGTTTTTCAGCAAAAACATGTATATATTCATGAAAGTAAGGCATTGATTGAAGCAGTGATTGCCAGCCTGAGGATCGGGACCCCTTCAGTGGATCACAGGATAAATCTGACAGGTTGGTGGGATGATTAATGGAACTGGTAAGAAAACAGAAAAGGTCCACTACACAAATGTGAATTCCGGTCTCCAATTTCCACTTAAATTGTGAAATATCAGTTTTACCTCTGTAGGCCTAAAAGTATGTATTCAAATGAGACATTAGAGGTCGTTGTTGTAACTCAGACTGTGATGAGGGCTTGCAAGTAGACAATGTTTTATTTGAAGGGGCCACAAGCTAAAAAAGGTTGGGAAACACTGGATTAAACAATCATTTTGGTGTCTGTACCACAACTTGGGCATCACACTCGCTTAAACAAAAATGAAACAAAACCTGGTCCTATTGAGACAGTTTTGGGTCGCTATATTTTTTTCTTCCTGTATAAAGTAGTGTGTGTGAGTCCATTGTGTATGTTGAATGCACGCGTTCCTCCCTCCTCACCATTTTGACGACCTCGGGGTAGGCCTGCTCTGTCAGGTAGCCCCTGCTGACGGTCACATAGTCCACCAGCTCGTTGAGCGTGGAGCGCTTGTACTCCTTCATCTTGAGGTCCGACAGCGTGTCCATGAAGTCAAAGACAGTACAGCACTGCTGCAGCTTCTTCAGGAACAGCTCCGGCTGCTCCGGCGCCGGCACGTCTGGACGCGCAAACCAAAGAGGAAGAGAGAGGAAGAGAAAAGTCAGTTAAATTGGTGCAGAAATAAATGTGAACCATGCAGACGTTCCTGACTCCCACAGAGGTCAGAGAGCTGCAACAAAGACAAATGGAATCAAGACAGTGGAAGTAAAACCAGACATGGGGCGTCCTGGTGGGACAGTGGTCTCGACACACCGTAACTGTGATGCCGCTGGTTTGATTCCTGCTGAGCATTTCTGTCGCAAGTCATTTTCCTTCTGTCTGTCTGTCTTTCTTTATTCATTTATTTAAGTAGTGATTAACTTTTTTTGTTTTGTTGGTTTCATTGTGTGTGTTTTGTGTTTTGGTTTGAATGTGTGCATCTGCTCTCGTGTTCATGTTGTTCTTGTCCTTTTGTTGTTGTCTCTTTTGCTGTTTGGTTTTAAAATCAAATAAAAAGGTCGACTTACTAACATTTTGTGGAGCTTTCAACCACATCTCAGGTTCATCAATGAGTGGTTTGCTCAGTTGTCATAACCTCAAGTATGGAAATTCAGTCATGTGATAACGGGTGTGGTAACGATCTCCCGCTCATATATAACGTAAGTATGGAACTTGACACCTGTGCAAACTCCACCTGGTGATGAAGACCGCAAGATGTGGTTTAAAGCTCCACAAAAAGCCAGTAAGTAGACCTTAAAGACAGCTTTCCCGCAGTCAAATATGAACTTTCTAGTGCTGAAATATTTAGTCTCTTAATTGATTAGTAGCTGGTCAAATGTATCTACAATTGTGATAACAGATTCATCATTTAAGTCATTTATTAAAAGGATTTATTGTGAGGATTTGCTGCTTTTAGCCAATTTATATAACTTTAAATTAACTATAATTTTGGGTTACACACTGTTGATCAGACAAAACAAGCGATTTGAAAATGCCACCCAGGGCTGTGGGAAATTCGATGGACAAATTCACCTTTTTCCTGACAAGTGTATAGACTAAACGATTAATAAAGAAAATAATCTGTAGATTAATCGATGATAAAAGTTATCTAGCCCCAATAAGATCAATATTTAGGGATAATTTTCTCCTTGATTTTATTTATCGAGTCCTTGTAAACAATCAATAGTAAAAATAATCATCCACCCGTCCATTAGCTATACCCGCTATCCTTTGAAAATTTGCGGGGGTTCAAACCCATCCCAGCTGATACTGGGGCGAGAGGAGGGGTATACCGTGGACAGGTCGGCAGTCAATCACAGGGCTGACACAGAGACAGACAACCATTCATGCTCAGTCACACCTACGGGCAGTTTAGAGTCGCCAATTAACCTAAACTGCATGTCTGAACCGTGGGAGGAAACCGGAGCACCCGGAGAAACCCCACGCAGGCGTGGGGAGAACCTGCACACTCCTAAAAAATAACAATATTCAATTCTCCAAAAAAGACAAACTAACAAAAAAAGAGGGGAAATGGGACGACTGCTTTCCAATGTTCAGAAGCCAATAATGGATTTCTCTGTATTAAGCAGTAATTTGACATTTTCACATTAAGAGTTTTCTATTCTGTTGCTGACGATACAGTTTCCTGACACACAGGAAGTGATGTGTTTTACACTTCCAGTAGCAGCATGGTCTGTCTGTTTGGTATAAACAGAAGCTGAACTCAGTTGTTAGCATAAGCAGGTATAGGCACAATAGCAAAAAATAAATAAATAAATAAATAAATAAATAAACACATAAAAAGGATCTTGCACATTACAACTTCCAAAAAAGGCGAGCTAAGCAGTAGCATGAGTTTTTTTAAGTTCTGCAAAGGTATTTACGTATGGATTTCAACAAAGAAGCTTGTCACTGAAAACAAAGGATGCTACAACCGCACGCCTCAGGTGAAAAAGTCAGTTTCCTGCTCCATCTTAACACTCTCAGTATGGGGAAGATGGGTATGACAGCCTCTTTATCCCGCAGGGAGCATTTCTGATGGGAGCAACAGAGGCTGACCTGTCACAAACCGTATGGTTGTATAGGCAGAACAAGTCGGCAGGTGTCTTTATTCTGATCCCACGGTTACAGACATGGCGGAGGGTCGCACAGAATTCAGACCTGCAGGGAGACGCACGACGCTCTTCCCTGATCGCCAGAGCTGATGTTCCCGTCCCAGCAGGACCGGGCCATTATTATGTAAGAGATAAGCTGCTCCGAAGGCAGCACACCAGTGGCACTGTGTGTGTGTGTGTGTGTGTGTGTGTGTGTGTCTGAAGTGTGAGCAGGCTCCGAAATTACACTTCAAAGTGCTCATTTGTCATTTTGAATTCTGCTGCACTTCATGTTGAGTCACAAACTGCATATCAATGGGAGTGGGGAAACTTTGAGTAACAATGAAATGACTTTTTCACCTCTTCATAACATGCAGCTGTTTAGAGTGATTAGTTGATGAATTACAGCGGAAAGTATTCACAGCGCTTCACTTTTTCCACATTTTATGTTACAGCCTTATTCCAAAATTGATTAAATTCGTTATTTTCCTCAAAATTCCACAAACAATACCCCATAATGAAAATGTGAAAGAAGTTAGTTTGAAATCTTTGCAAATTGTACATAAGTATTCACAGCCTTTGCCATGGCACTCAAAACTGAGCTCAGGTGCTTCCTGTTTCCACTGATCATCCATGAGATGTTTCTACAACTTGATTGGAGTCCACCTGTGGTAAATTCAGTTGATTGGACATGATTTGCAAAGGCACACACCTGTCTATATAAAAGGTCCCACGGTTAACAGTGCATGTCAGAGCACAAACCAAGCCATGAAGTCCAAGGAATTGTCTGTAGACCTCCGAGACGGGACTGTATCGAGGCACAGTGCATCCGGAAAGTAGCACTTCCAGATGCACTGTAAGTTATAGACATTACCTTCGGCTCTAGGAAACTGCGATGGTGAACATTTATATTTTTCTTCATTTTCTAACATTTTATAGACCAATGATTCATTGAAAAAAAATATTTGGTAGATCAACTGACAATGAAAATAATAATGTTAGTTGCATCCCTATAGCTGTTTATAATTATTTATTATCATCACTTTGATTTGGTGGTTGCTTTAGATGTTGATACATTTTCAAACCATTAAGACTCAAATCAAGATTTCTGCATAATTGCTGAGCTTTCACTGAGTCAAACCATCAAACTATTTTAAATGATCCCTCCTCATACTGTATCCAGGGTGTCGGCCGATATCAGGAGTGTTACATTTTCGTCCTTTAAAAGACCTTTTTCCAGGACTGAATTTAAAGAATATAGATTTTTGGACAAAGGACACAAAATAGCTTGTTTGCTGTTGCAGGTTAGACTAACAGGTCAATGAAAGGCGAGTTGATCGAAAACAGACCTTTTTTCCTGCAGTGTAGCAGGGAAGTGTGCAACTAAATACATTACAACCAGTGTAATAACAGAAATAACATTGGATAATATCTACATTTTTCAATAAACTGAAATGTAAGACAATATATTTACATTTAAGGCTTTATCTGGGTGTGTCTACTCGTCTCATTCATTAACGTGTAGCAAGTTACAATTTGAGCCTGATCAGAGGTTAATTCTGCTTGTTCGCCAAATGTTCCTGTCTTTCATTATGACATGTCATGTGATTTTACCAAGATTTCTTGACTTGATAAGATTCAAAATGAACCAAAGTGTTTCCCTTAAATACATCAACTTTTAAACATTTTGCAGGCCAGTGGGGGCCCTGTATCAGTCAGTGTCTTTTTTTAAGGATCAAATTCAATTCAGCTGGTCAGAATAAACGTTACAATTCTTAAACTCCTTTTCCTGAAGCTCTGACCATTCGAACAGAAAGTGCAGTTTCCTGTCCTCGGAAACAACCCTCAGCAGATCTCATCAAGCACATTTAAAGTGATTATTCTGAACATGTTTTGATCCAAATGCCACTAGTTACTCACGACCCGCTGGCCTCTTGCTTAAGCTCTGCTCATTGAGGCCGAATCCAACCAGGCCAGTCCCAAACAAACCCAAACCCTGATTGACTGGCAGGAGTCCTGGGCTCTGCAGGCTTTAATCCCTGCTCCACAAACTTAGTGGGATGGAGGAACCAAGAGCTCAATGCTCGCTCCCACAATACCCAGTCATTTATCAGAGCAAATGCATGTAACTCTCTTGAATTTTAGCAAAATTTTCATTTCAAAATGAGAGAGATGTTAAATCATATTCAACCAGGATGGAAAATAATCTACAATCCGTGGTGGATAGTACCTCACTGTTAACCTGCCAACAGGATGAAACGAGTTCACTCAGTGCTCCAAATACCTAAAAAAAGAGTGCTGACCAGAATATTAAGGTGGCTGCACAGTCTGCATGTCCTTGAGCAACATATTCAGAGTCTTTCCTGCTTCTTTTTAAGTTGCCCTGGATAAGAGCATCAGAAATTCTGTGAATTATCAGAATGTGGAGAAGAACAAAAAGAAAGTGTTTAAAGCTGCTATAATTGCTATTTTTAACATTAACAATGGATCAAATGAGTACATATAATGTGAAAGGGGCTGGTCGTAGTGAGGAACCCACAGAACCATTATCACCTCACTCTGTAGTTCCTCTCAGCTCTACAAAATGTTTCATTGTCTTTCAGCTCATTGCTTTGGTGTTTCGGTCGCAACTTTACTGTTTTGGTTCACTCTCATAGCATCGTGTCCAGCAGTAGCATGCAGCTGTGATAAACCCTCTGTACACTACCTGCTCAGCACCAAACAGCAGACAGACGCAGTTAGACACTAGCTGGTGAAGAAAGTGGAACCTCTAACAGCTAAAGAGCCAGATATTTTTCTCAGGAGTTGGTGGAGATCAAACCAGAGCCAAAAGGAGACTGAATATTGGACTTGCATTTATCAGGTGGACACAAACACGACTCCAAATGAACGCCAATGTTCCTCCATATCTGTTGTACGTGTAAATAAGCAACTGTTTGCTAAGAAGTTCGCAGAATCAACAATATAAAAAGGTCATAATATGTCAATGTTGTGTTTACAGCTTGTTTCCGCTGCTCCCAAGTGGACAACAAAAATCAGTTAATGCGTGTTTAAGGCCTCAATATGCTTGAAACTTTCTGAAACAGGCGATCAGACAAAATCATGCCCACTATATGCAGTGATTAATCAGGATTCTTTTTTCATTCTTCATACAACAACTTTGGTCAGTTTTCAGTGTGTGCAAATGCATACAACACTAGAAAGGAGACTGAAAGTGCGCCCCATTAACCCCATTTGCGACTCGTCCCTCTCAGCCACAGCAGGCTTTTCACCCGACCTTCGAGTGTGGCCATACGGAACAGCTATAAACACAGTCAGGCAACATGTCATACAACATAGTTTGTTTGAAGCATACCAAGACCTTAGAAGAACGCAGAAAACTTTGAAAACGCCGCTCATGTATCAACATTTTTAGTGCTTCCAGATTGCCATCCACATAGTAATGCTAAAACGGAAAAATGGGTTTTATGAGCCGTTTGTTTACAGAATAAGAATGAAGAAAGGGGGGCGTCCTGGTAGCCTAGTGGTAAGGGACTTTCTCCCACCAGGTTTATTATCTCTACACTGTCAGCTATCAAATAAAATGCAAAAGCGCCACACAAAGAAAAAAAAGAAGAAGAAAGCACACATGGTAATGATTTTTTTTATTATTTTTAAATTGATCAAATGAAAATAAAACACCTGAGAAAATCAGAGGGCAGGATTTTCAAAATGCTGTTTGCCCAGACCACATTACACTGCAAGGGTATGTCTATATGTGTGTGTGCATTCTTGCCTGTAAATGTATATGCATCAGGGGTACGTGATATGACCTTAAAATAATATCACTCGTCCACAGCCTGCGTTGCACTGTGGCACACCCCTAATATGCATGCTTATGTATTGTGAAATGTGGACATAAAAAAGGTGTGTACATTTATCAAGATTCAAAGGTTTGATTTGTCACATGCTCATATGTGCAGTGAGTCATGCTCCTGATGCTCAGCTAAAAGACTGTTGTGCAATAACTTAAGGTAAAGGGAGTTAAAAAAAACAAACAAATATAAAAAGGATGAAAATTGAAAGATGAAAAAATATAAATATACATGTAACATGAGCATTTTATGTTAAAGTGTATATAAGCCCAGTAAGAAGGTGGGATGTGGAAATGTTCTGGCTATTTTGTGACTTAAGATTTGGTGTCGGAAATGGAAATGTTTAAAATGAAGACTTAAAGGACAGTTCACCCACAAATCAAAAATACATATTTCTCCTCTTATCTGTAGTGCTATTTGTCCATCTAGATTGTTTTGGTGTGAGTTGCTGAATTTTGGAGATATCGGCCGTAAAGATGTCTGCATTTTATTCAATACAATGGGATTATATGGCACTCAGCTTGTGGTGCTCAGTGCTAAAAGGTACATTTGAAAAACTCAACAGCAATGACCTGGTTACTCAATATAATTCACAATTTGTTGTGAGCAGTTTCAAGTAGGAACTATTTTCTTTCTACCGATTTCTTCCGAGTTCCTACATGAAACTGCTCACAACAAGGTCTGTGGATAATCTTGTGTAACCGGGTCTCTACGGCCGATATCTCCAAAACTCAGCAACTCACACCAAAACAATCTAGATTGATAAACAGCACTAAAAGGTAAGAGGAAAATATGTATTTGTGATTTGGGGGTGAACTGTCTCTTTAAGGTCTTATTTTTGGTCAGGAAATCTTGGCAAAGCACATGACAGAGAAAGAGGTGAAGCACACTGATGAATTTGGGAGCATATAATGATTAAAAAAATACTTTTGAGGCAAATTGTTCCTCAAATAGATCGACTTTCACTTTGCGGGCCAGTGGTGGCCTTGTATCAGTCAGGGTGTTTTTGTGAATCAAAAAACAACTGAGGTGGCTGGACTGAATGTTAAAATTCGTGAAAACTTCTTCTTGAAGATCTGATTCAATGCGTTGTTTCCTGTCCTGGGAAACAAACCTCGGCAGATCTCATCAAGCGCAGTTAAAGTGAACACTGTTTTGATCCAAATGTACATAATGTACGTATACAAATGTAAAATGTACATATGTTACAGCTGAACATCATCAGTATCTATAGTCCCTTTCATTGCAGTGAATACATGCATGCTTGTTTTGTGTGTACACTTGTGTGTGTGTGTGCAGGTCCTTGTCTTCTTCTTCTCTGTATAGTAGTAATGTACAGTACGCTGTAGTTCATTACAGTAATTACTGGCTGCAGGATACAGAGTCGGCTCGTGTTGCGGAGCCCGGGGCCTCGGGATCCTGCAGCTCTGCCACTATAGGAGCATCTGAATGGCCTTAAAGGAAGCTATTAATAGACAGATAATCACACAGGACACAGTAATCCCTCTACAGAGACACAGAGAGAGCACAGCTAACCAGCTTGGAGCAGGTTGAGAGAGTACGAGCGTGAATATGGGAGATGAACAGAGAGAGAGAGAAAGAGACTCTGTGTGCATGAAAGTGTGTGTGAGACTGTACTTAAGCTTGTGTGTGTGTAACCTAGAATAACCCAGAAACTACCCTTCAAACACATCAGCAAGGAAAAACCTTGAAGCGGAACTGCTGCCACACACACACACACACACACACACACACAGCCCAGACCCATACATCAGCAGTAAGAGCAGCCTTTGCCATGATGCTGTCAGTCATCAGGCCTTTACAACATTAACACAGGATCAATAATAAGGCTGCAACTAACAAAGATTTTCACATTGTAAAATTTTTTATGTTTGCCTTTATTAGCGAGTCAGTGACGACACAGACAGGAAACGTGGAGACAGAGGGGGGGGTATGACGTGCAGCACAGGCCGGTCGGGAACTGAACCGTGGATGCTGCAGTTATGTGGTATGCGCCCTAACCGAGAGGCTGCCGATAAAATGGCAGAAAAAAATATGAAAAATGTCCATCACAAATTCCCAGAACCAAGCGTGACATCTTCAAATGACTTGTTTTGTCTGACCAACAGCCCAAAAACCAAAGATATTCTACAGTGATATAAAACAGAGCAAAGCAGCAAATCCTTTTTTTCCATCTGTATTTCATTGTGGTTACGTATTAAATCAAAAAATACAGATTACACAGATTTTAAGGATCTGCTGTACGCTGAAGGGGTTATGACAAACTGGTTACATAGCACACCGATGACTTTCTTCAGTTAAAAATCAGCCTATTGTTGTCGGGGGTGAGTCAGAGTGATGAGGGAAAAATGCACCACAGACTGTGGTAAAAGTGACCATAAAAATAGCCTTTAAAGTTATACATAAACAAACATTATCGACTGTTTGTAATTTGGTCTATATAACGCAAGAAAATGGTTAAAAAAGTCCATTACAAGTTTCCAAATCCAAAGGTGACATATTCAAATTACAGTGCAAACCCCAAATATATTCAGTTCACCATCATAGAAGACTAAACATCTGAGGAGCTGGAACTAGCTTAAAATGTCTTAAACTATAAATCTATTACCACCACTGTTGCCAATTAATTTTCTGCCAAATCACATCTTTTCCTTGTGGCCTGGTAGTATCAATCATCTGAATTATTTTTAAATAATTTTCTGTTCATCTAAAATCTAAATCAACCTTTTCAGCACTGATAATTAAACATGAAGTAAACAGTCAGTTGTTGGTTTCAGTAAAAACACAATAACATTACCAGGAGTGTGGGGATGCATATGACAAGTATGGGTTACCTTAGAGGAAATCAAACATCTGATGCCAGCAAATGATCATTTTTTCCCCAATGCGCTTCTGCAAAACAAGAGGTTTGTAAGAACCTGAGTCTGATCAGAGGTTTCACTCTTCCACTATAGTTTACCACACTGCGGCTAATGTTTCCTCTTCAGAAGGGATTACTTACAGGCACACCAAGAATAACATGACACATTAAATAGTTATGCATTAAAAGAATGTTTGCATATATTTCTAACCGGGTTTGGCATGTGGCTTCAGTCTGATGCTCTGCAACCCAGGGTCAAACCACAAAACACCTATAAACCTATAAGAAACACCTGACCTGGTGTTATTGATTATACCAAGAATCAGGCATAAAAGCAGAATAGGAATAAATATACAAGCGGCAAGCAAAGTGCTGACAGTTGTCAAGGCAACCAGCTTCTTCCAAATCACAAAAACTCTGCATGTCACTGCAAAGGACAGAAAAGTGATTCCAATGCCTCTGAAGTGAAAGGACAAAACCAAGGGGAAAAACTATTGGCCAAACAAAAGCTGAATGATGTAATATTAACATGTGTGATTAACTACAATAACCCCATTAAAACCACCTGAACCTGCTCAGTTTCTCAAGCTACATAAACCTGATACTCATGACAAAGTTAGCAAGTTCACGGCACGCTTGTTTAATTCATAATAAATTCAGATTATCTCCTTTTGAAAGTCACTCAAATGAGCGCACTGACCAGACCAGACCAATTTGTCAAAAGACCTAAACCGAAGCTCTTTCATGTTTAAAAAGTACCCAGATCATTGAGGGCATTTACTTTTACCATCCATCTTTATCCCCAAATCCATTTAGCTGGTACAAATGTGATCTTTCTTAATCCGGCAGCCACTGTGGGCAGTGGATGGAATCGGGGTTGAAATGAGTGTTTGGCAGTCGCTGTTCCACTCTGTCAGCCTCTCTGTGTATAAGCCAACCATCATTTTCAGGATTATTATGGCTACATCACAGCAGCAACAGCTAGCACAAGTCAGTGTGGCTAGTAAAGTGTAGGGTTCACCAGAAACTGTCAGGTGGACAGGGAAAGAGTTGTCGGTCTAGTTGATTGCATTTTATCTGCTTGTTTTTTGTTGTTCAAGTTTTCTGTCAGACCTTTAAGCTGCATGAAGAAACTGTATATGTTGGCAGCTACGAATGGCAGTAAAAGATAACTTCACGATGTTTAGGTTAAAGTTAACGATGGTTGGGTTGGTTTGGATGTAGAAGATTCGTCTAAGAAACTTGATCGGGCGTCTCTCTCCGCCTTTAAAAAATGTGGGATGCAGGACAACGCATCCAGTTAGTATACTCTAAAAGAAATTAATTCTGTTGTTTGAATAAATAGCCTTGTTTCAGACCGCTGCATTGCTGCCTACATCTCATATCTTTTTCAGGAGGCAGGAGGCTATTACACCAGCAGGAGAAACAATCAACCAATCAGAGCTTAAAAATAAAAAAAATTGGGAGTTAATTTTCCTGTAATAGAGACAGAAAAATGGCGACCAAAAAATGGCCACGAAAATGGCGACAACCTTTGAAGAGCTCAACATAGGTTGTTGAGTCGAGTTTTTATTTCTGTAAGTCAACTATTTCTTCGCTCGTTGAGAAAAACGTTAACTCCCCCTTGCAACCGCTACCGTAGCTTCTGTGTCGCTAACTACTGATCAGTTAAGTCAAAATACCATCATAGAGCTGAACGTGGACAAAATGTCACTTCATCATTCCAACTAAATAATGAAGTGATACAAAGTTATTTGGACTGGCAAGTCGTTTGTGCATGCTAGTTTCTGGATTACAACTCCTTTTAGAATCCTGAGATGCTTCACTGAGTTACACAAATTACATATTTATAGCTGAATAAATATATTTGCTATGTTCTTCTCTTCTCCCATTGTGACTCAAAAACTTCTCCATCTATTGTAAACACAACTGAGTATATAACCGAGAGAGGTTTTGGAGACTTCATGAAAACACCAAATTGGATTCAGATATGAGAAGAGCTGGCCTGGCAATGACTCAATATTACTGTGGTCTTATATCGGGATAATATTGTCATTCTGTTGTCCAAATTAATGATTTAAAACAAATCTTAAATTTAAAAAAAAAAGTGAGTCACTCAAGTTTTTCTTTCACAGGAGTGTAGATCTGTCTAATGAAATGCAAAACTGTAGTACATCAATTTTTTGGGTTTCACATGTGATTTTGCATACGTTTGCTGTGTCGTGATACATAACAATACTAAAAAAAATATATCGTATTTATACGATGTAAAATATTCACATTTATAAATACTATAGTGCTGATTTGGACCACACTCAACTAGTCACAGTTCGGAGTATACTACTACACTTTACTTTTCATTTGTCCCTTCATAGGGTTGGCAAACTATATATAGTCATCATGAAAATTAATTGCGCAACAGGCTAAATCTTCATCATTGAAGTGAGGATGGGACCCACAAGTCTGATACATGACAGCTGACAAAATGTGTCCGTTTCTATATAAAAGCTTTATATAAAAGCTTGTGTTCTGGGAAATGCGTGGCGACTGATGATGACTGTTGACAGCAGGTCAGAGAACTATAAAAGCATCACTGCTTCTTATGAAGCGAACTGGTTTCATATCAACACGACTATTCTGAGATACTTTATGAGTGCGGCCCCGGCCTGTGGAAACACTGATGCTCTGCTCTGGCTTCAACCTCACCCTGGTTTTCTCCTTCCTGCCGGCCTGTTCTGTTTCTCAGCCTTGGAAGAGACTCATCTGGGCTCCCTTGGCAGAGGAAGAGAGAAGTCGCTGCTGCTTAATTAATGGTGGAAAGAAGCTTAACGACTCGCAGCACGAGAGAGAGAGAGAGAGAGAAGTCGGATGGCTCGCCACAGGAACTCCTTTAAGTTAGGCTAATTACATAACAGCATCAACCTATTGAACACAGGGTCAGGATCTAGCAGCTTGCATATGGATGCATCCATTTTTAAGTAAGAGTATCTTGTAAAATCTGATGTTTTAATGATGTTTAATATGCTTAACATGATTTACAGATCTCTAGAGGGAAGTCTCAAATACGGGGTCTTTCAGATCACATTAGCCACTGATTATTTTAGTAGCCAAACATGATTTGGCAGTGTTCATAGACTACAAGGAGCTCACGTGGTCTGTCCACAGCGAAGAATAACTTGGGAATTTTGAGACACAAACATACAAACAAAATATGATTTTAAAATGAAATACTCACAGGTGTCACTTTGTAATCTGTGTTATGTAATCAGTGGCTTCCCATGTTGATGCTGTATAAATGCAAATGTGGGTGCTTCTTAAGATAAATAAAAATAAGGTTAGAAATAGGTTTGGAAACAGAATAAGAGCAGGAGTCAACATAGATCCTACAACTGAACCAAACTCTTAAAATGCTACAAATACTGACAAGATCATAGTGCAGCTTTTGGGGTTCTCTATCAGGCAGCGCCTAAGTCAAGAGACTGCAAAGCTAACTGACAAAATGAGTTTGAATCTCACAGATAAAGACTCAGCTGGACACTGTGGCCACACCACTCATTCTCAAGAACACAAACTGGGGCCACATCACTTCACACAGCTCACATACTGTGGTGCATTTAGCCAAATGCAGGTAAAATACGGCTAAGTGGTAAGTTTTTCTGCCAGCTGCAGTTTAGGCCGGTAGCCAGCAGTCACTGGACGTTTATTACAAAATGTGAATTCCACTTATATAATAATATGATTGGTCACGAGGCATTAAAACTCAAAATGCAAACGAATTGGGGGTAAGTCCAAAAACATTAATTGCAGCATGAAAATATCAAGTATTGTCTGTCTTGATTTTCAGAATTTAACAACACTGATTTGTAGAGGAAATGGGTCTGCAAGAGGTTAGAGTATAAATATTTAAATCCTGTAATTTACAGTTAACAAATTACATTAATTTGGCAGATGCTTTTATCCAAAGTCCACATAGGAGCAAGAGCTAGATATCATCCAAAATCCTTTTTAAACAAATAACTGAAAGCATGTTCTGTACAAATGCTTAGAGGATTTTAGAATATCATAGTTACTGCGGTCAGCAGGTGAAAAGAAAAGTTACTTTCTCGTTCATTAATGGAAAATACTTCACTGCTGTGCTTTACTATTCTTAGGCTACATCACTCTACACACAGCGCTGCAGAGATTTTAGTGGAAACACAAGTCTAAGAAGGGAAGCATAGGAAGGTGTAAGATGACCAGGCGACGCACCCACACACACTCAGTGTAAAGGGGAAAGCCCCTTGTCTCTAAAAGCAGTGTGTGTGAGTGTGTGTGTGTGTGTGTGTGTGTGTGTGTGTGTGTGTGTGTGTGTGACTGGACGAGCGGGCTTGAGTTACGGCAGGAGAGAGAGTGAGCAGCTCCAACAGATGGACTCAGCGGGGGAACGGACCCCTCGGCCTGAAGGTCAATTTGTAGGATATTATGTGCTGGCTATGACGATATTACACATGTACACACACTCACGGGTTCACCTGCAGCGCAAACAGCCATAATAAAAAGTATAAACAGTCGAGGGTAAGGTGCACTGGAGATTAGTACAACAATCAGGCAGACATGCAGCGCTACTGATGGAGGAATGTCAAGGCGCTGTGGGTGTGACCTTTGCTCTCCTCACTGCTGGTGGCTTCTAATTAACCTTCTTTACCCAGAGAAAGTTGCTGCTTTTCGGCCGCGCCCTGCTTCAGCTGCTCAGAACAACCAACCTGCCTTCTGTTGTTGGTCACATAGAGACTAAGCTTTATATGCCGCTCGTCTGAGTCACTTTAAATAGGAGCAGCTGATAAATACATAAAAGTAAAGCATTGATTAAAACATGATAAGATATTCTTTCCAGGATACTCCCAACAGGTAAGTGTAGTTTTCAGTTTTGGGTTCGGTCTCAAGTTTCTGGATTCACTAAGCTTAGTATCTGACAATTCTCATATCATTTGATATGAGTCCGTCCTAGCTCTTTTTATATTAGCAATATGCAAAACATTACGTTAAGTTAGCATGTTTCTAATTTTTTCAACGTTGCTGAACGTCACTTTCGCCACACAATTGTCCCCAGCTGCAGATTATACCTGGTGGAGCTAATTCGTGTTAATACAGTATGTAACTTGCCAAAAGGACAAACTGAAACTTGGTTTTCAGTTCTCAGTGAGATTAGATGTTTTAAAACTGCCAAACATAATTCACATTATAAGGAATAAAACTAGCTTTTGATACCTTGTGGATAAAAATGTATTGACTTTGTTTTATGAAAAGAGAATCTGGGACTTTTATGGGAGTTTTATGGAGCCCGAGAATTTTTAGAGGATCAGTATCGAGACCCTAACGAATTAGTTTGAACTTTCAACCAACCTTCCCATTCTGTAGCAACAAACTTAAGCAAACTAAAAAGCTAATTAAAAAAGGGAAATCCTGAATAAAAGAGTGTAGAAACATATACCACCATCTACATAAGACCAAATGATATAACAAACTTTCATCTTCAAATCTATTTAGTGATGTCTGTGACTGTCTCTGATGCTATATTAGGGCCGGGCGATAAATCAAATATATTCTATATATTCAAATATTAATTAATGTGCGATATAGCAGATGTCCGTATCGTCATATTTGAGTTTTCAGTGTTTCTGCTGGTCACCGCTGAGGGGTAGTTACGTTACTTTAGTCAGTCATAAAGTGTGTAAATAAGCTCAGACTGCATTATAATAGGTTCGTGAAAGGCTGCGTGTTGTGTTTGCTAGCGCAGAAAATAAATAAAAAGTCCCTGTTTATGTAACGTTACTACGTCGTCTTCTGCTCTTCGCAGGAGTTGGTGCAGACTTAGCTTTTCAAGCTAACTAGATAACAGCTAAAACGCAATTAATCATCCGATCGCGCTGGAAACTATCCACGGTTCAAGCTCTGCAGCTGCAAAATGTATTTGGAAGACCGGTTTTAGGCTATGTTAATTGACTCTAGCCTGATTCGAAGCAGCTAGCTAGCTGTTCACAGTCTGAAGCAACTCAGACAACTAAAAGAAGACTCAGGTCCATTACTTAAGCAAAAGCACTAACACCAACCCCACTGTGAAAATACTCCACTACAAGTAAAAGTTCTGCAAGTACTCATAGTGCAGTAAAATGTTCCCTGTCAGTGTTTTATTATATCTGATGTTTCTGGATTAATATAACTGTTGCATTAATGTGTGTGTTGCAATTTTACTGCTGTAGATGTTTAAGGTTGTGCTAATTTTAACTGCTTTATATACTGTTGGGTAGTTTAATCTACAGCAATGCATCATGGTCTACAAGATCATATGATTGCACTATTTGAGAATTGAAGGTATGTTATTTTAGAGAAAATGTGTATATTGAGATATATATGGTATATCGCGGCATAGCCTAAAAATATTGAGATATTATTTACAAGCCATATCGCCCAGCCCTATGCTATATGTCCTTTTGTTATGTCTGGCTATGTTTGTTTTTCTTTCAATCCGCTGTACTCAGGTCTCTCTTGCAAAAGAGATCTTGATCTCAATAAGATTGCCTGATTAAACAAAGGCTGTATATATAAATGAGGGAATATCTTGTGGAGGAATGGTGTCCGTCCCTCCAATCGAGTTCCACAGACTCGGCAAGGAGCACTGGAACTGTTCTGGAGGCTCGTGGTGGCCTGACTCCACACTTCGTGTTAGTTTAGCATTTCATTTGTCACCCATCTGTACATATAAGCACTTCCATCAAAAACAGAAACTGTGTGTCATGTTTCCTGTTGAGAAAAGTTTCCCAGCAGTCACCCGCTGTCACTACTGGGCCTATAAGCCATTGGGGTTGAACATTACATAAAGGATTACAGTGAGAAGAGATGACAAACGCTGACTGTCATAACATCTGCTCTGTTCGGTCTGGAAAAAAAAAAAAAAAAAAACCCAGGAAGACAGACGTGACCCAGCAACATGTCATCATCAGCTGTCAGTGCAAATCTCCACAGGAAGCTGGCACACGACCAACTGGTCAACAGTCCCAACACTGTGTTGACATTCACATGCATGTACACAAGTATACACATATGGCTGTTGCAGTTAAGCAGAGTCCAGTGCCAGACACACAGCACAATACGAATGTCAATTTGACTCCGGCTGCACGTGTGAAGGTATGGTCTGCTGTTATATTAACCTCTGTCAAATTCAGGCTTTTTTGTGAAAAATATTTCAGGGGTTTATGGATGGACATATCTTGTTGATTTTGCTGATTAGCTACCTGTGGAATGTTTTTGTTAAACTATAATGCTGCATTCGCACGTAGGAAAGTCTGACATCTGGACATTCCAAGTGTTGAATTTGCATGCGATTTCTCAGAAAATCAAAGAGAGAACAATCAATAAACAAAGATGAACCCTGATAGATGTGGAAGGCAACATTTCAAAAGTAAAACTGATAACAATATAATAATTAATAACACTCAATAGTTCACGTTCCATTATGATGGCACTTTAAGGATGTAAACATGCAGACTGGAACAGATAAATGAAGAAGAAGAGAGGAAAGTGGACCGCACCAGTCAGAGCAACAGCTGTAACCATGGCAACTGCATCAAACACATGCTGAACTGGATCACAGTGCACCAAAACTGGTGCAAATAGTGCAATACGGAGCTCTCTTGGCTGCAGTTATTTTTGTATTTTTTGCTATCGATTTTACTGACGAATCATTTTTGATCAACCCATTTACTGAATCTATGAAATGCCATAAAATAGCAAAAATGCATCACATCACAGTTCCCAGAGCACAACGTGCAATCTTCACATTGCTTGTTTTGTCTAACCAACTGTTCAAAACCCAATACATTCAGTTTACAATGATATAAAAGGAAGAAAAGAAAAGCAGCTCGTGTTTGACATTTTTAGTTTGATAAATGACTTAAAATGACAGTATGTAACTTTTGATGCCATTGTGGCCATAAACAGTTATGGGAGAGTGATAAATGCTAAAACATACTGTAGTTTAACAGAAGCACAAGTAGAGGAGCATAATAAAGTCAGCAAACTGACTCAGTAATGGCAGCTACACACAAATATCTAGCTCACGTTTGCTAACATTAACCACCATTAGCTAAAGGTCAGCCCAAACGAAGTCAGGCTGTAGCTGCAAAATCTCTCTGTGTATTAAATTGAGCAACAGTGAGGAAGAATGTATTATTTCTTCTTTCAAAAGTTATATAGTCTTGCTTTAAAGGATTAACAGGTTATCAAAACTGTTGGCCATTCATTTTTTGTTGATCAACTAATGTTTTTAGCTAAATTTCAGAGCCAAAGAAGATCGACATCCAGCCACCAATAAAATCCAACCACATGTCCAAGTATGTGCGGTAACACAGTTATTTTCTTGTTTGAAACTGTTGCACAGAACTGTATGCACATGTGCTGACCCAATACAGGTAACATGTCAGGGTTTGTGTAATAGAAGTACTCCAACATTTAAATATATATTCATGACCCAGATACAAACTACCCCTGCCCCTGCCTCCATGTTCTAAGGTCTCATATAAGCGTCCCTGCAAGGTGCCAGGCTGCTGTCAATCATTAACACATGCAGTCATCCTGGATAAACTTTGCTCCCAGCTACTGTAGCCAACAACATGGCAGATGGCAGAGCTATGGAGGCCCTAGTAACTTTCACTTCAGTGGAGGTGCAACAAGGTATCACAGGTACTAAATGTCTGAATTATATCTATAAGACTCCTGCAAGCTTCTAATGAGAGCAAACGCTCCAGGAAGCACGATCAACGCTTCATCAGTGACATGCAATGAAATATCAAAAGACCTTCATCTTCAAACTGCATGAAAAAAGTCTGGTGAGCTAATTTGTAATGGACATAAGACCAAGTTTTTCTTTAATATTTCCTTTTGAGCTACACGTGAAAATAAGGCCTTTTGCATTTTTGCCTTAAAAAAAGGATAGGTTCGTCCGTCTTAAAACAATATTCGGGTGCATTTTATGAACACTGAAACAGGCTTTGCTTGCGTCCCTTCCTAATGCGCTTTCATCCTTGTTCTGTGCAAAAATGTATTCAAGAGTTTATCTGAAGTTAACAAAGCGTATTAGGAAGGGATCTCTTAATGGCCAGTATGAGGAGGAGTGATTACAGCAAGAAACACCTGCCACAGTGTGTATACGGTTTTATGACAGACTTGATCAATTGTGAACCTTTCCTTTAGGAGTGCCTTGGAGCTTTTTTAATCCCCATAACCCTTAACCAAAGAACACCTTCAATAAATGCCCTCAGACACTAAAACCCAAAGGCAGCACCCTGTGTCCTTCTGTTGTTTGAATCAGTGATGTCTAGATTTGCCTTTTTGTTGCTGGAGTCTGGTATTAACACACATCAAGGTTAGAGGTTTTATTCCCTGTACAGTTCAATGAGTGAACATGACAAAAACAAAACACCACCAACCCTTCCAGTGTGATGGTTTCTATTCCTACCTGAGCTGTACACGCTAATGATGCTTGTTGCGTTACTCAACGCCTCCATGGAAAGACACATCATTTTGCTTTTTATTTATTCTACACTACCTCAGCACTATGCAGTGGATACTAAAGCGGTATTTAAATGCCATTTGTTTGTTGCCAATCACCTGTTTGCTTACAATTAAGTGCCGTGTGCCCAACAGTGTCAAATGATATTAGTGTCAAGAACTGTCTTAACGTTACTCTACTATAGACTTGAAAGGATTATTTGATTGATCAACTGAAAGAAAGTTAATATGCAACAACTTAACCTTTTAATCATTTAGGTCATTTTTCAAAGAATAATGACAAAACTTATATTTTCCGAATATTTTCCTGGTTTTCTTCTATGATGGTAATTTAAACAGTACTTTGAATATCTTTGGGTTTTGGACTTTTGGTCTGACAAAACAAGCAATATCACCTTGGGAAATTATGATGGGCATCTTTCACAGTTTTCTGACATTTTATAGACCAAACGATTAATCGAGAAAATATGTACATCTTCCAATTACTTATTTTGTCTGAACAGTTAACCTAAAAATAGACAGTTTAAAATTACATGAGAAAACCTGTAAATACTCTCACTGTTATAACCTTACAATCACTGTAGGTCTCAAGATGCAGACTGCTTGAAGCTTGAAATATTAAACATTTTAATTTCTTAACTAGCAAATATTTTCACTCTCTTTGCCATGTTTTGTATTCTTTTAAAATTCTATATATTTTAATATTTAATTTGCTTCAATTCTGAGACGTCAGTATCCACGGCTGGCAGGGTAGCATTGTTTGGCACTGGCTGGGCAGACCCTCACATAACTGACAGGTCGCAGGTTTGAACCGCCTTACAGCTCGTGTTTCATGTCAAAAGTTTCCTTGAGCAGGACGCTGTTTGTTGAGCATCAGCTCAAAGTCTGAAACGTAAAAGCCGCTCTCTGAGGCAGCAGCAGGAATGATCGTCTGGGACGGTTCGCACAAAGACGGCGTTCACAAGTCCAGGTCAGAGGGCCGGGTCGCTCGCAGGACTCGCATAGCAGGAATTCCATCACACACGAGCACCACCGAATCAAACTCAACAAAACACAACACAGGACGTACCTGTCCTTCACCTCGGCTCACTCACTACCTTCTGCTGCAGCGTTTTCCTAACACAAGAGCAAAGCCACGCATTGGTCGACACACACATGTGTATGTGTTTGTGTGGTGTCAGGACAAGCTGTGTCTACATCAGTACATGCTGATCTCAGCTGCCATGAATTGGATTAAAGTTGGTTTTGTTTAGATTTTATCGATTAGGGCTGAACCTCAATACCTACTGTAATGTTTTTGTTTCCAACTTTAATGTGCCCATAGAACCAAGTATCAAAAAGCACCAAAATCCAAGGCCAGATTTGTTCTGCCTTTACTTTTATTAGTTCCTAATGTAAATCATAATTTCAGACTTATCGTTTAAGTTCTTACCACTGCTTGTGTTTGGACAAAATTTGCATTTCTTCTTTTGTTTTAATGACAAGAAAGGTTTTGTAGAAAAAGGTATTGACAAAGTATTGTAGTAAGTGTCAGTGACAAAACTCAGGTATCTTATTAGCACTAGTACCCAAAAATGTTCTATTTAAATTTATACAAATTCTATTATTCGATAAACAATTCTCGTTCCACTTTTCCAATTCCTATTGAATCCCGATACAGATTCTTGTTATATTATTTTAGAAATAAAACAAACCAAAATATTTACTGTAAAAGAGGTGAGCCGATTAGTCGATTCATTGATTAGTGAATCAACAGAAATTTAATCAGCAGCAACTTCTCAAATGTGAGGATTTGATGCTTTTCATATTACATTTGGGTTTTTGACTGTTGGTTGAACAAAACAAGACATTTGAAGTTCAACCTTGGGATGTAGACACTAGACACACTAGACTAAACAATTAATCAAAAAAACATAATTGATTGATTATTCAAAAATGAAAATAATCAGTAGTTGCAACCCTATGTTGTAAACACTAAATATACTTGTGTATTGGCACATGCTTAACAGCAAAGTAGATGGAAGCTCAGGGGGCCCAAACTTCACTTTCCAGAATATCGAAGCAGAATCAAAAGGTATGTTTCTTAACGAATCCCTGGTTCCAATTCAGGACGGGTTTGATACCCAGCCACGGACTGAATCAACCCTCGTAGAACGTCAACAACTTGCTCGAGTACAAAGCAACACATTCTTCCATGTGGAATCATACAGATAAAATGTACTGATTCCAGCAGTGAACTTTCCATTCTCCTCTCAGCCAGTAAAAACACTCGTCTTCTGTTACCATTCCCAGTCCATTTTAAGTCTACCGTTCCATCTGCCTCACACACACATGACAGGCTGGGTCGGCTGGTCGCAGCGACAGCCCTTGACAGCAGAGGCTAACTTTAACACTCAATGCTCCTGTGCTAGCTGGTGCTAGCACTCCCCCCTCCACCCCCCCCCACCCCCACACACAAGCACACAAACAAGAACACTGTCACTCACTTAATCAGGTTTCCACTCCCTGTTAGGCACCAACAGTAGAAAACGACAGTCATGAACGTTGCAGTGTGAGCTGATTTGAGCCAAGCGTGGATAACAGAAGTTTTAGCTGACCCACGCTCCACTTGTGGCTTGTTTGTAGCGAGTGGAGCTGGAAAAATGCAAAGAGACACCGCGTGGATCAGGTTTCTCCTGAGGGGAGGACGTGGAGGGGAGGGAAGACGAGGCAGCGTGTCGGTGGGCTTCATTGGCCAAACAGAGACCAGAGGAAGCTGGAGAGAGAGACAGGGGCAGGTTGTGCAGCATTGTATATCTTGGTCTCTCTCTTTATTTCTATTTTTTGCTCCTCTTTTTTATTTTTTTTTTAAAGCCTGCAGCCCAGAGAGGTCGGATACACATCAGTCCTCCTACACGAGGTGGACGTGAGAGGAACCTAATTCGGGTTGAAAATGCCGACAACACGTTCAGCCACATGAGGATTTGGCCCACATTAGCCCGGGTTGCTGTTAAAAACCAGAAATGTGCTCCAACAGGCTGTGTTTGTCATGTTTTTCCCATTTCTGCCACAGTGCCTGTGATAGGAGGGGGTTGATTGTGAGACGTCAGCAGCTAACGTCAGTGAGGAAAGAGAGGAGAGCACCTCCACTAGAGCTGGGAGGAGGAAAACAAGTCACAGGAGCAGAAGGGGGAGAACGAGCACAGGAAACCTCACAAATCTTTCTCCTCTCCTCACACGGACGTTGGTGGATTACAAATTTACTCCAGTACTTTCAGTTTACCAGCCAGACTTAACAGGCACAGGCAAGTGTAAAACTTTTGGCTGGTGGCAATTGTCCTTTTTCCTCTTTGTCTACGTCTTTTGTTTGGGTTAAGGCAAACAGGAGTTTGGTTATGCTTTGACTGGAGTGGTTCTTCTTTTGGTACATTTTCTTACTTTTTAGTTTCAGGGATGCTTATAAAATCTTTTAGATTTTAGTACTGTAGATTAACTAAAACTACAGCAATATAATATTGTGCTTCCATTAAGTTGGAGGGACTTGAAAGAGATGGATTTAGAAATTAATGGTCTTAATGGAAGCAGCAGAGGCAGAGATATGCTGAGTTTTTGTGTAAAATTGTTAGTATTCAATTAGGTTTTGTACCAAAACCCCAATAAAGACAGTGAAAATAAATCTGGCCGGTGACTAGTTGTAATTTCCCATCATGGCATATAAGAGGGAGACTCTCAAAGGACCACTACGACGAGGAAGGCAAGGGTCACGTGACAGACACAAGTAGCTAAGCTAGCACTACTGCTACACGTTTACTTACTACATATTATTGGCTGTGCAAGTTATTATTACAATGTTATGTTATAGACCACATTGGGTGTGGGTTTGACCGCGTTATGTTTATTTTTAAAAACGTTACAATGGATACACATCAGAAGGAATTTGCTATTGAAAAATTTGCTTTGCTTATTATTGAGCAATCTGAAGCTGCTCCAGACAGATGAACAGAGCTAAGCCAGATAAATTCAAACATTTCTGTCAGAACTGTAACAGATAAACTGCTAAGTAATTTATATTGAAGGGATCCCTAAATGGGGTATTCAAAATCTGATTAACTAGACGTTGCGTTTGCATGAATATCTATTAAAAGGTATAATGTCAAATTTTGGAGGGAGTTTGGCTACAACTCTTTATTTACTTTGTTTCTATCGTAACCATGTTTTTACATTTGGAAATGTCAGCATTGATTATTCGAATCACAGTGATTAGGCGGTGCTTTATCAAAACTAAATATGGGAGAAAGAAACACTGCAGGTTGATGAACACGTTTCACCACGTTTTTCCTCTTCCTGTTTCTCTACTGCGTCACAGGCACATCTAGGTTTGAATCTAACACGGTGAGGGATCATTTTGCGAGACTTTTTGCTTCTTGTAATATGATCTTGACATCATGATATGAAATTTGAAATGTTTCAATGCTGCCTATTTGCATGTGAGGAGAGGAGAAAGTGAATGAAAGAAGGATGGGACGGACAGATTCCCAAACAGAAAAGGAGTTGAGTTTGTTTATGTTAAGCCGTTGCCTGACAGGAACCATCTCCTTCCCCTCCTCTTCCTCCTTCTTTCCTTCCTCTGCCACAGAACATTAAAAAAGACTCCTAATCCTTCCTCCAGGTTTCCCGCCAGCCTCTTCAACTCTCTCTCTCTCTCTCCTTTGCATTCCTTGTTCTAGCTCCTTAAGCAAACATCTCTGTGGAAACACTAAATTAAGCTTAAAATATGTAGCAAATGTAACGTGTATGTAAATGAGATTATATAATTCCTATTGTATATTTACGATACTACTGCAGAATCTTTTCATACCATGGTACATGAAAGGTGGATTCATCCAGGCAATGTGATGTTTTTGTTGCTATGCCAACTCTGGTGGTAACCAGGGAGCTTGCTGGCATTTTTTCCTGCCCTCCTCTTATGAATGTTTATTACTTTTGACCGTACACATACACAAGTAACAGCAGCACAAAAATCCAAACCCTTGGGGTCTACAGGAGGCAAGGGCAAGTAATGCTTCCAATTTCCTTTTCGATTTTTTTCCAGTTTTGTGGCTTTTTATTTAATCTTTATTGATTCAGGAGACTCTGGTGGGGTGTCCATGCTTTTTGTTTTTACTTCACATTCACAAATTTGTATACAGTCCTACTTGGGAGCTGTGTAGTACAACCTGAGCCTTGTGCTGGAAGATTAAGGGCCTTGCTCAAGGGCAGTTTGGAAGTAGTTGCTGAGGGAAGTGAGAATAGCATCATTCTTATAACCTTTTTTCAGATTTTCCCTTTCATTTACAAGATTCAAACAATCAAAACAATCAAACATGCTACACCATTAGTGACGGCATAGACTGAATGCTATAGTGCTTTAAAAATGGCTTGCTATAATGTTGCTTCACGTGTACATTTCGGTTAGCATGCTTGGCCTGCTCCTGCCAAAATTTTGAGGGTTTTTCTATTTAATTATATACTTGTTGGGTATTATAAACAGGTTATTTGTGTCAGACAACACCAAACGGCAACAATGGTGTTAGCACATACGACAGCTTTTCCAATAAACTTTCATTACAAAACTTTTACAAAACTACATAGAGTTGACTGACCCACAAAAAGCTAATTACACATCTGCAGCTCAATCTGACCTGTTATGCAGTGCCAGGGTCCCAGAGTCGTTAAACACCTTGAAGCCAGGCAGAGCACTCTGCTATAATCTGGGATCTGGATTAAGGTACATCCTGGGCCATAACTTAACGTAACGTAGGCATTTCCTTAATCATTCTAAAAAAAATTCACAGAGGTAAGTCACTATCTGTTGAACCAGGGGCTTTGGCTATGAACAGAAATCGACTGGATCTGTTGTAAAACTTCCTACTGCTTGCATCGCCCGTTTGCCCGGGGATCCCCTTGAGGAAACTGCGCCCTCCTCGTCTTCCTCTAAACGTCTAGGAATGAGCTGCACTGCCAATGACGGGATTTCTGTAATCCACCATGCTTACCAAGACCCTGCTTGTCATTTTTGAATGAAGTCTGACCTGTGACGGTGACTAACCCGCGAGGAGGAGGAGGAGGAGGAGGAGAGGAGGGGGAAAGATGTGATTTGTGCATCTTGATGATGTACTTTTGCAGTCTGCTAAACCGACAGCGCCGAGTATATCTATCCAGATATACGCCCACTTCTGCTGCTGCTGCTGTGTACATGTGTACCTCAAGGCGGGAGGCAAATGCAGAGAGATTATGGAAATGGAGGGAAAGAAACACAGCAAAGCAGCTTCCTCCATTAGAAAGACAGAAATATGCATCCCAATAAGGAAAGGTTAAATGAAGGACAAGCAGGAGAACAGGTTTGTTTTTGTTGAGTTGTGGCCTGAAAACACAAAAAAGAGGAAGCACATCCCCACTGTCATACTATAACATAACTTGATAACTGGCATATATCCCTCTCTTTCTTATAAAAAAAAACAATCAATCTTAAAAAAAATACATGCAGCAACATATACACAGAAGGAGAGCAGGAATTTCGATTTCAAAAGGAATAAGAGAGAGAATTTAAAGAAAAAACAAACTGTAAAACAACAAAGAATATATAGTCTAAAATGACAACAAAAATGCAGCATGGAGGTAACAAATAAAAATAGAATAAACTGTAGAAAGGTAGAAAAACGATCTTGAAAACACTAAAATCTTGAAAAACAGAAATATATATATCCCTGACCTGTTTCTCTGAACGCTGGTGTAAAACATTCCCAAATGGGCGATCCTTGGGGCGGCCTCATAGACTGCCAGCCAGTTAATAAAATACAGCGCTGCCCGATACACATCTCGCTGGCAGTTATATAACGCTGAGGGATTAGAGGTAGAAGAGCCTGTCAGTAAAAGAGACGCCATTGTGTGGCGTACCTGAAGGCCACACTCGTATTATGGTTGTCTGCAGTAGGATGCCGTCTGTTTTTTGCCTCCTGAACTGAGTTTTATTTGAAAAAATAACAAGTGAGAACAGCAAAAAAAATTAAATAAAATGGAAAATAGTTTATGAGCGTTCAAGGGCACTTTTGCTCCAAGACCTGTTCATTTCTGACCCGTCCTCTGTCATGCTGCTGTAGAGAATATCAGTAAATTGTTGAGAATTATTACATTTTGACGGAGCGTTTCTATTTTAACCGGTGCAGCTTTTCGAGCCTTTACGGCACTGGTTTAGCAGGAAACTCACAGACCAATTGCATGCGTTGTAAATCATCTCGCGTGATGCTACTCGGCCAATCAAATCTGTGCATTCCGATGAGCATTGCGACTCGAGTCAGTAAGTGAGACACACACACACACACACACACACACACACACACACACACACACACACACACACACACAGACGAGGCGGAGAAATAATGTCACATGGCGTGCTCTAAAAGAGAAAAGTAGACAGCGGAAACAGAGCTTTTAATCCAGAATGGACAGACTCTTACATCGTCCAACAGGCAGTTCAAGACCAGGATGTCCATATGTTCCGAGATCGTGGCGATTAGTAAAAGCGGCAATGTGACGCCAAACACAGAGCATCTTTTGAGCAAATCGCATACTGCTTGTCTGAGGCTAGCTCTGTTGGCCCACAATGGTTGATTTCATTTATTTATTCAATTTCACTGGTTGATGGTTTAACACGGGGATTTTGGCATTCGTCACACAGAGTCTGCTGTTTATCTGTGGCTTAAAGTTCACAACAGACAAGTGGAAGAGGCAAACATATACGGAAGTGCAGGGAGCCTCAGAGGTTAGAGTAGTTGTCTTGTGACCAGAATTAAATAAATGAGACACTCTTGCTCCCTCACAAACTACAGGCTGTGGTTTTGCTATGTGCTTTTTCATTTCAGCAGCTCGGGATGACCAAAAGGGCACAAAAGCATCTTCAGTGCACATGTGCTTAAAGACAGAACAAGTCCAAGGCTTTATATACCAGCTTGCACTGTGGTACTCTAAAATTGTGTGAAAAAATGGTTCCCATTTACTTTTGTGAATAGTTGCATTGGTTTCCACCTCCATGCTTACATCTCACAATCTGCATGCTGAAGCTGTTTCTGCTCACTTATCAGACAGCTTCCAACTCCTCATAATCCCACACTCATCTTTAATTTTTCACTATGACCCCTTTACTGCAGCGACTGTTGTTGTTTCACAGCTTAAAAGGAATATATCAGCGTTTTGGGATATTAATTTTTCAATTTCTTTCTGAGCAAAAGCAAATATACAAACACAAAAGAACTATAATTATAATGTGCACATAAAAAAACATGATCTTGAGGTGTTAATAAATGTACTTTTTAAACTTTGGACAGAGCAGTTTCCCCCTGCTTACAGTCTGTATGCTAAGCTACGCTAACCATATCTTGGCATGAGAGTGATATCCATCTTCTCATCTAACTCTCAAAAAGAAAGCAAATAATTATATTTTCCAAAATGTTGAACTATGCCTTTAAGTGTAAATAAACAAACAATTTAAAGCTGCAGGATTGCATTTCAGGATATTAGCACCTTTAATTTTTAGTGGATGCCAGCTAACATTAAGGCCAATTCACTGTACATTACAAAATTCATATTTAGTAACATTAAGCAAAAATGCTGTTAATCAGCTAAAACTGGCACATTAATCAAACATTAGCATCACTTTGGTCTCTCGTTGCCAAAACATTTTGCACACCGTGTCAGTGCAAGAGAAATGTCTGGCTGAGTTGCTTTCCCATCACGGCCCCAACACCTTTACAGCCACACTGGACAGCTTGCTAATGCTTGCTAAGTGTATGAAGGTGGTGATTAGGCCTGAACCTCAAAAAACTCGTCTTTAGCGCACAGTATTGCAAATAGTGAAAGCTGGCTTCAAACGTCTGGTAAGATTAGACAAGATTTAACTTCTTTTGTAAGATGAAAAAGGAGTTTTGTAGAAAACCGAAAGCATGTTTAGCAGGTTTACATTTCTGAAAGGATGGTATGAAAATTATCATTTTGATATCAGTACTGAAACTCAGGCATCGTACCAAAGAGTCTCTCCCCAAAGTCCTCCATGATTCTCCATCATAGTGTGGGAACCAAGCTGCAGACTCCACCAAACGAAACTCGTGATCATGCAGATTAATATGAGCACAAAATATAGCTCAAAATAATGGAAAAACCTTCATATCTGCTCTGCACAGACCCTCCACCAGCAGCCACACTGCCTGCCCAAACAGAGGCTTAGCACTACTCTCAAACAGAACTACACATCACTGATGTACTCAAGCCATGATTTAAAAACGTGATTATCTGCACTGTGTTTTGCTTCATAAAAAAGGTACAGTATGTCTCTGCAGGAACAAAGTACAGTACAGAAGCAGCAGAAAAGAAATGAAATCTGTTATCAGTGACGTGTCCGGCTATGTTTCTAATTCAGGACAGCCCGACTCTGTTGTGAGTAAACCGCCTCCTGAAGCGACTGCGCTGTGTAAAAGCTGAATTCCAGTGGAGCTGCTCGGCGGTGAGGAGCAGCAGACTGCGATTGTACTGGGGAGGTGAGAAATGTGTGCAGCTCTGTGAATGTGAAGTGAATGTGTGAAACTGAAGCAGGGAGGTGCTGAAAAGCGAGCCACGGATAAATACAGTACAGCCACAAAACACTAACTAAAATAAAGTATGGCAGTAACTGAAAGTACATTCTGTCAGGTCTTCTACACATATGGCATTTGTTGCTGCAATACTCATTGTACAATTACACAACTAAACTGTAACCCGCGTTAGAAATAATACTGTATTAAGTACTACTGCTTTGTTTCATTTCTAGGAGGGATGTCCTGACAGAATATATTTCACCAAATTGTCAGGAGAGCTGCAGTTAGCTAACAATTAGCTGCCATGTAAACTGGAGGTATTCATTCATATTCCCACGAAAATACCAACAAAATAACTCAGCTACATTAGAACGGATAAGAAATCACTCGAGTCACAAGGTAACAGGTTAAGCCTGGTTCCAGACATCTGAATCACCATTCACATCCACTATTTGTTCATCAGTTTTAAAGTGAAAACAAAATGGCTAATGAGTCTGATTATCAGGGTACTAACAGGTGACTTCAGATTTGTTGTGGTGGTAATGTTACAGCAAGGCATTTGCAATGTTAGGCAACAGCCTTACCTTTATTTACAATTTTTCCTTTTACAGTGTCAGGTGTAAAATGCTTCCACACGTGGTGTCAGGTTTTATCGGTTCACGGCTCACAAGTTTCCTCCATTTCGTGCTCAGTTGTCTAATTTACTGAGAAGGCAACAGGGCAGCAATAGCTCAGAGTGAGAGTGCATTTTATGAATGTTCCCTGCTGGAGTACAAAGCTCGGCCTGTTGCGCTTATACACTGAATTTCAAATTCAGACAGATCATTACAGAGAGGATATTTCATTTTTTCCCCTCACATCTGAACACTAATCTTAGATGACAAGACAAAGAATCATCTGACACTACGAAAGGAAAATTCTTCTCCTGACTGAAAATGATTTATTAGATTAAAAGTGGATCTTTGAGAAACTGTGACTTGAAAAAGCAGGGAAATTACACATTTGGTGCACAGCTTGCCAAATAGCTGTGCCACTAAGTCATAAAGACGTAAATACTTTTGTGAATTTTGTTTAAAAAAAAAAATTACTTTGAAAAACACTGCACAGAGAGAAGTTAAAATATATGAATTTGAAAAAGTACACAAAAACAACATTTGCTTTATATTTGTGATCATGATATTTAGCAAAGAAATGTTTGGGATTACATTTTGCATATTTTTGTTCTATAATAATGCAGTTGTGGTTGTCCAGGTAGATGCACAGAAAAGGGAAATGAGACATTGTGCTTTTTAGGAACCTTTCTTTGAAAACACTTCACACAACCCTGATGTTGTTTGGGTATTTGTTTCTTTATCAGCGTGTGTACTTTTACTAATGATGTCTGCTGTTCATGGAATCAACATTAAGTCTGTGTATGAGGGTGGAGGTCAGGTGTGCTGTCGTATGCTGGATGTAGATGTTTATACGCACACAAACACATAAACACAGGGAGAGCTCAGGGTTCCCTTCGTGTACTGAATGTAAGCACTGCCCTCTGTGATGCAGATGGGCGATCCTCAGCCTGAGAAGGAACCAGGAAGTGGTTTTCTATCAAACTGACAGGTGATGGATCTGTCTGGTTTCTGTGTGGCAGTGTTCCTGCTTTCACCACAGAACCACACCACTGTTGTATTTACACAAGTGAAACGTGAGGTGGAGTCTCATTGTGTTTTACTACGCCCAGCTGCATACCACACATCGCCCAGTTCACTTTGACAATACACTCCACTGCTTAGTGATACATTGGCATTCCTTAACTAAACAAAGCATCACATAAACATGCATTGTAAAATAAAATCTGTTTAAAATCAATCTACATCTAAGTCAGTGGTTCCCAACCTGGGGGTCAGCACCCCCAAAGATGAATCCAAGGGGTCCCATGAGGATTAACAGGATAGAAGAGAATTTTTAGCTTAAAAAGCTTTACCTTATCATAGAGGCTACCTATCACCATGATGTGTTTGATGTATGCTATGAACCAAACAAATTTTGTGGAATCAGAAGATTTAAGACATCTTTTCTCCTTGTCAGTGACACAGGCAGACAGCAGCACTGACCTGCCCTGTGTGATGTGATCATCATAATGATCTACCTGTCTGGGCATGTAGCTAGCTAGCTAACTAACACACACACACAGGAGTGGGCATGGAAACAACAACAGCACGCAGGCAGAGCTAGACTCTGGAACAAGCAAGGCAGGAAAATAAGTGGCTCAAGTTTAGCAGGTCCGGTCGACGCTGCACCAGTTTCACAACAACTTCTGGGCTCCAAATTTCATGGCGGCATCTCTGGAGGCAGAGAGCAGACAGACACACGCTCAGCGCGTGGTTTACATGCTAAAAGACAAGCTGGGGTAAAGGTGAAGCTAATGTCGAAAAATCACTGCAGAATCTTGACACCACGAGGCAAATATTTATTGGCTATACTAACTCATGTTGTGCAGCTAAAAAATGTTTAAACCCAAAGAACTTTATTTTATATTTAATACAAGAGTTTTCAAAGACACCAAATATGACTGAATTTCAGGGATAAATATTTAAAATGATGCACAACTACGTAGAATAGTTGACATGCAACAAAATGTCCGAGGATAGTCATCTTCAACCCGTGGACTACCAGGTGCCCCTAAAAGTCCACCATCAAGTCCTTAAAGAAGTTAACACAATTTATTTGTCATTCCAGGTGAACTCACCTCAGTTAACGGCTTAAAGTTGCTGTGTTGTAAAGGCTCTTCTACACAGGGGGGGCGTTTCAGCCCCGTTTTTCACCGCGTCTGACTGAACAGACAGCCTACGCTTCTATTTTAGTCAGCTGTCTACAAGGGCTCATGGTTTGCGCACATATTTTTGCGCTTCAAATCTATTTCCTTCCGTTTTAGGCGTGTAACTACAGCGATTGTACATTGCTTTCCGCCATCCATAATTTGCATTCCTCTACTCGGCTTGTTTACAAGTCGCTGGCGCAAACAGGTAATTCAACAGTAGGGCTGTCACCTTTTATTTGAAATGCATCTGTTGCATGCCTTGTTGCCCTGTCAGCAAACTGGCTTTGTAAAATGCATGTGCTTTACAGTAACTTTAGCTTTTCACTCAAGTGAGGCGGTGAAGGGACCACGAATGAACGGAGATAGTTTAAGATTAATTAGAACAGTGTTAGTTCCCTTTCAGTTTAACTTGAATTTTTGAAAAAGTGACTGCGCACGCCAGACTTCAAGAATCCTAAATGGAGAAGTCACAAGTTAAAACCGTGTTGAAACTGATCTACATCGGACAAAGTTGCACCTAATGAAGCAAGACTTTCATTGACAAGCTTCATTTGTGAAACACCCTTCTTATCTGTGATCTGTTCATAATAAATATAATGTGATTACTTTTGCAGAAACATAGCTACACGTGGATTTCAGCAGTTACTTAATGTGAGTGTTTGGCGGGGTTATCACCCCTTCAGCCTCCCACGCTTCATCCCCAACTTTCACACACACACACACACACACACACACCCACACCCTCCTCCCCCCTTACCCTTGAGCAGTGGCAAGGGCGTGAGCTCTATGGGTTTGCCCTGAGAGCGGAACTGGGACGAACTCTGCGACCGCTTCTGCTTGGCCTTCCTGACAGACTTCCGTGAAAATCCGTCCACTTTGTCCACAGATGGAGATGTGGTGGCTGCCGAGGACATAGCCCTGCTGGGAGAAACACACGGGGGTTAACACAATCTGAATGTATGGAGCCCTAAAGTGTTCAATATTAAATAAACAAATAAGACACTAGGAATAAATAGAATCTATAAATGAACCAATAAATTGTGAAATTATTCAAAATAATCTGTTTCTTGCTCAGCTCCACAGCCTTAAGTTTCTTCTTGATAGTGAGCTCATGAAAGCAAATTTAAAAAAAAAAAGAGAAAGGAAACCACATAACCACTGACTTTTTTTTTTTTTTAGCTCTGTATCAGTCTCACAACAAACCTGTGCAGCCACAGCAGACGGCCTCATTTTCCCAGCATGGGAGACTATTTAAGCCTTAGCTGTACACAAACACACTGCCTTCCTACCTGCCAATGGACCAACACACTCAACACACACACACACACACACCAAAAACACCAGAGTCTACCCACAACAATGGAGCTTGTTCTGCGGCTGCGAGGCGTCGCCTCAGTGGGAGGAAGCTGAGGAAACGTCCACTGCTGTGTGTTTGCTGCTGATTATGTCTAAGGATCTTCTAACAAACTGGCTGCTTAGGCAGTGACAACAAAAGAAAGCCACAGAAGAAGTCACACTTTTCACTGCAAACTACTTTTCTGAATCACACCCGCACAAGATTTCTTTTTCCAGCCGTCAGAGGGGACGAGGAACCGTCTGATGATACCATAGATTAGTTGAGACACGGTACGAGACACAAGGCTGTGATGCTCATTAACACTCGCTTTTTTTTTTATCACATAACTTTTTAACCTCACCGCAAAGAACGTAAAGATTGGTCTGATGCATTTTAACAGCTATTACATGTTAACGTGCTGATGTGACGATTAGCATTTAAGCCTTCTAACAATTAATGTAACTGAGGTTCAATGTTCATTCTTCTTGATGTCAGAAACAGCATTTCAGAAAAATATCTCAACCACAAGGTCATTTTAGTACGTAGCTGTTCTGGATCTTCCTCAGCAAAGTCAATCCCAGATATCATGGACTTGTTGAGGTTTAAATTTAAAAAAAAAAAAAATGTCTGAGCACTTTAAGGACTTTATGGCCCATGTTGGCTTAAAAGCTGAGGTTCAAAGTCCATTCATGACCTTGGAAACAGCAGTTGAGGAGACAATCTCACCACAAGGTTGATTTAGTACCTGTTCTGGCTTTTAATGGAACATTTTAGCTTGTCCTTTTTGAATACCTGGATGGCTATGTGTGCGTTTCCCCAAAGTGTTACATCTGCTAGGTTTTTTTGGTCATCTTATTGGATAATTAGTGTAGCATATATATATATATATATATATATATATATATATATATATATGTGTGTGTGTGTGTGTGTGTGTGTGTGTGTGTGTGTGTGTGTGTGTGTGAGCTGTCGTAATGTTTATTCATCTGCCTCATATATTGAAACGTTGTACTAAACAAATACGCAATAGACCAGCAGCAATATGCATACAGATATCAAGCTAGCATGTTACCATTTTGCATATTAATGTCACATAATCACATTTACAATGTCAACATGTTGGCATGTTATGTTTAGGACTGGACCAACGTGACTGACATTACCATCCCCAAAGATACATGACTTAAAATACCGATACCGTATCAATATCAAGTTTCAAACTCCATCTAATCCTACTTATAATGGAATCGATCTACAGACTGAAGCTTAACTTACAGTCAAGTAATTTAAGTGTCAATCTAATTATTTTCTTAAATCGCTGTGTCATGGACTGATGTCAGGAGAGGACAAAGACCCTGATCCAGTCCACACTAACTCAGCCGGATGACATGAAGGTCCAAGAAGAAATGAATTAGAACTCAGAGCTAAAATCGTTACGTAATAAGACATGAATGAGACGCTGCAGGCCGTACTCTGCGCTGGCTGCATCTCTAATGCGCCGTCAAAGTCACACAGGCAGTCATACAGTATGTCCACCAGGCCTCATATATAACAGTGGACAGAGCGGACAGAGGAGAGGCACTGGGACACACTCAGCCTTCAGTACAAACACACACACACACACACACACACGTCATCCTGCTGCCTGAGGATATGGACAGCACTAGCTGACAGTGCAAGCCTTTTACAAGCTATGTGAGGCTGCACAGCTGATCATCCATCATATTCAGTGCAATGCAGTTTTGAAAGTGATTAATGACGCAAACATACAACGTGATCCTCACACATCTCTTCTCGTTATCAGTGTAGATACGAGATGATGGTTTAAACAATCACCTGACTTAAATACATGACTTTTGCTGTGTGATGTGGTGCCAGTCGTTTAATAAGCCTAATAAGCCTAATATTACACTTATACTAAACTTCTGACGTTGGTTCTTTATTGCATGCGAGGCAGGGCGCCTCCACTATAAAACACTGCAGGAACCCTTGCTATTTGTCTTGTGATGAATGTTAATTGTTAGGTCAACTGACGGAAAAATTAATCGCAGGCAATTTTGGTCATCAATTAGTCATTTAAGTAAATTGTTAAGCAAAAAATGCCAGCAGTTGGATTCAGCTGCTGCTTTTTAAATCACTGTAAATTAAATATCTCTGTATGGTGGACCCTTTGGTTGGAGAAGACAATCATTTAAAAACACGTAACCACTGGGATTAAGGAACGCGTGTCGGGTAATCTTCACCATTTCATGATATACTAAACGATTAATTCATCAGAGGAAAAACTAATTGACAGATTGATCGATAATGTCTCAAAAATATAATCTAACTCATAACTACGTACATTTACTTTAACTAGTGCTTTTATTTACTACTAGACATATTCAAACATGACAAAATCAATTACATGCAGATGATGAGAGTCATCTGTCAACACGGCTCACCGTCTTCTCTTTCACAACCACACAGCTGCTAATGATCCATCTGTGTGAAAGCCTTCTGCTGGGCTTCAGTAGAGTCAGCAGGGTGAGAAAATACCTCCAGCTGAACACTGATCTGTCTTATCGGTGGCTGCTGGGTTTAACCCCTCCACCAGGCAGTCTGGCAGGTAACTCGCCATTAATCTGAAAGTCCTGCTGTGTTCTAAAATCGGTGTTGGGTGGTAAAAATAAAACTGTGGCTGAACACAAAGCATGATTGAGACTGTGCAGGACGTGAAGAAAAATGTACACTTCACGCCCTAGTTGACAGTTTTGCCTTTCAAACTTTGGCACGGGACTATTCAAATGTCATACAAAAAGAGTCCCAACAGCAGCCCAGCCTTATCGCAAGCATCGGTGAACACACAAATAAAAACTGCAAATTGACACCTCAACACCTGTTTGGTTTTTTTTCTGTGCGCAGCTGAGCCTCGCAACGACCAGACAAAGCAGGCCTCTGAAAATCACCTTCACTCGGAGATTATCTCCGGCTAACGGCTTAAGGTGGAACAGCTTTGACGTACACACTCTTTGACACCTTTGTGACAAATCAGATTTTATTTCTGTAAAACGGTCAAATCCACAGTTCCAGGAGCTGTGATGATGGAGAGGAGCAGCAGCTGCCATCAGATATCCAAAAAAAGTTTAGCTCACAGGCTAAAGGGTTTTTCTTTTTTTTTGGGGGGGGGTTCCTGATCCGAACTGAGGATCTAAGAAAAGAGCATGTGCCACAGAGGTGAAACAATTAGTTGGTTAATTGATTGTTTGATGGACAGAAAAATCAATCTGCAATTATTTTAATAATCCAATTCATTGTTTTAGTCATTTTTTTGGAGCAAACACATTATCCGTTCTCTGGTTGCAGCTTCAATGTGGAGATTTGGTGCTTTTCTCTGTTTTATATCATTGTAATCTGAATTTCTTTGGGTTTTGGACTGTTTTAAGACATCACCTTGGACTCCGGGAAATTATACATTTTATAGACAAAGCAATTAATCGATTTAACGGGAAAATGATCAGCAGATTAATCAATAATAGAAGTAATTAGTTAGTTGCAGCTCTAGTGTTATATGCTGTACAGACTGTAAAGCCCTTTGAATTTGTGATTTTGGACTACAGAAGTAAAATTGACTTTACTTTTAACTAAGCAGTTTTTGAAATACTACCCTCTCACACACACACACACACACACACACACACACACACACACACACACACACACACACACTGCATCCTAATACAGGCTTCAGTCGCTGCCGGCTGTATTAAGTCATCCTTAATGCAGCCGGTCAGCTTCATTCAGCTCTGATTAAACAAACTCGTTTTAGGATGCATCTGTGAAGTTGTACATCTCGATAAGCAGTGAGGAAAAAAATTCATCATCAGTAAGCGACTCTCAGTTTCTGCCCCGCTACATCACCAATGGCAACAGTGAATATTCAAAGAGCTGTCAATGCTTTCGTGCTTTCGGTGGAAAAACTACAATCACTCTCCCTCAGAAAAATCTTAAAAATACACAGAGTTACTCCATCTCCACTTACCTGTGCAAAGGGGCACTGGAATCCCCATGTACAACCATCAGTCCCTAACTGTCTCTCTCCCTCTCTGACCGGCCGGCTAATGGCGAAAACACTCCAGTGCCACCACAACGCACGAGGGAGAGCAAGACTATGGTGGCTGGTCAGGCGTATGGCACCCAAGCACCAAAGCCATTCCCCTCCCATGCCTCTTACATAAGAGACCAGATGACATCCAAAGAGGCTCGGGGAGGGTGGGATTAAAGAACAAGGAGGAAGGAGAGAGGAGGGGGCTCGGCGAACAACGGGGAGAGCAACAGAAAGGGAGGAAGAGGAGGGAGGGAGGAAAAGGAGAGAGGGAGGGAGCTGCTGTTCGACAGGAAGTCAACAAATAGGCAACGGCAAGGCAGAGCGAAAGGAGCTGACGCGAGAGAACAAAATGCACACACAAACACATAAAAAAGGAGGCTGGCAGGAGGAAAGCTCGGGGATCTCACGCGTGGGCCAAAGTTAAAATTCAAAAATCAAAAATCAAACATCGCAGGATTTTTGACTCAACTCTGGGTATGAACACTAGTTCCTTTACTGCAATTCTTCATCTGAACTCAAGTGTGATTTCTAGGGAAACAAATTTAATGTGAATATGAAGAACAAGCAGGTAGAGGCATTCACTCCTGATTTCACTAAATCAATTCAGAAAATTGCGAAATACAGTCTATTAATCCAGAAAGACAACATTTAAGCTACAGCACGACATTTATACTAACATACAATCTCCTATCATGATGGATATTATTATCTACTGCTGAGATACTTTAAGGACTTGTGATAAAGATTGTCCCAAAATATTAATATTGGGCTGCAACTAACGATTGATTATTTTACTTATTGATTAACCAGTTTACTTATCAGTTCTCAACGCTCTTGGTGACGCCTTTAAATGTCTTGTTTTGTCCAACCATCAGTTCAAAAGCAAAATATATTAAGTGTATTTGCAGAGGGCAGCTACAAAGCATCATTTGTGACTAAACATGTCTGTTGTGTCTAAACACAAGAAATTTTAATATATTAAGTTAAAACCAAAAACTGCTGCAACTCCGAGGACAGGTCAGCAACAAATTATTAATTTATTATTATAATATTATTATTAATTACTCTACAGACTTAATAAAAGATTTAACCATTTGGTCTATAATATTTCAGCAAAGATATTCAGTTTTGAAAAATTACTTACACGATTAATTGATTCTCAAAAATTACACATATACGTACACGTACGTACATACTCTAATACATGTGTGTGTATCTGTGTTCACATCCTGTGGTTTGTTGCATTCACAGAGGAGAGCTACAAAGCCTCGTTCATGACAAACACAGACAACTAAAAGAATTGTCCTGAAAGCATCATATTAAGTTTAAGTAATAAAAAAAACTCCTTCAACTCTGCAGCCATTACAGACTCCAGAAAACATTAGGTTTGCTCTTATAAGACGAAGAAACCCGGCAAATATTCACATCTGACAAGCTGGAACCAGAGAGTTTATGGCATTTAAAAAAATACTTCACAATATGATAATGTGATTATCAAAACTGTAGTTTTTTTGGCTAATTGGCTAGTTGTTTCAGATGTGTAAACTGTGCACACACACACTCAGCAAAGTACATCTGTGCTCACATCCCGATGTTTGCATTTACAAAGCTGACCTACAAAGCATCGTTCATGACAAACACAGGAAACTAACAGAATTGTCCGTAAAGCATCATATTAAGTTTAAGTTAAAAAAAACTCCTTCAACTCTGCAGCCAACCGATTCCAGGAGACCAAGAGAGCATCATGCCTATCAAAATGACAAATTATTTATGCAAAACAAAGAGGGCCGGTTATTTTATACACATTCATTTCCTAGAGTTACTGATAAATGGATAACTGGTCCCAGCACTAATTATATCAGTATGAATCCCATATCTACTACTCACTAATTGAGAAAGTATCCTGTTGCCATTATTGATTGAATGCTGCAATCTGACAGCGCATCTAATTGGTGTGATTCAGTCATGGGATAATTACGCTGTTCACGCAGTCCAGAACAAATGAACTCAGCAACTTTCGAGCACACATGCACACACAACCGTACAGAGCTGATAAGGAGGAGGCGGTTACTCCACCAGTGGCATCATAAAACACAGGAGACTTTGGATGTTAAGCCATCTCAGCCACGGCTGGACCTGCCCTCAGCGTGATGTGACATTCATAAACCTAGGAGATGAGCTTGTGCGACACGCCTTCACACACAAACAAAAAAAGCACACACACACACAATGGCACTGCAAATACCATCACATGTAATGCATAACCACACCTGGTTTCTGCCATGCTGCTGTCATTCACCCATAACTGACATGGCAGAGGCCAAAATAAAAGTAAAAGTTTGAGCTCACAGAAGAAGCTTGTTTTTCTCTGTATACAACAAGTACACTCCATCACCCCTTGTCTTTATCTTTCTGTCTCTCTCACCATGTTTCTGTCTCTCATCACTACAGTGTCATTAGTGGTGATGATCTCTCTCTCTCTGACTGGTCTATGCACACTACACAAGATGTTGAAACGACGTTGGCGGATACAAGAAAACATGACAGAGCGGTGGCATATTTAAAAAGTCAGACACAGTATCTTAGTGCAAAGCCAGTCAACGTTCATATCGGATTATCACCACACATTTGACAGTTGGCTTCACTTGACAGGGAAGCTAAACTTGTCTCAGACCAGATTCAAAGGGCTTTTTTTTTTTTTTTTTCAACCCATGAGGATTAAACATCAGCATTTACTTTTAAGCAAACCTGCCCATTTACCGAATGCTTTCCTGACATCAGCTCTGCCTGGACAGATCAGTCGCTAAGCCACTACCTATGCCAAATAACATAATAAAGATTGTACAGTGTAATTTGATGTCACATATTTACTGTTATCAGCTGGAGCAGCAAAGTAGGCCATCAACTGCCATAAGGTCAAAAATCAAGCCGTTTGGGAGAGCTGGCGTTAGCTTGGCCATGTTGGGCCTGGCAGCAGCAAGCAGCATAATATTCAAAACTTGACAGCGCGATAACCTCACTAACGTTAGCTAGCTAGCAACCATAACGTTAGCTTGCCGATTAACCGTTACAAAGCGTCTGGATTTAACGTATAAACCGTTAGGTAGTTGTCTCCTCAGAGTACAAAACAAAACTTATATAATTACCAACACAGAGGCAATACAGCCCTTTTTATCAAAGCTGTAAAGCTTAATTTCAGAAAACGGCATTTTAGGTAGCTAGCTATCATCAGTGCTACGGCTACCGCGGGTTAGCTCAAGTTGAACATGTAGCCATAGCTAGCTCATTAGCCGCCACCAGCTAGCTTTCAGTGCATCTTGCAAAGCAAACACAAGAAGCTGACATGAAAACATTGAATAGATCAAATCTAAAATTGACATGTGTGCTAATAAAATAACGTTACCTGGGCGGGCTTGGGCGATCACCCATCATCCCAGATGTAAATACAGGGGCAGTGCTAATGCTGCTACCGTTAGCTAGCGCCCAAAGACTGACAGACCGACTGGGTTGGGAAACACACACCGTCCCGAGTCCAGACCCGAGCCCGACAAGCTGCAGCCGACCGAGTGGCTGTTACCCCTCCAATCGTAGTACTTTACCTTGATCCTTTGCGGTTCGCAACGGAGACGGCGGCGAGGAGTTATCCTATGTTTGGAAATCTATCGGGCTAACTGTTAGGCTACCTCCAGCTCGGTGCAGCCTTTCCCAAGCAGCGGCGGAACAGCAGGAAAAATTCGGCCTGAAACAGCCAAACCCACGAGTACCTTTTTCCTTCCAACGGAATAATCCTCAAACTCCCATTAATAACAAAATACGTGCTATATAAAACGATTAGGTTAACGCAATTACATTCCTGTTGCTGATTCAATTGCTTGTCTTCCCCCAAACCCCTGTTATTTTGGTATTTTCCTTAGCTCGTTTATGATTCGGGGCTGTTTCTTTTCACCCTATTGTCAACACTGCTGGGTTGAGACCATGGCACACATAACAGAAACGCACTGTAGCGTGCTTGACGGGTTAAGATCGACGTACGACGGCGATTGGCTGCCGGGGGCAATGTCGAGCGTTGTGATTGGACAGCGGGCGACGTCAATCACCGCAGAGGGAAATGAGGCTCTGAATCCGTCATGTTAGGTGGAGGGGAAGGGACAAGGAAAGAGATCGGGGCAGAAAGCAAAGTGCCATCTCCGGCACACGGCGTGCTGGAATGAGGCTAAACCTGTCCGAGGCCCAGCCCTTCGCTTCCACACTTCTTACCCGCACTCTGACGGCCGATTTGACCCATCTTCACTGTACATTTATTTTTTATTCCAGCCAGCTTCTCAGCTGTGTGAAGAGAGAGTGCATTTCCCTGCAAGAGAGGGATATGTTCGCAGGAACAGAGTTACATAACTATAATATATAGGTCTACTATGAATATAGCTAATGAGCACGTCCATGGGCGTGCACTTTAGGGGGGTGAAGGGTGGGCAACGTGTTGCAATATTCTACACCTTGTTTAAAATAAGACCTTTCTGTGATCGTTTGTGTTCATAAATAAAATTAAAGTTTTTATGTTCCAAGTTTGCAGCCTTGCTAGAAAATTAAATGAATGAAAACAATAATGTACTGTACTATAAATGTACTATAATACTTGCTTCGGAGGCCTGCGTGTTGCATGATTTTATATTATTATCATTACTGATGCATTAACATGCAAGCAGCATTTTAATATTACAGCTGGCTGCTGCGGAGCTAATTTTACACATTTTATATACTGTTGGCTGGTTTAACTTATAATGCGTCATATTTTATATTCTATTAAAGGTTTTTTTAAATGGTAATGTGCAAAGGAACTAGTAACTATATATGTCAAATAATTGCAGTGAAGTAAAAAAGTACAATGAGTATAAAGTGGCATAAAACTAAAATATTCAAATTATGTACAAGTACCTCAGAAACTGGGGAAATGACTAAAGCTATCATTAGTATTTAAAAATCCAAGCATCCACACTAAAATTGCTCAGTTTATGCTCAAATTATTTCTTAATTCTGGTGGCGTCGCAGCTTCACCAATACACAATATAAATCTTTGGAAAAATATATACTTTAAAAACAATTTTATGTACCGCCAATTGGCAGCAACTGTTAAATAACTTTAGTTACTACTTTGAAGATTCATATTAATAATACAAAATATAATCAACCAAGTAATCAGTTATGATGTAATATTATAGATAAGAAGATGACAAAACTTTATTGATCCCAGGGGAGTAATTCACAAGCTACCCAGCAGATAAAGTATGTCGAGTCGTTAAAGTGAGCTCCACCCTCACCAGCTGCAACAGTAAAGTGATGAACACATGACGCAGCAATAATTATAATCCAATAATATTATTATATTATTCTGAAATGGGCCATACTAGTACTTATATTTTGATGGTAATACTTTTATATTTTTACTTAAGTAAAAGATCGGAGTACTTCTTCCACCGCTGCAGAGGTTTCCTGCTCCCAAAGGATGAAAAAAGTAAAATTCCTGAGATGAAAATGGTTAAATACATTTATTTTGGAAAATAAATGCACCATATAAATAGCATATTTAGAAAACAGTAAAGGCACTATATATTTAAAATGGATAAACATACATGTATTAGTACACTTTCAGTATCAGCAGGCGTAGTTCCACTATTATTTTTACTGCTGCTGCTATTTGCGCAACTGCAGATTGATTTTTCTGTGATCTTTCCAAAAATGCAACAAATTTGTCATAAAGGCATCATTTAAAAAAAAAAAACACTGAACTGCCTTGAAATACCTGATTTGCACTAACAGTTTTACTATGACTGTCCCAAAAATGCATACTTTTGTCTGCTAGTATGAGTGATAAAATATCGGGTATTTGCTTAAAAAAAAAAAATCATAGAAGTGCATCTTTTCTAGAGGTACTCTCCTGTAAAGCAAGTTCATCTGACATTTAATAATTTAATGACTCAGCCGGTCTCATCACCATGTAAATATGTGGTGTAAACTTTGATAAATAAAAAACCCTTAAAAAGATTGCTCAATAACCTTAATGAGATTTTGCTTCAACAGCCTCAATCACTGCGAGATTTCTCCTGAGTCACACACACTTCACGCCAATCACGTTATTCCACTCTTTGCCATTTGAGAGCGACAGCTGCTCCCTCAGCGGGAGCCTGCTGTGCCGGGCGGTGGATGTGATGCAGTAACAACAATTCGTCCAGCTGAACGAATCACAGCAGCCTTAAAGGAGAAATACTACAACAACAGAATGTCACAATAATGGACAGTTTGACAAAATTGGTTAAAATCTTAATTTTAAAAATGAAAATATCAGAGAAGCCTCAGCTGTGTCCCAATTTCACACAAGGTATACAGTATGCATTAAGATTCCCAGTATCTTGTTTTTTCAGTTAGTATTCAAGAAATCGACGTACTTCACTGTTTCGTACTAACATGCGAGATGCGTAACAATGGTCGTCGACCAAACTGCCGCTGGCAATTAAACTTCACGAAGAGAAAAATCTTTTTCCAAAAAAAATGTACATTTTTTTTCTTTGGTTTTCTGAGAGCTGCCCTGCGTAGTTGTTCCAAAAATCAGAGGGTTTAGTCTGCAAACTGACATCTTTGAGGATACACAGGTTTCACTTTTCCAGCCTGAGCATACCTCACACTCAAAACCTGCTTAGAACCTGTACGCAGTATGGAATTGAGACACGGGGCTTGTTCACCAAGTGGCAGACCCCATTTCCACCTTACATTAATATACTGGATCAGGAAAAACGCAGGTTAATGCAGGTGTTAATGCACGTAGAATCACCCAATCGCAATGCGGGCAGAAGTTCGCTATTTAATATCAGGTGTAAATGCAAAGGTTAGTGGATCAGATGTCACTATCCAAATAATGTATCGGGATCACGTTAATACCAGGTGTAAAGGTGCGGCCACATTAACCTTCTGTTTTAACAAAACTGTCCCGCGCTCGGACGTGATGTCACGTTTCTCGTGTGGATAAACAAATATTGATCAGAGCGATCGCAGACTGTAAACGCTGTACGAGACGCTACGGTTTGTGTGATGATGAACTAAATATAGTGATAAAACACACTAGAATAATAATTTCTCCATTTCCAAACACAGTGCATCAGTGTTTCCTTTGGCTGAACGAGCTCATCCGCCGGGGTCAAAGGTGAACGCTGACCTGCGACGTGCAAGTGACGTTGACATTTTCATTCAGTGTCTTGGCTACGCTGCCTTCTTCTCTCTCTGGTAGCCGTGCTTTTTATGCGGCCTGGATTTGAGTCTCAAAGCTGATTCGCTCTTCATGGACTCCCTTTTCCCTGACGCGAGCTCCTCCCCTCCTGGTTTCCATAGCAACAGCTGGGCGTCCTCTCCCCCAGTGACCAGAGCCTCCCCCGCTGCGTCCCATAGGAAGCAGCGCACCGTGGAGGCGTGGCCTCCCTCCAGGCTCCTCAGCAGACGAAGCCCCCCGTCGTCACACTCCATCAGGTGGAGATCCCCGCTGTTCATCCCTCCGACCACCAGCAGCTTCTGGGCCTCCTCCAGCCACCTCCCCCCCACCAGGTAATCCAAGCCTCCCCCATCAGGCAGCAGAGTCAGGCTGCGAGCGTCAGAGGTGCTGAAAATGGTAAGAGGCTCCTCTGTGTCCAGCTGACCCAGATCCCACAGGTGCAGCCCCTCGTCGTGGCTGAGGCACAGCAGCTGGGTGTGATCTGGTCCGGACCAACAGACTGAGCCAGCAGAGGAGTCGGTGTTACAGGTGGCCAGCAGCGCCTCCTCCTCTGCTCCCCGGCTCAGGTCAAAAACATTAACAAGGCCGTCTGTGGAGCTGGACGCCAGGCGGTCTTTGTCTCGAGGGTGGAAGCGCACCTGTGTGATGTCATCACTGTGCGACTCAGAATACACCCCGAGAAGCCCAGCACCTGCTTTCCTGACGTCCCAGAAAACCAGGAAGCTGTCTTCGTCGTTCACCTGCTCGGTGCCGGCACACAGGAGTGTGTCGCTGCAGCTCAAGTCGAAGCTACAGTAGCTGTGTGATGGGTCACTTTTAAACATCTGGGCTGCCTCTGTCCCGGGGCGGCGGACGTCCCACCCCCGGACCGTCCCATCAGCAGAACCCGAGTACAGACAGTCAGGGGAGGTGTGGGAGAAAACAACCCCACAAAGCGGCCCGCTGTGGCCCCGATACTCTCCCACCAGGTTCAGAGAGTCCTTGTTGTGAAGGTGGATGGTGAAGTTGGAGCAGGACACGGCCAGCAGGCCGGTCGGCTGCAGGGCGACGTCCAGCAGGTAGGTGGGTTCCTCTGGGCAAGACCGCAGCGCGATGGACAGACTTTTGAGCTTCTCCTCCAAACCCTCCATGGCAGCTCAGCGTGACGGGATTCAACCACACTAAACAGGAAGAAAAAAAATCACAAATTTAAAGTTGCGTTTCAGAAGCCAAGAAGCTTCTCGTTACGTTCAGTGCGTTCAATCTCTCTGAAAAACACACGACTTGTAAAAAATTATGTACAACATAACGGCAACAACTGGTTAAAACATTGCCTCCTCTTCTCTGGCAAGACTCAATTCAAAATTCTAATCCTTTAATATTTCCTTGCTTGTTGGCCATGGTTATGTGCACATTAGGAGATAACTTTTGATGTTTTAGGAATCATTATAAACCATTTTGCAATTCGGCATACAGTCAGTACAACAATAAACGATAATTCAAGTAAGTTAATATTTATTTATTTAATATTCAGCTTGTTATTCCCACCGTCTTCTTCCACCGAAATGTATTGCAATTTGAGAATTTATTAGTGTCGTTTGGTGGATGCGACCTATGGCGAATTAGGCACAGCAGCATACCAATTTGTAAAGGTTATAAGTCGTATTCAGTGTGATATTTATCTTTGCCATTAAACAAATAAGCAAAAAATATTTTGAAAATGTCAACGGAGTTTGGGATCGGCTTTTTCACCTTTGAGAGATTCGAGCAGAAATCGGCTCACAATCACCGTTTAAATTCAGTCACCGCGCTTGTGTGTTATGTGATGTTATTAATGCGTTATGTGGTGTTATCTTCAACCTACCTAGTTGCTAGAAATTTCCACAAATTAAGGAAAAACAACCGTTAACTTTGTAGGCTACCTGGACACGTCTGTCGCCATTTTGGACAAAACACTTACTTATACACTTTGACGATTTTATGAACTATTTTAACACTAACGTTAACCAAGAACCCCGTAAAAAGCACCGATAATTTCGTCATACTAGTTTTGCTCAAAACACGCATGGAGGATATCCTCTGTGTCACAATATTTACAGCCGGGTCGGAACCCTCCCTCAATAAATGGTTCCGCTGTCATTAGATGCAGCAAATAATGTTCAGCGAATTAAAAATCACCCCCCATAATTTGTAAAATAATAGTACCATATATAACTCTACTGCAGATGTAAAGTTTATAAGCTCAAATAGTTCTAAACTTTGGTTTATAAACTTTGTATAAAAGCAAATACAGAAAATAACAGCAGTGTTTCATCGGTGTAAATTTGTTCAAGTTTCTGATAAACTATTGATTTTGTGTTCACCTGGGTTCAAACTGATAATTCATATAATTTTAACACTAGGCTGATACTATGCTGTTTTTGCCATAATAACAATTTCAAGTGAATTGCTTACTTCACTATAGAGGGATTTTGATATAAAAAGGGATTTTTTAAGACATATATTATATGTCTAAAACATATATACATATATATTTGGCACATATAGAGAGATAACTGAACAGTTAACGCAGGGGCAGGATTAGAACTTGGAAAGTGTATTTTTATTTTTAATTGTTGTCTTTTTAAGGAATATATGGTGCAAATAATCCAGTTTCACCAGATGTTTTTTGTTGCAGCATGAAAAACCTCTGAAACAGCATCACTGAACACTAAAACTCTCCACTTAAATCCGATAAATAAAATCCATTGCTCAATCAGTTCATCAGTAAATCAAGCCTTTTGTACAACAAATGCAAAAAGTCCTTTGCTAGAAAAGAAACTGATGCCGTCTGGGCCAAAACTTCAGAGTTGGTTAAAAAGTAAAGTCTCACCTGGTGCCTCAGGCAGGTACAGAGATTAGTAATGAATGCAAATCTTCAGGTATATTTAAATGTCCTGGAGAGTTTGGTTCAGGTGTGAGTCCTCAGTCGTCCAGCAGGTGGGAGCAGCAGCTTGCAGTTCTCTGAGTGCACGAGGCGTTAAAGCTGTTTCCAGCTGACCCAAATCTGAAGTGGCACCTCAGCCACACAGAAACAAATTAAATAAATCAGGTCTGAGTCTGAACCTGAGGAGGCTTTCACTGTCATTTCAGGTTTAGAGAAGACACCGGGGCAAAGAGACTGGTTGAAATATGACTCATATACTCGGTTTTATGTTGATGTCCGAACGCTGAAGCTAAAACCTTTCTTTATACGGAAATTTGCATGTCTGCTTAAATTGTCAGCTGTGAATGTCTTAAGAACTTTATTTAGTATTTTCTTTAGAGTTAAAGCTAATTAACGTGGAATTCGCAAGGCTGACGCTGAGCAGCTGACACCCAAAATATTGTAGTAATAGTACTTGAAAAATGACAAGTATTTCATGCAGACAGAGAATAATAATGTCTGATCCCGGAAACAAAAAGAGGAGAGAAGTGTCATCAGTGTGTTATTAGTTCGACCCAAGCCAGTTAACATTGTGAGGTTCCTGTAACAAAAAAAACTGCTCTCAGAGTCAGACGTTACCTCAGTGGCAGGTTTAAACATCAAAAAACTGACTGACCACGGTTTAAGGAAAACTCTAAAATGCATAACATTCATTAGTAGATTAGTGTCTCTCACTTCCTCCTGTTAATAACAATCACAAATAATATGACATCTTTTCCTGATCAGCAGCTTCAGTGCAGTTTAATGGCAGAAAATGTTTCGGCAATCTAAAACACTGACCGTTAACATCAGGGTTTGGTCTCAGTAACTCGGAATCCATCACCCTGTACACTGCAAAAACTATAATAATAATAACTTTATTTATATAGCACCTTTAAAGACGGAGTTTACAAAGTGCTTTGACAGACAAAGCAAGGAAAACAGGACACCTAGAAGGCAGTGCAACAGCAGAGAGCCAGCAAGACAAAATTAAACACAGTGAGAAGAAAAATGATGATGAACGATAAGAACGGTAAAAGAGAAAAAACAATAATAAAACGAACAAAACTGGACAACTTCTTTGATTTGTGGTTTAAAGCTTAGCTGAGAATCAAACAGTCCCAAATATCTGGCAGTGGGCTTCACGTCTGCAGACAGGGGACCGAGAAAATGTTGCGCTAACAGCTGACATCACTGAGACGATCTGAAACGGCAGCTTGGCCTTTTTGGGTCGTCGGGTCTCAGGGGAAGGTATATCTGTGTGTCGTCTGCGTAGCAACGAAAAGAGACGTTGTGTGACGTTGGATTGTTCGGCCAAGTGGAAGCAGGTAGGTAGAAAAGCAAACTGGATCTACCTGTGGTGACCTCGCAGGTAATGTGAGTTGTAATAATAATAATAATAATAAAACTTTATTTATAGAGCACTTATCAAAACAAAGTACAAAGTGCTTCACAACAAGAAAAATAAAATAACACAGTGAATGACGAAATATAAAGAAATAAAACACATGAAATACAGAAAAGCAATAAAATAAACAGTAAAATAAACAGCCAGTTCACGTAAAATCAGGATCTGCTTTCAGATAAAAATGTGTTTTGAGACGAGATTTAAACGAAGACACTAACGCAGACAACCTAATTTCTTCGGGCAAGTTGTAGAGGATGAGTAGTTCATGGCCTGGCTCCGGATTATATTTTAGACCTTGTAATCCCTTATGAACCTTCACGTAGTTTGAGATCTTCGGGCAGGGGTCTCCTGTCTGTTCCTGAGTCCAGGATGGAAACTAAGGGGGGCAGAGCTTTTGCCATCAGGGCCCCGAGGATCTGGATCAACCTGCCTGAAGACATCAGGCTGTCTGAGTCAGTGTCTTCGTTTAAGTCTCGTCTCAAAACACATTTTTATCTGAAAGCAGATCCTGATTTTACCTGAACTGGCTGTTTATTTTATTGCTTTTGTGTATTTTATTTCTTTATATTTCGTCATTCACTGTGGTATTTTATTTCTCTTGTGAAGCACTTTGTACTTTGTTTTGATAAGTGCTCTATAAATAAAGCTTTATTATTATTATTATTATTATTATTAGTTCCTGTGGTGAACGCGTAGGTTCTTTCTGAAAGGTAAGAACAAAACGAAGTGCCGTGTCCTTGATGCCAACCCAGGTTTAAAGACGGTCAATTCAAATGGCATGAAAAGCTGCACTTAGGTCTAAAAGAAGTGAGATAATCTTAGATTTAGATTTGTTAAATGCAGTCTGACTTGTTTTGAGTGTGGATTGGATTATCTAGTGTTGACTAAGCAAGGCTATTTGTTATAATTCAAGTGTCACTTAATTTGTAATTTGATCATATTTGGGGTTATGTTAGATATGAGGTCTGTTACAGGTCCTCCAGTATGTTTTTACACTTATTTTAAGCTTTAAAGTGTCAAGAAAAAAACATCTTCATGAGGTTTTAGTCTTGTGGTTTACACGAGGATATAGTCTCAACTTGTTTTTGGGACAAAATATCTCATTTCAAGCTTTAGTCTTTTGGGGTTTTTGCCTTTCAGATTCCATTGACAACAATGGTCCTTCAGATGGTTTATGTCTCATTCAGTTGTACAATTAACAAAACTGTAGTCTCAGAATAATCAATATACACATGTATAGATATAATGATCTAATCTCTAATGATGAGTCAACCTGAAAGCACACATCGCACATCTGCAGCAGTGATTACAGATGTGCTGGGCACAGACAACATGATGCAGGCTTCATGAGAAAGGACTAACTTCCTCATTATGAGTCAAAGGTGAGATTTTCACAATGCCGTTGTTAATAAACAAGACTAAGGCTGTATTCACACCGAGTCAGGCATTGCGGCGTAAACGGCAGTCCTTTCATTCATTTGAACGGGGGGCGGTGCGTTTAGGCTGCAGTTGAAACGGAATCAACTTTTGGAGAAACGCAACCCGACATCACTCTGCTGTGGCCAATCATGTAAGCCGGCGATCAGATCAGTCAGCCTGAAATATCACTGAAACCAGGCGCTATCCAGGCGCAGTTCACGGACCAAACCGTGACCCTCCGCCAGCTGTGTCCTCGCTTGCTTTATGTCGTATACTCAGCTTCGACGCCTGGCTCGCAGTCCATGCTGCGAAACAGCGATATCAAGAAGCTTCCTTTGGTTTGTGTTCATTTGTTTCCAGGTAGTCACACACACACACACACACACATACACACACACACACTAACAATATCAACACACACTTCCAGTCTTTCACAAACACACCGAGCAAATGTTTATTGTTTGTTGTATTCCAGATTTTTTTCCTTTTAATCTCATTATTACTACTACTACTTTGGCAATTTTGTCTTTGTTACACTCGTGCCAATAAAGCATACTGATTTTGATTTGAATTTGAGAGAGAGAGCAACTGTGGTCGAGCGAGCTAGAGAGCGAATGAAGACATGGAGCGGGAAATGCGGTTATTTTCTGATTGTTTCACAGCGGTTTACGTCCACGGCCGCGCACGCCTCCGCACAACCCTGCGGGAAGTGCCGCAACGCCTGATTAGGTGTGAATACGGCCTCAGAGTGTACAGCCACGGTGGTGCTTTGATGCTAACATGCTCACAGTGGTAATGTAGTTAATTTAACCATGTTTGCCATTTCAGTTTAGCGTGTTAGCATGCTAATATTTGCCTGTGTTCATTTTGTGACCAGGCACTTAAGACTGAATGTGAAGCAAATGTTTCGCCTTGCTTTGTTCACACTAATGTGATCAGTTAACTGTTTGTGCAGTCTGTGTTTATTCACCACAAATAGCCAATGTACAGGCTCCTACGTACATTAGCTGCAGCTAGCTAGCAACGTGCAACGTCAAATTGACCAGGTAATCCACTTCTTTCTGTTATTTTCCTCCAATTTCTTCCTGTCTCTTTATATAGTCATAATCCCTCAGGACGAGCCAAATTATTTTTATTTTTTGCTCGTTTAAAATGCGACTTTACCTTCATTCGCCTGCCGAGGGTGAATTCATATCTGTTTGCACCCGCTCCCGTCTTTGCATTGACTTTATATGTAATCGTGCCAAGCCTTAAAAGTTAAGTCTTACAACAAGCTACATCCGCCTTTGCTACTAAGACAGGACAGTCATTATTTGCATATCCACAAGAGGTCACGGGTCAGGAAAACGCGAATGTATGTCTAAGTGTTGAACAAAGATCTCCTGCTGACAAAGTGACAGAAAGACGGGACCAAAGACACTGATGGAGATTTAAAAAAAACAAACATATTCCTTTAAGTGTCCCCTCCATCTTGGCCTCGGTGTCAGCAGGTGTCTTCAGACCAGCCTGTGTGACTCAGTCATTTCCAATAAAACATTCACAGAAGCTGAACCACAGTCCTGTCTGCTTTCACTTTCGTTGACACGCCACTTGGGCAGAGGAAGAAGAAGAAGAAGAAGAAAAAGAGAAATGTCTTTAACGCGCAGGCCAGCAGCTGCAGCTTTGGCAGAGCGAAGTGGAAAACCGGTCGTCCTGTGACACACCACATCGCCACATCGCCATCTGCGGATGAAGTGAAACCCTCACGGACTTATTCAAACAAAGATCAGCCACAAGAACTGCTCACATGTGCTGTGTCACACGTTAGGAGGAGGTTACCCACATTTTTTTTAGGCCCAAAGCCCAAAAGGAGACGTTTATAGTGTTGCCCAAAGACTGTAAATAACCAGCCCGAGGAGCTCAGCAGGGGTAGACAAAATAACACGAACACTTAATGAAAAAAAAAAAAAAAAAGCTCTTAAACTTTGAAGAGACTTCTGAAACTCTGTTTCATGTCGTCATGATTTTTTTTTCCCCCCAGTTTCTTTTGACGTCCGAGATAATTCTGCAGTTTTTCTGGTCGATGCAGCTGCAGTTTGGTCACAGATGGTTTAGAGGTCTGTTCTCCCATCGTGCCTCAGAGAGACTCAAACATTTTCACCAGCAAACCCAAATCCAGTGGTGGAACGTAATGAAGTACATTTACTTACTTAAGTACAACTTTGAGGTACTTGTACTTTACTTAAGCATTTCCATTTTATGCCACTTTCTACTTCCACTCCGCTGCGTGTCAGAGAGAAATATTGTGCTTTTTTCTGCACTACATTTATTTGACAACTTTAGTTACTAGTTACTTTGCAGATTCAGATTATTAAAACACAATATAATGAACTAATAAATTATCATTCAATTGTATTTATATAAATTCATAACAGAAGTTATCTCATTGCACTTTTCCTATAGAGCAGAAGAGACCGAACTCTTTATAATATTATTTACAGAGAGCCAACAAATAAATGATGATGTTATTATGGATTACTGTAAACTACCCAGTAATCAGTGGAAATCAGCTCCATCTTTACCAGCTGCTTACACATAATGCATCACTATTTATAATCCAATTATATAATTAGTTTGAATATAATTTGAAATAGGCCATTCTGCGTAATGAGTACTTTTACGTTTATGGACTTTAAGTACATTTTGATGCTGATACTTTTGTTCAGTAACATTTTGAATGCTCTGTGGTTTTACTACCAGTACTTCTTCCAGCGCTGCCCAAATGTCCCTGTGGCTCTGCACCAACAACAGAAAGCATAGGTGTGGATACAGTAAGCACTAACGTTAGCAGGCTAGCAGCAGTTAGTGACTCAAAAAGTTGAAAAAAAAATAATTAAAATGAATTATCCACAATATTATACGTTAGTTTTAGCTACCAAATAGGTACTAAGGTTTGGGCCTTTGTTAGCTATAGCTAACTTAGCTACTGTCTCTCACATTAGCAAAAATAATAATAGTAATTTAATTATTTTAATTCCGCCATTTGCCATTGACAGCCGAATACTTCCACCTTGGAAGTATTAATGTATTAATAATAATGTACTTTGTTTAGTGCTAATTAGCAAATGTTAGCACGCTAACAGGCTAAAGTAAGATGATGAACATGGTGAACATACCTGCTGATCATCAACATGTTAGCATTGTCATTGTTAGCATTTGTTATTAGCATTTAGCTCAAAGCACCGCTGTGCCTACAGCATCACAGAGCTGCTAGCATGGCTGGAGACTCGTAGCCTTGTTAAGACTCTTACTTTCTATATTTTTACAATTATGTTTGTGAAGTTTTAAAATTTGGAACCCCAAAATTTGGAAAACATGTTATATATTTACTATGTCAGCTACTGTGCATACTATCTATGTAGTAATGGAGTTAAGATAACCAAAGAGCAACAGGTACATTATTTTATTTTATCATCTTTTATTTATTTCAGTTAATTTCCCACAAACAATCGGACAAATAGAGCTTCTTTTTGAATCATAAATCAAATCCAACAATAAAATCTGCAGATAAATTAAAAAATACTGCATAAAAGATGTTCACGTGCGTCCGATCAGGACACGACTGAACAGCTGAAACTGGTTTTACCGTGAAAACAAGACGGGTTTAAATTGCAAAATCACAAATATCACACCTGTTCTGCCAAAAGGATTACTGACAGTGACGTAAGAGATAAAGCTTTCTCAAACTTAACGTGTGATGTTGAATGTTTTATTAATTAATCAATTTACTCTCCTGAAATGGATCTGCAGCACTTTGGAATGAAACTCTTAACAGGTGAATCACAGAGGGATTTATTTGGTTTCTGACAAACAGACAAAACTCAGTGACTCATTTTTCTCATGCAAATTCAGTGAATGCAAATGTGACCAACGGTTGAAATCAAACATTTTTTAAACTTACTTAACATTAACATAAATTTGACTCAACGTTTCAACTACAGTGACTCACATGTCGCTAGTTTGAGTGAAGCAGCAGTGTGGGGAAAAAACTAAAATCTGGTTTGAACTCAACAAAACTTAATTATCAACCAGGAAACAGTCATTTTTCCTCCCTGCAGGGAAACATTAATGCAGCTACAAAGTGCAAAAGGCAACAGGACAGGACGAAAAGAATAAAAACAAAAGTCAGGACCAGAGTTCTCGCATGAAAGATAAAATCTTCATCTTCCTGAACAACAATAAAGGCACTGAAGGGAAGGTGGAGCTAACTGAGCTGCAGCTACACAGTTCAGCCACTTTATATTTGGTCAAAGTAAGAATGTAAAAAAGTCTCTGAGATTCAGTATTTCAAGAACATGTTCACGTTGCCGGGCCCCTCAGCCTCCGGGGGCCCCAGAGGAGCTGAAAATGTGACCTTTCTAAAGGTTCCTGTGTTATAAAAAACAAACAAACAGATAATTTATGCATTTACTGATTTTGTTTGTGAGTTAAGAGGAAATTTGGACATAAAGGGAGCTACAGAAACGTACATTCTGGGGAGTGCTTTACCAAATCTGGTGTTTTCCGAGCACCGAAACCACCGCGACATTTGGTCGCATGACAACCAAATTAGGGAAATACAACGAGATAGTTCTGGGATTCTGTCATATGCCAAAATTTGGGATTATAACAATTAAAATTAAGATTTATAATCCTTTTGATTATAAGAGATTTTGGAATTATAACAAATAACACAGTTTGGTATTACAACAAACTAGATTTGAGATTCTACCAAATCACAAAAAAAAGTGTATTATGACAAATAAAATTCAGGATTTTAACTTTTAATTTGGTGATTTTACTAAATGATAAAATTTTGGATTATGAGAAATAAAATGCAGCATTATGAAAATAATTGGGGATTCTACTAAATAACAAAAACCTTTGATCATAACAAATAACGAAATTTGAAAAGATTATTACAAGTAAAATTTAGGATTATCAAAAAATTTGTGATTCTATAAAATTTGAGATTACAACTAATTTTAGGAGGACGTCACCAAATCCTGGGATTATTTCAAACAGCGCTGTACCACATTTCTGTCTGACAAAAAAAAATAAAAATCACAAAATTTTGGGACTCTTGTTTCCTATTTTTTTTTTTTGGTCCAATTTGGCTAATTATAATAAATTCCAATCACATTTGCACAAAGTTTAATTGTGACATTAAACTGAACAAATTCAAATCCACCGTAGCTCCTCTGAAACGTCTTCGGCCAGCTTTAGTTCAGCGAAATAAATCGAAAAGCAGATGAAATGAAATCTTTCATCAATCCAACACTTTCTGTTCAGTTCAGTCTAACACACACACACACACACACACACACACACACACACACACACACACACACACACACACACACACACACACACACGCTGGTGAGCTTGAATATATGGATGGAAAAACAATTATCATCACCGTCAGGAAGTTCAGTTCCGTCCTGCCGGCCGAGACGCCTTTAAATGCTTACAGCTTGTTTGTCAGCGCTTCAGCTCACGTCACACTGGCTGCGGGTCAGAACGTGTGCTTTGTGTCGGAGGTTACTCTAAATATCGCAACAACGGGAAAGGGTTTTGGCTTTGTGAGTTTAAACCAAACTCCTCTAACTCTCCAAAACTTTCCAGGACCTTGTTTGTTTTTCAAGCTTCTCCACACTTTGCAGACAGATAGAAAGTGTTTAACCTGTGTGTGAACTGGTGGAAAAGCATTTTATTTAAGCACCTGGTGGTGATGGTGACATTTGAGACAAAACGTAACGCCACCACAGGATTAACAGGAGTCGTGTGTGTTTTGTTGATGAATCAAAAACAAAAAGCAAACAGGGATAAACTTCCTGTTTCACTGGTTCAGGGAAAACCACATTCAGACAAAATGAACGCAACAACAAACAGAAATACGTTCGTGCACGAGGCAAGGCCACAGGAAGTGAAACGAGCCGGGCAGCGGACATCCTCTTTTAAACTGACCAATCGCAGCTGGTCGGTTTGAGGTTAGGTTTGTAACTGCTGTTTAAATGTGACGAGTTCTGGATTTGTAGCTCGGTCCGAAAGTGACGATCTGCTTGTTCGAAGTTCGTATCCAATTGTGCAAATTAACTTCCAATCATTTTGTCTTAGCAATATAAATTGTTGAAACAATAATAATCAATTAGTCAATCAACTGAAACTGAAACAGAATCTGTGTTTTGGACGTTTAGAGGACGTCGACTTGGGCTCTGGGAAACTGTGACGGGAATTTCTTGTTTTTTCCTCCCAAACAAATCCATGAATCGAGAAATTAATCGACAGGTTAATCAAAAATGAAAATAACTGTTAGCTGCAGCTGTAATTTAAATACGGAAAACTAAATATGCATCTTAAATAGTATCACAGTTGCTGGAATACTTTTAATTCCTAAGTCAACTTTTTCAAGGAAAAAAGTAAAAAAAAGATGCAACTCTACCTGCCAAAAATAAATATTCGACAAATTAAAGAGCACAAATCAAAGGACTGCAGACAAACTGTTATAATTCTGATTTAAAACTCACATTGTCCTGAACTGCTTTAATTTCAGTTCAGTTTCCCACAATCTTTAAAAAAACTCTTCAGGAAGATACGAACTCAGATTAACATCTAGGACCAACTTCATCCTTTCTGCCCGGCTCGGGGGGGGGGAGAACAGTGCATTCTGGGAACAGTGCATTCGTATTAGGACAGTACCGTACACAAACACAACAACAACAACAAAGAGGTCGGCTCGGCTTCCTGCTGCCCTCGCTGAGCCAAGTTGGACTGTTTTTCTCTGGACTTTGCTGGTCTTCAGTTCAGAGGTGAAAGGTCACCAGCAGAGGGCAGCAGCACCTGAACGCTGCTGCCCGCTGGTTAAAACAAAAACGTCCTCTAAAAGTGCCCTCGAGCAAGGCACTTCACCCACAACTGCTGCGGCGGATAAACACGAGGAGGAATGTGTGAATGAAACATCAGGCTTCGGTCATTATTGCCTCGAGGAGAGCGATTCAGCACAAACGGCAAACGGTGAAATGTACGAGGCCGAAGAACAGCACTCGCGCTTCTGAATGCTGCGGTGAAGGTCCGCTCTCAGAGACGCTCAGTGATCTGTAGCTACACCTGTCGAACCGGCTAAACCCAATCTCTTCATCCACCAGTTAATGTAACGACAACCTGATCCAATGGGAGAGGTTCTGGGTGGTGTTCGGTGCCAGAAATTATCTAAATTTAGACAAAAAAGAAAGAAAGAAAGCTCAACACAAAGTCCACCTACTAGCTTTTCCCAGGGTTTCCAGCCGATATTAGCTCATGGCAGATATACCGTATCGGCGTATATGTTGTCCGACAAGCATCAAGGAATTGAAGCACACAAATTCCAAAGATATGTTTCAGATATTTTACGTTCAGCAGCTCTTCTGAAGCTTTCAATCAGCTACTAAAGGGACCTTGTGGTGAGACTTCCTTGTCAACTGCTGTTTCTGAGCTCAAGGATGCGGACGAGAGGTTTTTAAAGTGCTCAGAAAAATGGAAATTTAATCATCTACAATTTCAGAAACACTGAGCAGATTTTTTATCTGCTGAGCAAAATCATGTAATGTGTATTAAAAACTTTAGAAACGGGGCCACATTACGTCCAGCAGAGAGTGCTGACAAATGCTTCTCTTGTAATCATAATTCTTTAATTACCAAATTTAGGGGGATCATTGTCAAAACTGTTTATGTTAAGAACGTTTGTAATAATTGAATAACTCTAAAATATCAGTATTGGCCTCAAACATCCTGCATCAGTCCGGCTACACTTTCAGCCACATCTCATGGTCTTCATCAGTCTTGCACGCTGACCTGAGAAAAGGTTCTGGAGAAAGCTGCGAAGTGGACGCTGTGTTGAGATTTTTAAGAATAAACTTTCATAGTCAGATTTCTTCCACTTGTGTCTCTTTTAAACTAGAAAACAGAGCAGCTACTTCACTACAGTAACATGTAAGCACTATTTCCTGACTGATGTCGAGGGTTACTAACTGATCACTGAGCACGTCTGATAAGAACACAAACCACCGTGCTGCTGCTGCAGCTGCTGCTGTAAAACACATAACTAACATTGACAACGGTCACACGGTGCTAGAACCCCGACGGGACGTCCTGTTTGGTTTCGAGAACACGAGTATCCACATATAGAACATTTCTTCATTCCAGAAAAGCCTATAATTTGCAGAAATGTTGATTTTTTTTTCTTCCAGCGGCAGCAGAGTTGTAATGTCCATGTGATCTACTTGAGGGAAACTGGAGAAGACCTTGGTCACTTCTTAATAAAATGTAAAGCAGGCACAGGGGGAATAAAAACTGCCTCATCTTCAGTAAAGTTCAGATCGGTCCAGTCTCACAGGCATCAGGGGCTGTTTAGTGGTCCGAAGGGTTTATTCATTACTGACTCAGCTGTAGCGTGGGAGGACGAAAGCTAGAGTCAAAGTCCACGTGGACGCGGAGGAGTCTGTCTTTCTAACTGCTGTTATCAGACAAACTCCTGCTTATATTTATTTATTCATTTATGAATCATTTTTATGGGACAACCTGAAAGATGTTTGTTGAGGTTAAGCAGTATAATGAGATTTTGAGAACTGTAAAAACTGTTTTTCTTCTTGTTAATCTTTTACAAATTACATTAAGTCTATTTCTGTAATAGAATAGGAAGTATTATGTAAATAAAATGCACTCAGTTAAATACTGAAGAATTCTATAACACCAAAAATTAAGGTCAGAACAGTATTTAAAACCTCTGGCGCCAGATGCATAAAACTCTGAGTAAGTTCACGACTAAATATGGCGGAAATGTGAAAATGCATTCTTTTATCAGACGTATAAAGCTCCTAGTTACCCATAGACGGATGTAAACACACCTTTAATCACATGTTTACATGAAGAAGAACGGCAAAGAAGTGTTGTGTTGCATCTGTGAGGCATTTCATGCTACTGTTACCCGCGGCTGTGACTATTTATAACGCACACATCATTAATTCATCACATGTGCCTGTACCACTGATATCTCAATCACCATCAGCAGGGAAATGAAATGATGCCTGCAGTTTAAATGGTATTGGTATTTTACAGCTCTTTGTGTAGACAGCAGAGAAAACACACAATCAGTGAAATTAGCGAACATCCTAAACAAACAACGTTTAAACATGTGACTGTCTCTCATCTTATTTTTCCATCTAGACTTCATCATATCACCCTCATCTCGCTCTGGAAACATGTACTGGCCGTATATGTGAGGTGCACGCAGTTTAAATGTGGGATTAGGCGTGTGCATGTTTTTTTGTGTGCGTATGCATCATTTATACATCTGGCCCGTCGGCTCTGTTCAGATCTGATCCTTTTGTCTTTCCGCAGGCAGTTTATTTCGGAGACGGAAACCACCGACTGAGCTGGTGTTGGATTGTCAAGAAAACTGAATTTTGACTTTAACACAAAGTTTATTAAAGTCTATAAAAATGCAAAGATACCGCGGCAAAACAGAAAAATGTTTCAACTTTTTTGAACTTTCAGCAGAACAACTTCCCGTTGCGATCAAGTTTTATTAAACTTATTGATGAATTCAATCTTTTGCTCAATTTCTATTGATACTGTCCGGTTACCGTGGCGACGCTGCAGCTGATGTGAGAAGCTACAATATTTGACTGTTCTGCTTTTTTATGACTTGTATAACAAGTGCTTAACAATAAAAAAACTTTTTTTTAGCACTGTTTCAAGAATAAAGTTGAAATATTCTGAGAGAAAGGTAAAAAGTCAGAATGTTTTAAGACTTTACAGAGTGATATTTAGAGAAAAAAGTAATTTTATGAGAATATGATATATGACACGTAAAAGCTGAAAGACTGCTTTCACCTGTTTACTACAATGTATTATATATTACCATTTTCTCATAAAATTAAAACTTTTTTTCGAGATATTTTCACTTCATTCTAAAATCTGAGGCCCTACGACTCCATCTGGTTTACCTGCCGTGAGAACGCTACAAATCTATATTGTTTGAAATATATATTTTTTGCCTGAACTGTATTGTCGTCCTCCCTTCACCGGCCTGACCTCCCTCTGTCTCTCCTCCGTCAGCGCTCCACGCGTCTTCCCTAATGAGAGCAGCGCTATCTCCGCCGCCTCCTCCCTCCCGACACGAGCAGATGATGAAACGCTCCTCTGCACAGGAAGTGGATGTGTGCCATCGACAGCAGGAAGTCAGTTTACAGTGTTAAAAAAACAAAGCTGAGCCAGGTGGACAGATTCCTGTCATCCTGACAACATTATAGATAAAAAAAAAAAAAAAAAAAAAAATTTAAAAAAGTGTGTGCCCGGTCACTGCTTCTTTACAGGAAAAGCAATCAATCTCAGAGCAGAGAACAGACGCTAATTTGTCTGAATAAAGACAGAAACAGTAAACAGAGCAGACAGAGTGGGAAGAGCCCTTTAGGAAAACACTGTACACGTGCGATCAAACACCTCGAAAACGACCTGATTCTGCTTTCTGACTCGTATCGGTCTATTTCAGTCAGACCGGTAACAAAGTTCAAGAACGTTAAACCAGAGAAACCTTTCTCCACTAGAATAAACTCTGATACAAGAATAAGGACGTATAAAATCATAAGGATCTTATTGCTTTGAGAGGTGAGACAGATCAAATATTAATATTAAGAAGCTCCCTGACAAAGAACCACACAAAGTTTAAACTTGAGCTGAAACAATCTGTTGATTAACCAAGTAGTGGATCAATAAAAAATGCAACTATTTAGATGATCGATTAACTGTCACTCAAAAACAAAAAAAATATTTGCTGCGGTTGCAGATTCTCTAAATGTGAGGTTTTGCTGTTTTCTTCTGTTTCATATCATTGTAAATGAACATTTTTCAGCATTTTCTGACATTTTATAGACGTAACGATGAATAAAAAAAAAGAATCGACAGATTACTGGATGATGAAAAGAATCGTTAGGCGCGGCCCTACACTGTGTCAAGTACTCATCCACGAGGTTTTAAACGAGTTACTAAATACTTTTCAGCTGGTAAAAGACTGACTGTCTTTCAAAAACTTACTTGGGTGGTTCTTTGTCTGAACTCTTAATAATAATAATAGCATTAATAAAAATGTGAAGTAATTTCTCAGTAGCGATCAGTGGCATTTTTAGTCTTTCAGAGGCCACTGTTAAAAAGCTTTTTGCTCTCTAATATGGATTAAGCTGGTAGAGGAGGAGTGGATGTTTGGTTCTGACACTGTCGAGCTGTCGCGGCGTGTCCCGGGATCAGGAAGAGCCATTTGATTTTAAATAAATCCAAAAGCAGAACAGAACAGAAATATCACTCGCCACAGTTAGAACTGAACAGTCACTGAACAGGCCTTCAGGACGCAGTCGGGAAAGCTGTTAGAAGCAGTCGGCTGTTCCTGGTTCCTCCTTCCTGAACCCAACTTGAGGCAACAACGGGGGAAACTGAAAAACTGATAACATGTCAACAGACAGATCAGTGTTTAGGCTTTAATCCACCTCAGTCCCATCCCAGAAAAAGGAAAACGGTTCTGGATGGGAAATCTGATCTGATAACAGAACATTAGGTGAACATTTGGAGGGTCACTTCACTGTTGACCAGGCAGTGAACTGACATCCAGTCAGGAGAACTGCATGTAGCTTAAGAGGAACGGGACCAGGAAGAGCACGTTGAAGCCCACGGCGCTGTAAACGATGTAGCGGTAGGGCAGCTCCACCTCCATGTGCTGCCTGGCCTTCCTCACATCCGTGCTGGGCACCCCGAACACCCGGCACACCAGCGGGATGGTCAAGGCCTTCATCAGCGCCCGCGTGGCCACCAGCACCAGCACCCCCAGGAAGAGTCGCAGCATGGCCACGGCCACCAGGCCGACGCTGAAGGCGGGCACGGTGAAGGGGAGCTGGTCCGGTGTCTGGTCGGGCATCAGACCCAGGTAGTAGTTGACGTGGGAGGCCAGGGCCACGCCGGCACCCACGCCCAGGATCTGAGCGGTGTCGCCCCGCGAGGTGCTCCAGGTGTCCAGGGTGAAGGAGAAGAGGCCCAGGCCCAGGTGGAGGGAGATGATGATGAGCGGGGCGTAGCGGCAGGTCAGGTTGAACCCGTCGATCAGGTCCAACGCCGGCAGGAAGAAGAGCAGAATCAGGAAGCTGTACAGGACGCCGACCGTGACGTCCTGGAGGAAAAACAAACAGAGAAGCAGACGGTTACAGTATTTATCTGACGGCATTATCCAGACAGAAGCACAGAGAGCTCAGGGTCACGTTTAGGGGCCGAACACATAGGTGCCGTAGGCAAATGCAAATAACACTTAAACGATCTCAACAGCCAACTTAAAAGTAAAAAAGCTTTTGGCTAAAAGTGAATAGGACACATTTATCACAATTATTTGTTATATTGACAGCGAAGTGTAGCAATAACCTTTAGGAGCAACTCTCAAGTGATCACATGATTAATCACATGAATGCTCTGACCCGGAGTGTAAGAGCACTTTTAAGTCAAAAGAAAGGAAAAGAAGAAAGTGAAGGATTTTCACTTTTATCCAGACTTTTACTTTTAGCAGTTTGATAAGTAAAAGGCACAGGCATAACAATCATCTGTCATTATTTTTTCACTGTTGTTCTCACAGAAAAAATCCGACCTCTGACCCTTAACTAATCCAGTGTGCACACACAGCAGGCTTGAAGTCTAAAACTGTATTGGCTCATACTGTAGTTTAATTTCATTTAGTTCAAATACAGTTAAAACAAACTTCATTCAAACATGTTAATGTGGTAAAATTTCCTGAATATTGCATTTGAATTATAAACACCATCTTTATCAAATAAGGTCTTATGTGTTGTTGATATTTAATGGGGCATTTCCTGCTGGATAAAGGAAGTTGAGGTCGACAGGAAACAGGAAATCAGCGAGCTCAACATGGCAGTGAACTCTGGACTCAAACACAAAGGTCGCTGCAGTCGTATTTATTGACCCGAGCAGCAAACTGACAGTTGCCTTCCTGCTCCAGCATTTACTGTACGCGTGGATTTGACCTCTCAAATCTGTCCCTGATTTTACCGCGAAGCTGACAAAGAACTCCTGCTGAACTGTTCAAAACTATTTCTGAATTGATGATTCAAAGAACAAAACTGCTGCGTTGCACTTCGCGCATCTGGTCAGCATCTTAATTATTTTTAGAAACAACCTGAAGTAAATTAAATGCTTCAGTGCTGCTATTTTACATTACTGTTTTCCTACAATTATCAACTGTGGAAACTAAAATCAGAAAACTAACTCTGTATTTCCATCATTTATCAAAACGTTTACAATCATTTCAATTCATTATTTAGAACTGATGCAAATCAAAATAGTTTAGAAACTGTATCAAACTGGAAAAATAAATAAATATCTTGTTGGCAAAAAATTGTTAACATTTTCTTAAGTTGTTGCCACAGCATATACTGTAAAAAACCATACACAATCACTTCTGCAGCAATACTAGAAACAAAATCCTTTTTCTAAAGGTCAAGCTGCTTTTCTTTGTTTTACATCACACTAAAGCATATATCTTTGGGTTTTGGACTGTTGGTCGGACACAACAAGACATTTGAAGACGTTTTTCCACCGTTTTTCATCATCAAACAATTCATTTATTTATTGAAAAACCAATTGGCATATTAACTGGTAATTAAAATAAATCGTTATTTGCAGCACTAAAGAGGTGATAATAGGGGGGCATCGTCCTGTAACTGAGCAGTGTAAAGTGCTGGTGGGTTAATGGCCCCGATACCGACCTTATTAAGCAGACTGAGTATTGGTCAGACGTGACAGATCCACACTGGGCTTATAGCAGTTTCCTGTTCTGCTCTGTTCATTTGCTACTGAGCTCATTTTGATGCATAAAACTATTGCTGACAGCATGTAACTTCCTGCGTGTGCTTCACAATATATGCATTTTAATGTACAGGCAGTGGTAGGCCATCACAACCATCGCAGTTAGCTAATGTTACCAAAAATTGACTCCCTATATTTTATCCAAACTATAGGGAGTTCAAAAACTGCCAGGGCAAAAGCGTGGATTAAACTGTTTTTATTTCATGTTTAACAGTTAGTTATAGCCATAAGAATGATCCACTGTCCACTTCCACATGAGTTGATATTAATCAGCTCACAGAAAAGTTTGTAGATTTTAAATTACGGGGAATAAAGAGCACTGGTATCGGAGAGGGAAGAGTCAGATTGGTGCATCCCTAGTGTGTCTTACCGGGTCGTATGCCTGTCCCTGTATTTACCTACATGAATATTATGTAAATGAGAAACCTGTTTTAAATGATGGGTAGAATTTCTGCCATGGAAACCTTTTTTTGTCCATTAATGTTTTTTTTTTTAGAGTGTGTATGGGTGCGGCAAAGACTCCCTGCAGCAGAAGTGTAAATCAACTCTTAACAGTTCATCAGGCTGATGAGGTGTGTACAGTATTTACATTGCTTCAGAGTCTGACAGCAGGCGTCTAATCAGTGTCTACGTTCCCTGGTTAAGAAATCAATGAGAGCTGCTGTAAATTTACATTAGTCTCCATCCACCAGCCAAACCTTGGAACATACAGCTGTGCCTGGCAGGTTAGCCCACTTGGACAGCCTCGCTGGAAGGAAACCAAGGTCCTCCTGTTACAGTTTAAATATCTATCTGGCTGCTTAAATACATGTTGTGGTACATATAAGCCCTGATCTCACAGTCAGTCATTAACCCGTGCTGAACTACGAGCGCCAGAGCTTGCGTCACATGTTGGCATGCCGCTCAGCAGGAACTCGTGTCCCAGCAGACTGACTGACAGTACAGGTTCCACTGCAAGGACACATTTCACTGTCCGACCATTTACAGGCGACTCAGCAGCGAGGTAAACCTCTCAGAAGGTCACTGCCGCTGCAAACTTTTGCCAGCCCTCTCGCTCTTAATGACTAACACACAGAGAGTGAAAGCTTTCAGCTGTCTGTAATTTTCTCCTCCACTGACACAACTAGAGGGAGCTCTGAAACAATGAGCTGCCTGATCTAAAAATGTCCAGAAAGAGGACGAGTGGGTGGCATGGTGCCCTGAGGGAACAACAAGGTACATGTTATTTGGTAGATGCTTTTATCTTAAGTGCTTACAATGAGTGTATATATTGTCAGCGTGGCTGGCCTCAGTGGAAGCAGAACTATTATTAACACTGTATGTAAAGTCTGACTCAATGTGACTCCTGCCTGCGGTTCATCTGGAGTCCTTAATGACTTAATGGATCCTGCTATCAGCATCCATTAAATGATTGTACAAGTTCAATTAAGTTCAATTTGTGACATTTGGACAGCAAGTGAATGATAACAGTCTCTTCTCCCTCAAGATGTAAACACGTAGTCAAGTCAAATCAAGTGTATTTATTAGAGCTGCAACTAATGATTATTTCCATTATTGATTTATGTGTCAGTTATTTTTCTCAATTAATCATCTGGCCTATAAAATGTCAAAATAGTAATAAATGCGTATGTCCGTGTCTTTATGGCTTGTTTTGTCTAAAATCCAACGATATTCAGTTGCTTATCACAGAAAACAAAGGAAAAGCACCAAATCGTCACACCTGAGAAGCTAAAACTAGTGAATTTTTGGCTAAAAAAACTACTGAAATGATTAATCTTAATTAATCTAGCTCGACGATTTATACAGCCCAAAATCTCAAATAACAAATTTGCCTCAGATGGCTTTATAATCTGTTTACCGACACCTGCTATCCTTATTGTGCGTTCAGACAGAACGCAAGATGAATTTTAGAGGCAGTACGACTGTATTTAAAGACATGAAGACCATGCCACTTCAAAATGTTTCTTCTGTTTCTACTACAACTTCAGAAACGTACAGAGACAACAGGAAGAAGGTGAGAGACTGCAGGGAAGTTACAGAAAGACCTGGACTACTGGTGAGTTTTGACATCAGTCAGAGGCTGAACTGCCACACGAACACAGGCACACTCGCACAGACGCAGTTGGTGTGTATGTCGCTAGCTAGCTTACAGCTAACATCTGTAAAGTCGGTACATTGGATGTTTGGGGCGAATAAACACAGAATGCACAAACCAGCAAAAAACAAAAATTCGCTTTGCTCTCAATCTGAACACACCTTTAGACCCTTGAGCTGGATGACGAGAAACTCGACCTTTAAGAGGAAACGTGTAGAACGTTTGAAGGTGATCCAGTGGCATGTTGATGCAAGGGTTAAAATATACTTCCCGTTTTGACTTAATCTAAGCGTAAACTAAGCTTTAAATGAATGAAGAACGCCAAAAATCTGTGCTCAGTGAGCAGTCGGGTTAAAGGTTTGCAGATGTCGACAACATCATCAGTAGCAGAACAGCTTTTTGTCTCCGAACTCTTCCTGCAGAACAAAGGAGGAGGAAGTAGTTTTATTGGGCGTGATGATTTCCAGAACACATTAAGTGCCCAGCAGGCCCGGCAGAGCAGACCGCTAATGGCTTACCATGTGTTCAAGCTCCACTCCCTGAAACAAAACAGTCCCTACATGGCCCGACTGTGGAACTCAAATCAGACACCAGACTGTGTTATCAGATGGAAATGAGCTGTGTGCATGTTGACCTACAGATTGATCTATCTCATATAACTTCAGTTCTGAGGTCTAGACCCAAATGTGTTTCTGACATCACTGTTTAAACAAACCCAGTTCATGCGCTGGTTAAAGAAAACATGAAGCTGCTGTCTATGGTGATTCATGCTCTTAACCCTTTGCTGTTTGCGTCACGCTCCTCCTTGGAGTCATAACTCAGTCAAATCAGAACGCAGACCTGATACACATATTTTGTGTGACTTACACTTTCAGAGGATATCATCATCTGAGATGTCTATTGTGAATAAACATTCGTAAATCCACTTATAAGTAGCATCTTTTAATTAATCAAGTCCAGAACTTGCCTGAGAATCATCATGTTGTTTTCTTCAGAATTAAAGTAATGCAGAGACAGTTTTCTGTACATCCATGGGTACACTGCAAACAGGAACCGCTAATAGCTAATTCTGCAAACTTATATAAATGTTTTTCGTGTCGCACTATCAATATTTTTTTGACATTACTAAAGCTCAGAATGTCCCATCAGCTCGGTTCTTATATTCATGTTACACTGAGACTCTCCTCTATCAATTCATATATGGATATTTGTCCTATGTTAAAAACCTGTGGACATACAGACAAAAACTTGCATACAACTTTTTTTTTTTGCATTAAAAAGTCCTAAAACACATAGCTCACATGCAAATTGATGCCATTTCTGTGTATCCCCATTACACACTTATTCTAAAAATAACTATATATGGCATGTCTGGCTAATACCTGCAAAAAGCCTGTAAATAAAGAGAGAAACATAAACCCTAGGGTTTAAAGTTAAAGCCCAGAAGCTGAAACGGATTCTTCCATCCCACTGGACTTTAGTTTAAAGTCTAGCAGAGATCCCAAATATGTCCGAATTACAGGGATGTGTGTCCTCTACATTTTTCCCAGTTGTTGTAATGATGCTGGCATAATAAATAGCATCTTTGGTTTGAATATTTTACCCGTTACAAGTATGACATGGTTTAACTGAAGCGTTGGAAAACACAGATACAGATTACAGATGTGTATGTGACACTGTGATGCAGTGTGGAAAAATATGGTTTCTTTGAGCTTATTTCAGGGGAAATTTTAGGGAAGATCAGCATTTAAGGGATTATTAAGATCTTACAGATAAACTGACATCACTAGTTACTGGTGGAAAGTAAATTGAAAACCCAGGCTTGGGCTGAAATGTAAAAGTTGCAGACATTATTTATATCCTTGTGAGATCGAGCACAAGGAAAAATGACCATGAGGAAGAGCAGCAGGAGTTTTTACAGACAAATGATTTTATCCAGACCACCTGACAGCACCACGAGGGGTCACATTCATGCTTTGGGTGACGTGCAGGAACAGGAGGAGGAGGAAGAGGAAAGGGCTGAGTGAGAGGAAGAAGAGAGGGACATGTGGAGTACAAACTGTGACAGGAAGAAATAGTAAAAGTACTTTGTAGGAAGGAAAAAGGTGGTTAAATGGTTCCTTGTTGTTAGTAAACAGACAAACAATGCACTCAAGTGTGTAATATTTTTAGAGATTTTACAGTGCTACATCCTCTGATGCAAAATGTCCACAAAACTTAACAGCTGAACTTTTATCACAGCTATAAATCCATAGCAGGTGTTGCACTTCGTAGAGCTGAAACAGTTTTTACTTGGCTACTTGTTTACTGGGTCTGGGTTGATTATTATTACCAATACATACATTCCATTTTAAAATTCGTTACTTCTTCCAAAACTTAAGGTGCACTTCACTAATTTAATAAACTAAGTCAATTTACTAGTAATGGCAGTTGTAAAACAGTTGTATAATGTCTTCTGTGGCTCTGGAGGAGCTTTGTAAAAGCTTGGGGACAACACATTTTTGACAGAAAGCCTGTGTTACAAACTGGGAGCATGGCGCTTGAAATATGTGAGCCTCAGATTCTACCGTGTCCACTGCTGCCTGAATGAAATCTTTACATTGCATTTGCAGTCTACAACACATGCAGTGGTATCAAAAAAGGCACCACCAACCCTGCTACTAATTTAAAAAGTCAACGTGTGATATGACAGTAAAGTTACTGACAGGAACAGTCAACCAAGGTGAGTAATGCTAGCGTTAGCAGCTAACACTACAGCACACCGGCCCCTAACTCCTCCTGGTTAACCAAAGCCACGAGCTGTTTTATTTACAACATGTATCAATGTAGCTTTGTTGAAAATACCACATTTAGGTGGATGACACTGACCTGGGAACCGAGGTGAACAACCCCCAGTCAGCAGTGAAAGATTCAGCGTCCTGGAGGACTGGCTAAAACGTTATCCACTAGACATAATTTAGTTTTTTGTTTTTTAAATGTAGTTATTTAAAAGTAAAAATATCAAATCTCATTGAATCTGAGCAGAAATAATATTAAACCACAGCTGAATTTCACAATTTGTATGTAACAATCAGAAAAATCAAAAATCAAAGGAATACTCTTTTAATTTCTTAGGGTTTAGGGTTATGATGGGTATGATATGCTCAAGGTTTAATCAACATACACATGAACTGGAACTGCATTTACAACATGCATCACTTGTTACATGGACTCTTGAAGCAACGTGAAACCAAGGAAGCCGTCTTGGGTGCGTTTTCCAGTTGTATCAAGGTAAACTACTTTTTACAGAAACATTACTCTTGGGAATGTTATTTATTGAAATTATGAGGATTTAAGTGCTCTCTCACTGTCAAAACCATAATCACAGCGATGAACTCCCTCTCAGACAATTCTGTTACTCATTAAAGGAACTGTCTGATTTTCGATGACAGTTGTGGTGCTGTGTTGGGATGCACTTGAATCTGGTTAAATGCCAAAACAAATCAGGCGTGCCTCAAGTTGCTCAGTTCACCAGGATGACTCAGGCCTGTGCCCTATGATTTACCCACTGTGAACTGCAACTCCAATTAACTGTTGAATGAATTAATCATCTGAAATACTTTTTCTAGGTCAGGCCTTGTTTATCTGAGGGGAACACAGGAATGATTTTTCTGTTGAGATGATCACAGATGGAGTAGGGAGTTCTGGTGAGATATAAAGCAACGTGAGCCGGCAGATGTGCATGTGGTTCCTGAGGTGGAGGTCTTAACCGCGACACCGCCTGCGGGCAGCCACAAAAAGCCCTTTAAGAAAGTCTCTGATGTGGGATTACCTTCTAAAGTTTGTCTGGGAGGACGGCCAGCGTACCGTAATGTCTGCTGCTCCCACACCGCCATCCATCACAGCCGAGACCACGGAGACTGTTGCCACGGCGACAGACAGCCCAACCCCAACAGTGCACCAGGACTGACATCACCAGTTAATGAAATTACCCCATATGAGGGTTAATGTGACCAGCACGTGGACAGAAGAACCCACACACACAGCTGTGTTGAGTGTTTGAATTATTTGCCAGAAGATTAAGGTCAGAAAAATAACTTATGAGCCAAAAATAATCTGAATTAAGGGTCTTTAACCCAGGTCTATGACCATCCAGGGGTCCGAGGAGGAACTGCATGGGGTCTGCAGAATTTTTCATTAATCCAATATTTTGATCTGATTACTTTTCATTTACAGAGTGCATAATATTTACAATTTATAATAAAACAGAACTAAATTCTGGGATAAAATCCCACCAGTGACTGCATCTGGCACTAACACAGACAGACAGAAACACATGGTTTGAGGCTTGATTACCTGTACACAGCACCAACACTGTCAGGATCAGGGGTTTGATTCCCACTGGGACTACAAATGCTACCTATACTAAAAACTACAGTGCTTAACAAAGTTTCTCCAATAAACGTGTTTTCTAAATGGTTTACTCTGGCTATGACAATAAATTATTTTACTACACCTAAAAAAATAGATAAAGTACCAGTAGGAGTGGATAATGCAGATTAAATCCTCTATGACAGTATAAGTATGTACTTTTATATCCCAATATCAATATATATCATGATATAGTACATTTTCTGGAAAAGTGTCATATCACCCAACCCCCAAGTCCAAGATTGACTAAACAATTGTAACTCAAGGTCCAAGTGCATCTCATCAGGACTGTGAGGTGTGGTTGAAAGCTCTGGAAAAAGCTAGTAATTAGACCTTAAGTTAAGAATATTTGTCAAACTACAAATCACAAGTCAAAGAATGAACTTTCACCCTCAAATACCACTTTAATTTGAGGGCAGTGGGAGAATTGCAGTGAAGCGGTTTTACTCGAGAGATATCGTCTTCTGTGATTCACTGCAGTTTCTTCATTAATGTAGTCGTTTCAATGAAGCAGTTTCTAGTTTCAGGAAAATATTTTCCTAAATGTTATGCTGTGGTTGTGCTTTGCAGATGCTGTCCATGGTTCAAATCTCACTCACTATGCTTGATTAGGGGTTTTACATGTAGGCTCTTTAATGTGGACTGAAGCACTGTCTTTCAGGTAAAGGGAATCCAATTTATTTTCTACAGAAAAAGTTGTTCTATCCATTGCTTTTCGTTATTAGTGATGTCTTGGCAACCCATTCAGAGTCTCTCACAACCCATGAACGGGTCGCAACCCAGACTTTGAGAAACACTGAAATGCTGTAGGGCACTCAGTGGTGTTAGATTATGTTTTCCATGACTGTACCTGCATTGTAAAGCAGTGATCTCATTGAGTCAAAGCCCTGCTGTCTGCAAAGCAATCTGCTAATCTGTATTCTTTATAATATTATTTACAGAGACCCAACAAATCCCACCATGAGCAAGCATTTGGCGACAGTGACAAGAAAAAACTTCCTATAAGAGGCAGAATACAATGCAAATACCACCTAGAATTAGTATTTATTTTTTTAAATAGTAGAAATGTAATTGTAGTATTAATATTAATAAATTAATAATAATAGGAATGACAGCTCTAGGAATAATAATGACAGTATTAGTAACAGAGCCAACGACAACAACTGTAGCAGCAGTTGTCGAGCAGGAACACGGGGGCAGTAAGTGGCCCACAACCACAGGTCCAGACTCTGCAGCTCCGGAGGTAGAAATACCTGCTGAAAGCGACAGAAGGAGAGGTACAGGAGCAAGTTTTTGCAGGAATGAATATGCCTCAATAGTTTTCCACTAAGAAATGTGAGATTAACTGTTTTAACCACATACATCTGCACTGAGCATTGACAGATACAGGCCTGAGCATGTTGTGGTACAGGTAGTACAGGTAGAAGCTGGAGAGGCTTGGCTCAAAACCCAAAAGAAAGAGAAGATAGAAGTCCAAAATGCTTGAAACTAAATGCTGAGACATTGTGACCCCTGGAAAACAGCAAAACATCTAGAAAAGAAAACAGCTTGTATTATAATTAAACTACGAATTGGTTCCTTTGTCATCTTTGTACATTTAAAAAAGCATTGGGAAGGTTTCAGCCTGAATGGACTTTGTTCTGTGTGCAGATTAAAATGCCTGCACTGAAAATGCACTCAGAAAATTAAACTACGCAGTTATTTCAGGGAACAGCTGATAAACTGCACAGTGGTGTACAGAGGTTCATCATCTCAGCCACATTCCTCATATAATAACAATCTCTGCTGGCTGTAAACGAGTAGCGGACACCTGGCAGATGTTGGTAAACTTGGGTAGTTTTTTCTTTTCTAAACACAGGGAAACCATTGTTTGGAGGCTTAAGATCAGATTCCACCTCCTGCTTAAAATCAATGGGTGGAAAGGTTTCCTGTTTCACACCCTCCCTGATAATCGCACCATACAAATAACACAACAAAGACTGACAGTTTATTGTTCCTTCACTTGAATGATTGAGCTTCACTGTGCAGAACGATTATGTAATGTTTGTATATCTGTTTTCACTTTAATCTGCTGAAGAGGGAAAGTTTGTCTTTGCTCACCTTAAATCCAAGTTTAACACGAGCAGGATTTTATGACATCACAACTAGTTTGGAGCCAATCACGGTCCAGTATGCAACTTACCAAGTGTGAAGTGGAAACTTGAAGCCTCCAGTGTACATACACTGAGAATGGACTTTTCAGTGAAGTAGGAGACATTTTGTGTCCAGCAGTTTAACTTTAGAATTTGCATATTGAAGTTATTCACCTGTTTGTGTGGAAAAACCATATCAGACACAAATTATTGTTCAAAGAAGAGTATTTTTTATGTCATAAAACCTGTCTGGAGTGGATCTCTAAGGTCAACTTAGAATATTTTTATGTGATTAACAACTTATCAGACACTACAGTAACCACTATGATTTGGTTAACTGCATCTCAATGCAGACTGCAACAAAACTGCAAAAATAAATCAGCTTTTTTTTCCAGTTTTGAATGATGACGCTCAATCACTGACTGTGATATTTGGCTGAAAGTTCTGAAAAAGCAACTAAGTGGACGTTGGGTTGAGATAATCTTGACATATGTACTGATCCCAAGGTCAAAAGAGAACTTCAATGCTCAACTATCACAATATGTACAATGACTGGAACAGAGTGCAAATTCACTATCAGTTTGACCTATTGACCGATCAGTACACTAAGCTAATAAATAAAAATGGAGGACGCTAGTGAGCAAAGCCGAGCTAATCGGATTATCACAACACTGAAGCATCAGAGAAACAGTGTGTGGGAGTATTTTGGGTGCTACACTCAAAATTACCAACAAAGAATAGGCCGTTTGCCCTGTTCGTAAAAAGCATTTGCCTTACTCTACAACCGCAACACATCTGAGGACTTACCTGCTAGCTTGCCACCCAGGTGAGGCAGCGGAGGCACCAGAAACAAGCGGAGCAACGTCGACTGTACGACCTCATCTGACCGCATCATAGTGCGGCTGTATGACACCACACACACAGGAAAATATAAAGACTATACCGAAGGGTAGGACACTCTCTCTGACCACTGGCGGATGGACACACATGGTAATGTGACAGCTCACTGCATCTCAGAATCAGAAAGTTATTCAAAAGAATAACATGTTACTTTGAATTTACTCAAACATGACTTTTTGAAAAAGTGACAGCCCTACTCTGAGGCCACAGAAAATGCACAGTTGTATGTTTATTATTAGAGTAAAGTTTGGAAAACTTTACTGTAACTAAAAAAAAACTAGCCAGGAAAATGATCAAATTATTTTCTACACAATTCCAGTTTTTCCCACACTAAAGACTTGTGTTGTAAATATGTGTAGTTGTTCTGTGTGTTGTCCTTCTACAGTTACACAGGTGATTGTTTTGCTCACACACACACACACACACACACACACACACACACACACACACACTGTTTCCCACATATCAGCGGGTGGCAAGGCTGACACCATCTGTCAAGGTTAGGGTAAGGTGCTAGGGAAAGCATTATGTCAATGACTGTCCGCCACGGGGATAGTGAAACAAACATGTCTGTGTGTGTGTGTGTGTGTGTGTGTGTGTGGACTTACCAGGATAGAGTGCATTCCCATGTAGATTCGGCTAACACAGACCAGCAGACACCAGCAGAGAGCCAAGCTGAGGCCCAGTGTGAACGGGTACTGTGGAGGTGAAAGGAGACAATTGTCAACACAAGATACAACACAATTACAAGAAACATCTTTGATGAAGTGACAGAGGTAATAAAAACCAGGACAAAATACAATATGGATAAATATATACTGATTTCTTTTTAATTAACTTATAATTATGAAAAATGCAGTTATTGGAGCCCTAAGTGGTGTTTTAAAATGTCTCGAGGCAAATAAATCTTCAATCTTCAATCAAATCTCGGCTCGCAGCGTCCTAGGTCCGAACAGATTTTTAACGTGAAACTGCTTTATTCAGTGTTTTTACCGGTTTTATTCACCGGGTCTGTTTGTTTTGGAGAGGAGGAGACCTCTGCGGATAATTCGGCTCCCTTTGTTCAATGTACAGTTTGTAACGAGTCTTGATAAAATGTTGCAGTGATGTAGTGGATATGATAATCTGCTAATGCGTACCGGACTCAAAGGACCTCATAAATATTTCAGCAATTCTGCTGTTTCCTTATCAGATGCACTTGGCCTGTGGCAGGGGGAAGAGGGAGGGGAGGAAAGGCTGGGTTCACACTGCAGCTTAAAGTGTCCAAAGTCAGATTCTTTTTCTCCTCATGTGACTCAGATTATTTCCTTTCTAATCAGCATAAACTGCAAAAAGCTGCACTGAGTCACAGTCCTTCAGTTTTGATATGGGTCACATGAATACATGGCGTAAATCAGATCCAGAGCCATGAGACCTACATGTGATGTGTAACTGAACACTCAACTTGGGATTTGTCAGTGCATTTTATGTCATTCAGCTGTCTGCAGCTTGTCTGATTGTTGGCTTTAACTAGTGACTGTTTTCACCATAGATCAATTTGCTGATTTTTTCTCTCTCAATGAATCGATTCATAATTTTGTCCGAGTAGGGAAAATGCCTAATGTCATAATTTCCCCAAAGCTTAAACTTAAAACCTACCTCTTCAGCCAGGCTTTGATTAAGATTGGTTTGTAGACATTATTTACTTGATTTTATTCTCTTATTTTATTGTAAAAATTTTAATTTATCAGTTATTTTATTATTATTGTTTTTCTCCCTCTTATCGATTTTACTTGTTTTTATTTTGTTGTTTATCCAGTTTTCAGTCTAGCTTTTATCTAACTCTATTATTATTGCTTTTAATCGCATCATTTTTATCTTTGTTCTATCTTTTAATCTATTTTATTTCGCTCTATTACTGTCTACACTTCTGTCTTATCGTCCCGTCAGTCATCTGTGAAGCACTTTGAACTGCACTATCCTGTATGAAAGGAGCTATACAAATAAAGTTTGATTGAAAGCTTAAGGTGACATTTTTAAATTACGTTTTGTCCGATCAACAGTCCAAAATACAAACCTATTCAGTTTACCATCGTATCATCAAGACAAAGAAAAGCAGAACATCGTCACATTTGAGAAACTGGAACCAGAGAATGTTTGGCATTTTTGCTTAAAAAATTACTCAAACGAATCATTGATTATCAAAGTAGTTGATAATTGATTCTTTTTCCTTTTTGTTGTCAATCGTGTATAGATTAATTGACTTATCACTGCAGCTCTAGTCCAACTTCTGCAGGTTGGGAATAAAAGGTGCTGGGCTTGACAGGACTCGAGCATGATAACATCAAACAGCATCTTGAATGAACAACCGCACATAGTTTGCACAAGGTAGAGAGTATGAAGAGCTCTACATAAAGCATTACCATCCTACAAAACAAGCTACGTAGAATGTCATCGACTATATCAGAAAGTAAGCAATTGCAATATTAATTTTCTAACCTTATATTGACATCCTTGCTTTGAAGTCTCTGTAGGATTTAGGATTATAGTCACAAAACAAAACTTTTATCTACAGTGAATTTGGCAATCACAATTCCCTTAAGCACAAGATGACGTCTTCAAGTGTCTTGTGTTTTTACGACCAGCAGTCCAAAACCCAAAAATACTCGGTTTATTATCACATAAAACAGCTGAGAGGCTGAAACAACAATCAACTTCAGGAATCACGTTCATCAATTATCAAAAAAGTTGCCTATTAGTATTAATTTTCAGTCAATTGACTAATCGATCTATTAAATAATCGTTACAGCTCTTAGTTGGTTATGAGCAGCAATTCAGGATTAAACATGCAGTGTGAACGAAGCCAGAAAGATTGAAAGAAAGAGAAAAAATAAAATGAGGGACAAAGAGACGACAGATGAGCTGCTGAGGTTTGCACACTTGCTAAAAGCCTTTTGTTCTCTTCATTGTGTGTCTTTACTGTTGTCGAGATAGCTCAGATTTCCTCTCACAGACCAGAGTTACACGACAAATTCCCCCCACACCATCACTGCGACTCCCACACCTCCAGCCTTCAGGGAGCAAAGTGACGCATCAGAGCTGTTTGATGGTGCTGGATGCTCATTAACCAGAGATAACGCACTGTTTTATGGTGCAGCCTCACTTCGCAGTGATTTCCAGGGAGTTTGCATGTGACACTACTAACAGCTGTTAGCTACAAATAAGGTGAAGATTTAAGACTTCATCACATGTACAGTATATCTGTTAGGGAGCTGGCTCATGTCACGACCTTACACAAAACACATTTTATAGTGCAACTAGAGGTGAAAAATATTAGCAAAATGTAATAATACAACATTTCAATATTGAGCTGTTTCTAAATATTCAAACAAAAAAGTTAAAAGTTAAAACGTTCATAATCACTGTGTCAAATGGATTTTAAGATGGCCAATAATACAATCCTATAATATATCATGAAATATGACAGATATCACTGTGGGACAAATCTTTCAAGAGAACTGACAACTTTTTTGTTGTTTTATCACAATAAACACTAATATAGTCTTGTATATTATTGTCTACTCTGGGGCATCATCTTAACATTTTCTCCACAAAATGTTTTTGTCACATTTTTAAGGCATCAGCAGTGATTTATAAATGATACATCTAGATCTTGAGCTGTACTGCTGAGGTGTGCAGGAGGACACAAAGAAACTAATGTCTCAGCTACACTGCAGGCATTGTATTAAAGATACATATCACTTTAAACCTCTCCATTTGCACTTCACGAACCCTGCTGTCCTTGTAGTAAGTGTGTCAGCCTGTAATGTGTACTTTGACATGTTATCTACTTGTTGAACTGTTGCTGCAACAATGTTAGACTTCTTCCTGCAGTCAGTGTTTCAAGGTGACTGAATTAAAATATGCAGCAAACTGAAACATGGCCGTAACAATGACGTATATGGGCCTTTTTGCAACTTGCATTAGCCTGATGAATAAAAAGATAGAAAGCTGTTTTGTGCGTACTGCCAGCGGTGGCTGCTGAACTCCAGCCTGTTGGTGTTTTACTCGATAAATGTATTTCTATAACACAGAGATAACCTTTGTTTCAGATAATGGCTGCTTATCTGAAAGTAGTGGTTGGTGACGTACACAAACTAACCACAGTTAAAATGTACCTGCATTTATCCAAAGGCATGTGCTGATTTCACAGCTTGTGCTTAATGGAAAAGTAAATAAATATATTTTACTGACAAATAATTTATCCAGACTTTTCGCCCAATTTAAAAAGTTATCAAAACCTGTGCTAGAGTTTGGTACATTGGTACTTTTGTGCTATTGTTCATGTTTTCCTACAGTATGCAGGCTCTGAGAAGGCTCAAGTAACAAGTCTCTGTATTTTTAATCATCTGTCATAACTGCATCTAAGTTTTGTTTTTAATTTATGCTGTGTGGTAAAACCAAAGACAATTAATGACTTTGGTGATCCTCTGATTTTTCCTTTAGTGCCACCATGAGGTTGACATTTGTGGTTAGGAGTGAAATGTCTCGACAATTTGATGGATTGCCGTGAAATTTGGTATACATATGCACGTTCCACTCCAGTGCATCATCAGGTCTAAATTTCAATTCGTCCTATACTTTGGTTCATGAGCACACATCAGCCTCAGCTGTACTTTGTGTTTAGTACTAACTGGAAAATGCCAGCATGCTAACACGCTAAACGAAGAGAGTCGACAGGCAGAAGCGTCTTACTAAATGGCAAAACACAACGGTTGATCACAAGCTGCTGCATAAAATATGTGTCTGGTTACAGCAGACACCACAGTCAGATAAACTCCTGTGAGACTCTCCTACAGGTGTCTCTCTAACCACCAGGCTTCACTTTAAAGTGTCAATTATAGACTGAGAACTCTTTCAAAAATGAGGTCAGTGCAGAGGGAGGTTTTGGTTGAGAAACAGGCGTCTTTATGTGTGTGAATTAGCTGTGAAGTCGGGTCAGACGCTGCCGGCCGACATGCTCAGACCAACGCTGTGTTTGGGGAAAAAGTAGCATCAGGTCTGAGGGGAGAGAAGGGAGCTGGGGACTGAGGAAACCATCTGTGAAGATGTTGTCCAAACAGCGTCCTCTGTCCGTGTGCAAACACAGCATGTGTCACCGGGCCCCACTGGCGTGTTTGCATGCTCGCTCTGGCCTCGCGCCTGTAACCATGGTGGTGCGGCGGCGGTTGCCTCATGCAAAGTTTTATGGACATGGTGTTTTTTTTGTGTGGCTTGTGGTTCTCTGCACACTGCCTATTGACTGTTAGCCTCAGTGTAGGGTTTGCTCTGTGCTCCCTCACATGACATATACTGTACATACATACACACACCCAAACCACACTGCTCTCAGGGCGTGCTGTTTGACTTTAAACACTGCCCAGATGTAAACTAGTCGGGCTTGTGGGTACGCACAAACCAAAGTTGTCAATATCCTTTTGTTAGAATTCGATAATACCGCAGAAAAACACAGAGCCCTCACCTAATTACTTGTAACGATGTGTTTTATTTGGTAACCAGAAACGACAACTTCACACATTTGCAGCTCCAAATGTCAACAAGAGAAAAAAAAACATTTTTAAAAATGTGAACTTCAATACCCAGATTTCCTTCAAAACTGCACACATTACGCTCGTGTACCAAAACGACGAGTCTATAATAATTTAGCCAATAAGAAACCAAAGAAAAAATACAGAAATACATTAAATGTTCCAGCATTTTGTGGATGGAGAGCTCAGTCACTGATGTTTTAGGAAACTTTTTGTCTCTGAGGTTTTAATTTGTACCTTTGTGTGTTGAGCACAGTGGTGGAAAGAAGTATTCAAATCCGTTACTTAAGTAAATGTAGAAATACCACAATGTAGAAATTTACTCTGTTACAAGTAAAAGTCCTCTATTTATGCTATACTGTTAAACTCATTCATGCTTGCAGGAAAAGCTGTACTGTTCCCGCCTAATGTTCCTGCTCGAGGGAGGAAGTCTCACACAAAGCCTGTTTACCATAATGTGTTCTGCTCCACTGTACAACGTAATGAAACTTTACATCACACAATGTGCTAAAACCAGGCAGTGATGCCTTATTTTTCTGGTCTGATTTTTCAGTCGAGCAGCTCTTATATTCTTGTATCTCCTTTACATCTTTCTATCATCCTCAGCTCCTCCTTTCACGCCCTCAGTCTATTTTCCTTTTCCACCTCTCATCCTCTCCCTCTCTTTGCCCTTTAGTCTATTTTGTCCTCTTTTATCCTTCTTCCTCCCCATCACTTTTCTGTATTAATGCCCTCCTCTCTCCTTGCCCATAACCACTTCTCTCCTCTATCCTTTCTCCATCTCTTGCCCTCTAGTCTCGTCTTGTCTAATCTCCTCTCATCTACTATCTAGTGTAATCTTTTCCTCTACTTCCTCTCTCCATTTTGCCTTCTCTCTCCTATTTTCCTCTCCTTGAACTGCTCTGTTCTGTCCCTCATCGCCTCCCTTATTTCACTCTTACCAGTATCTTCCACAGAGAGACATCTGGCTCTAGTTAGTCTGAGCTGGAAGAAAGCGGTGGGATGGGAGGAGGACCGTCTGCTTGTGACCCATCCAAATCCAAACACTCCCGTTTTGCTCATACAAGTCGGCTGAGGCAGAGATTCGGCAGGAAAGCTCACAGAGTGGCTACGGCAAGCAGCAAAGGATGTGAAGGACAAACCCTGCCTTCTGTTTGAAGGCTATGACATCCTCCTCTGGTCAGAAGAGTTATCTCTCAAGTTAATTTGGACATTTTGAACTGAACATGGCACCTTTACAATTCCTTTTTTGAGGTAATAAATTATGTCTACAATTACTTCTTTACACTATCAATTGATCCTGGATCCAGACAGGGAATATCCAGTACAAACTACGATCTGATGTGTGGACGTGTTGTCCAAGACCACCTGGGCTGGACCATAAGCCAAAATCTAATCAATAATCTGTATTGGTACTTGGGAGGATAATAATGGCTTAAAGTCGGAGGTGCAGTGAAGGCAGACAGCTTAAAAGGAGGATATATATCCTATATAAGTCTTGAGAAAGGTCAGAAATGAGGTGCAGTTTTGTCAGTGTTCATTGCAGGTATCAGGACAGTGAATTTAAGACTTTTTAAATCCCACTTTGGGCAAAGTTAAAGAATGACATTTGAGACCAAAATAAATGTGAGGTTAAAAAAGTGAGAGTGTTAGGTGGTGTTCCACAAAAGCAGGTCAGCAGTTTGTATTTTAACAGACGTTGTTTTGGTCAAAGTGTTTGACAAGACATGAACAGAATGACCCATTGTGCCTGTGAGGAGAAATGAGAGCGCTACAGATACTAAATCAGTCTTATCTTCGAGTCCCACACTCGAAGCTCAGGGGTCGGCTCTCATATCTCATGCTCTGGCAGACAGATGGGGAGGCAGAGTGTCGTAAATCAGTCTCAACTCTGCTCTTGTTTACTGTGATTCAAGCAACACAATACAGGGATCCCACGCAATCTTTTCAAAATTCTGGGCTTCCCCTCCACCCACACAAAAGTAATGACTGTTGATCATCAAGCAGCTTCTTGGAGAACATAATATCATAGGACATTATGGGGATTGTACTGAAACACAGGAAAGCAGCTACAGCAACAATAACAACAACAGCAGCTGCTTAACAAGACGTGGTAATCAATGCAGTCTCCTTGAGCAATACTGGCCTACAACTGCAGATAATAGTTACGGACGAATCTTCAAATCAGCAAGGAAAATGTTGTAACATTGCTGGAGCTGTTGTACCACTGTCCACATTTAAATACACAACATTTTTGTCATTTCACCAGTGTGAATGTACAATACTCAAAACGTGGTTAGGATTAGTATTTCCTACGCCGTTGGGACACAATGAGTCATTAAAATCAATTGTTTTGTCTATAAAATGTCGGAAAATAGTTAAAACTTTGTATTTTATCAAATATATTGCATTTACAATGATAAAATTGAAAAAAGCAGCAAACACGCATTTTAGAGGCTGAAACCAACAAATGTTTGGCCTTCTTGCTAGAAAAATGACTCGAATGAAAATACTTGCTGATTAATTTTCTGTCAGTGGACTAATCGATAAACTGACATGTTGCTTCAGCTCTACAACAAAGAGCAGAAATCTGCCATAAAAGCAGGATAGGCATCCACATACTGGTTGAGTTTTACTTGTCTCTCAGTTCTATGAAAGTCAAATGGACTTCCTGCAGTTTGTTGATCATGTTGCTCACTGTGTGGATGCACAGTAAGACAATGGAAGTGGACTACACTGACTTTCTGTTGGCTTTAGCAGACTGGACATAATGGATTGTTGTTTCTCCTGAGTGAATAGGAGGAGATGAAGGAAAGAACAACAGAGAATGGCTTGTTAAAACAAAATTCCTGCAGGCATGTTATTCCAATGATTTGGGGACACTTCAATTAGTTTTTAAGAACTTTAACGATGCTGGTCCGATGCGACGGACGGTAGAAAATGAGCTGTCATCAAGAGACACCCAGTGACCAAAGTTGTAGCCACACATGTTAGCAAGCTAATCATTACTTATTGTTACATGCTAAATGTCACCATGTAAACATCCAATAGGTGTTAGCATGTTAACACGCATGTTGGCATGGTAACAAGTTACCATTTAGCTAAAAGTACAGTTGAGTTAAAGCAAAACTGAGGCTGACAAAATATTTTCATAATCGATTAATCTGCCGCCTATTTTCGCAGTTAATCAAAATTACCCAAAGCCCAAGTTGACATATTTAAATTGCTTGTTTTGTCCAACCAGAAGTCCAAAACAAAGATATTCAGTTTATTTTTTATAGAAAACTAAGAAAACCAGCAAATATTTACGTTTGAGAAGCTTGAACAAATGAACTTAACTGATTATCAAAATTGTTGCAGGATTTTCTGTTGATCTGGCCTCTGCATTTTTTTATCCATCAAGACGTTCTTTTCTGCTGTGCAATGAGCATTAAAGCGCCACGGGACTGTCAGTTGGCTGTAGACTGTTAAGGTTTGTTCAGACCAAACATGAAGCGACTTTTCGCCTCACGTCACTGGCGGAAATACATAAATACGCAAATACAAGTGTTTTTGGAGTATTCCGCAAATATCACGAATATTCCCTATATACCCTTAACAGCCAATGGGAGTACTGGGGAAGGCAGCTAACTGTAGTGCTAACATGGTTCAAAGATAGCTGGAATCAAGTAACAGATACATATTCTCAGAACTTACCATGTAGTCCTGTGGTTTCGATCACTTTTCTCCAAGCTCTCTCCTATGTGTTCTGTCATCTACTATTCGAAGGCAGTAAAGCCATCGAATAGTAGAGCTCTGGGTGCCCACAGATGGCGACACTGAGTTTGTCCCTTACACAGCATCACACAAATTTTTTGCTCAAGTTGAAACATTTTCAACTCACGCGGACTAGGGCTGCAGCTATCGATTCCATCGATTAATTGGATAAGAAATACTGTTGCTTTATTAAAGAGCAATAGTAAATATTTAAAAGAGAAAATAGGACAGGTCTCTTAAAATGAACAACTAATTGGTTTCATTTTTAGAAAAATCTACATTTTTATTGCTTAAATTGCATACAATAATATTATCTGTCAAACTAAACCCATTTAGTGCATTTAAGTGCCATATTACATTCTGGGTTTTAAAGAAAACATGTTCTGAACTACAACTCAGGCATAACGTAAGCCTTTACTGTCTTCTTTGTGGTATTTGTAGGAGGCAAACAGAGTGGACAGGAACTGTGACTATCACAATAATAAATAACACGAATGAAGCTCAGGCTTTCACAAATTGACCGCAGCATTTTATTTTCTCTGGTTAATAACTTAGGGACATCATAACTAGCCACCACATTGATTTATGTAACTAGCCATTACATAGCCATAATTAACGTAGCCTTCATATACCTTGTCGGTTTTACAATACACACTGTACAGAGTTGTCATGGACACTTCTCTTCTCTGCGCCCCTCGCTATTTTCTTTCTTCCTCCTCTTTGTAATCTGCGCTGTCAAATCACACCAAAGACGTAATAATAGTAATAATCATCCGTGCAAAACACAGTGCGCTGTATGTAATTATATGGATTATATGACTTTTAGTAATGTCAAGGAATCATTTCAGCCCTAGTGTGGATGCATACTTGCTTCATTGCGCTTCGCGTTTGGTTTGAACACACCATAAGTCTTGTTGTGTCCACAATGAGCTTGATTTCACTGAAGTAGTCAACAAATGTGCTCATACAGCTGTACAGCTGCCCAGGCATCTGTCACTGTATCTACTGGGCCAACCGCACATTAATTGGTAATGACGCTGCTTCAGAAGACTGACTTCAGAGGCCAAAGTCTCAGTGATCCTGTATCAAGAGTTGGCACTATGCACATGTTTGCTTGTGTTGTTGTAGTATGGCTGCAGGAGGGGTAGATGATTACATGAGCCATGCATACTAGTAGAAGCCAGGTTTGACCCCAAATCAGCCAATGTCACTGTGTCCTTGAGCAAGGCAGTGAGAGCCAAGTGGGTTTTGGCTGATTCTGTGCAACAATGTGTACATATGGACACCAAGTCTGGAAAAAACCCTCAATCAGCAGGCTCATATTACAGACCATATAGGTTTATCGCATACATAATTGCGTCATTGTTTATTGTCTATCTTTGTGGTTTTACTGTGGTAGTATCCCTTTTAAATATGGGGTAACGTTTTATTTTAGAGGTCCGTAACTCCCTAAAGTTTTCCTAATAACTTCCTTGGAAGTTTCCTGGATAACTATGTAATTTGGTACCCATTATAGGGCCGATAGAGACAGTGTTCGTTGGTACACTTCCAATTAACTATTTCCAATTAATTGCTAACATAAACTAGTCAGTCTAGAGCTGAAATGATGAGTTGATTAATGAATTAGTTGATCGACAAAATTCATCATCAAAAATTATGTTTGACATTTGAGGGCGTCATCTTTGGCTCAGGTTCATTGTGATGGACATTTTTCACTATTTTCTGATATTTTGTACACAATGATTATTAATTAATTGAAAAAAATAACTGATAGAATAAATAATAATTAAAATAAGTGAGTGACAGCCCTTATACAGTATTTTACTCAGTGCACAGGAGATCAGCTTTGTCTGCAGACAAGTATAAAATTCAACATACATAGAGTATAAAATTTATCTTAATAAATGATGAACTCATATTAACTTAAAGGTCCACTAACACTTAGGAGGAGCTATTGGCAGAAACGGAATATAATATTTATAGGTATGTTTTCATTACCTTAGAATAAGCCGTTTTTTTATCTACAGAGGGAGCGGGTCCCCTTCCACAGAGGTCGCCATGTTGCACCGCCATGTTTCTATAGTAGCCCAGAACAGACAAAACAAACGCTGGCTCTAGATAGGGCCTTTCACGTTTTTCGCGAGTTTCGCGGCCACTGTAGTTTCTCCTACACGCAATCTGCAACTTCACTGCTAGATGCCACTAAATCCTACACACCAGCCCTTTAAAGCTAGGGTAGACAGCAACAAACAGAGAGATCTTGAAAGTATCCAATCGAAAAAATCCCACCCCCTCCCTTCAGGCCTCCCCCCAAAGACTGCGCCTCGCCTGGAAATAGGACGAGATCAGGCGGACAATTTCCAGCAGCCTTCAAAGAATACAGGAAGTCACAGAAATATTTACATCCTGTTAGATCCATCTGTAGGCTACCTGCAGTTTGCAGACCATGTTCGGATAGCTATGGCTGAAGAAATCGCGAATGCGTTCTTGATCGCCGATGAAGTTGAAGCAAAAGAGATCCCCCTACTTTTCCATGAAGATGGACAATAACAATTAATCTACTTTTCACAGTGGTCAAGTTCGTCTATCATAACTTTGTATTTGTTTAACAATGCCACCGTTACAATTGAGTAGAGAATGAGAAAGACTGGGCAGATTTTAGCCCTTGCAAGTCATTTAGAAAATAATTACAGCCTACATAGAAAATGTATTTAAAGGCATTGTCAATAAAAAAAATCATACGACCCTAAAGTTAAGAAATGTAATGACTGAATCAAAAGCCCAAACATTCTCACATTCTCTCTACATACATAGGCAACACACAGGGAGGAAAACAATTATGACTACAAAGCATAAGTTTCCTTCAGTGATGAACATAATTAGACTCCGTTCCAAACAATTGTGTTATTCTTTTAATAGCTTTTCTGTCGCTTCACAATAGTTATAACCTGTGGAAATCTTGAACTAAACATATTCCACTTCTCTGGCTAACAAACACTGTCATCAAGTTGTAATTAGGCTTTCTTATCATCTTTATTTATTGATTTTATATATGTGGAAATGTGGAATTGCATTCTATCCTTTGTTCTTTTTGTCTGCCTTGTAAAGCACTTTGTAATTGGAATCTCAGTTAAATAGCATTCATGACATAACAAAACTTTATGAAGAACAATGTAAAAAAATACTTATTGTTACTCCCCTAATTGCTGAGATGCATTTGCATTCATTTTTGACTGATATAGGGCTCAAACTAACAACTTTCCATGACCAATTACTCTTATTTTAATCGAGCACCCATTCTTATATGTTTTCAAACTCCTTATTTACTCTGGCCAAAAGTCTAAAAATCCTGAGGGTATGAATTTACAGTGCTGTGATTGAGAAATAAGGAACAAATGTGAAAAGCTGGAACCAGAAAAGATGTCTTCACTCTTTACATGATTTCAGTTAACTGACCATGACTCCATGGAAAGCAGTACTGATACTGGGAGGATCATTCTGTTCAAATAAAGTAAACTGTGCTGAAAGTGAAGCAACTATCAAAACTGTGATTTACAATTTAGCGCTTCTCTGGCTAATCAGTTAACTGGTTTTAGAAATAATTTCAAGTAGGCGTCCTCCAAGGTTACTAGCTACAAGTGGTACATAATCATGCTGCTGCTACAGTTTCAACTAGCAGTTATATGGGAAGTCTCTGCTTTGGCCTACAGTTAGTCTGCATTTACATATTTTAAGATCTTATCTGCCTTTTAAGTAATGCACTTTTCGTCAGGCTTGACAGTTGATACGGCATCAAGATATGTTTCTTGTAGAGACCTCAGATCCAGAGACTTACATTGCTCACAATGACAACACATCAGAGCAGCTGGGAACCCGCCTTCGGCATTTTTTGGACTCAAAGTCTTTAACGTAATCCCTCTGGATCAGAAGACAGAAACATCAATTGAGGTTTTTAAAATCACTGGTTTAAACTCGACAGAGAAAGACTTTCAACCTTATTATAATCCATAATATACATGACTCCCACACACAACTCAAAAAATTTCATCACTTATTGGTTTTAAGTGTGACTCTTCTTTTAATGTTGGTTTCACTGTCACGTTGTATTCACTTTTAGTTTTATACACTTTATTTTAGTGTAAAAGACTATAACTTTCTATTGGCACTGGTTTTGTTTTACTCTGCATGTCAACCAGCACCCATTTGCTGATGTTTGCTGATGTCCATATGCATCTGCTGAGTTGGTGAATAATACTACTAATGAGTTTCTAAAGTGTTTCAAAAACGCCTGGACATACAGAAGCACATACAGAAGAAACGGCAGCAACAGCAGGAGTTTTTTCTAACTTTTTTCTAAGTTCTGGCTTCATCCTTCGCATTCTTACAAGCTTCTGTAGCCAATACAAAAGCAAGAAAGTAAAATAAACTAACATCTGACATTAAAGACTGTATTAACTGAATAACAGATTTATTTTTCAAATATATTCACTGATAGAAATCCCATTGTACATGATTTTGAATTATGTGATGCACAGAGAAATGTAGAGGTCACCCAAACTAGTATATATATATATAAACATGTTTAGGGTTTGGGGCCCATATCTGTAATTGATCATCCATAGTTTACAACAGCTGGAATGATGAAGATCAAGCTTTACATGATTAGGTTCTTCTTACTACTGCCTCTCCCAAACAAGTGTGCTGTTGAGACAGACAGGACAAACACAGAAAGAAAGTTATACAAGAGCAAAAATGAGTTTATGGTTCAACTAGCCACAACTAGCCAGTTTAAGTATGGTTCAACTAGCCACAACTAGCCAGTTTAAGTATGGTTCAACTAGCCACAACTAGCCAGTTTAAGTATGGTTCAACTAGCCACCACCAAAATTAGTTCACATCATAAGTTGTTTCTGGTAAAACTACAATGCTCCCGTTCATTTTAATGATGAATTATGCTGACCAAAGCAAAATTAGGGCTCACATATCATCTTTACCCTTTAATTTTAGTGAACAATATTCTAGCTTATTGGCAAGCTTACGTGTTAGCATAGCCTCGTTATCAAGCTAACTCGCTAACCCTGCAGTAGCTCATATAGCTACAGCTCCAGGTACTAGACTATAAAGATTAAATATTAAGACATACAGTTAAGGATTTTCTTCCATTTTACTGAGGATTTTGTTCAATTGTACTAACTTAAATTTGGAAAACTTACCTCTGAAGAAGCACAAAGGAATTTTGTGCACAAGAGCAGCACACTGATGATGTCAGAGGGCTGTGATTGGTTGATTGCAATGCTGGTCCAGGAACATGTCCTACTTGGCTAAATCACATTGTGCATATATATACACACGCCACAAACAGTAGCAGGTCAGCGGATGTGCCAATGCTAGCTGCCGCAGCCGCGATTTGAGCTTGATGTTTCTCGCTTATTACACTCCTGCGACAGATACCGGATTTTTTCCAGAGCGTTTGATATATTGATTGCTGTCGGGATGTAAAGAGAATTTCAACAAATATAAACAAAAAATGCTTCTGAAATACATTACCTACCATAGCTTTAAAGGTTTGACTGGAGCCTTAATGGATCAAATTATATAGTTATTTCCAGGAAACATCCTTAGAAGTTAATGGGAAACTACAGATCTGTTAAACAGAGTTACCAAATATTGTGATACACCATTTTGTGGCATAATTGAACAATATGCAGCATTATTTTGTTAAATTTCTCTTAGATGAAGTCCAATATGGTGAAGATCACATAGGTAAGGTGCCATGTGATACCTAAGTGATACATATCAGCCAAAGGTCTTTTGGTTTTCATGTTGCACAGCCCTTGTAAGGAGGTAAAATGTCATCCGCAGGTGTGTGTAGCTCCCAGGGATGCAGTTTTCTTTCAAGAACAACTAAGCTAACGTTGCGAAACATCACAAGAGGAACTTTATTTTCCTTTTTGGAAATCAAGAGGAAGTAGCTCCTGCCAACTTCTCCTTCTCTCCTGGTGCTGCAATTCGGATTTCAGATAAATATATTTTTTTATTTAACACTTTGACAGCATTAAAGATGGATGTACTGTACCTCCCACCGGCCGTAGGTCATGAAGAACAGGGAGAAGGGGATGGCCGCGCCCGACATGGCGTGTGTGGACGGCATGCCGTACTCCGAGTTGTAAAACATCTCCACTTTGACCACAGGTGGTGAAGCGGGCCGGGGCCACCCGATCACATCCTTGGTGCACTGTCCCAGATACATGACCCAGACCCACACCATGATCAGCCTCCTGCCGACGAAGGCGTCCACGTTCCAGATGACGAAGGGGAAGAAAGTGATGTAGAAGAACTCGTTGCCCAGCTCGGTTCCGAAAGTGAACAGGTAATAGAAGAAGCGGTTCTCGATCAGGAACGCCTGCCCGGTGTCGCCGGTTAGAGAGTTTTTGCGTTGGGGTTTCACCCTGCTGCTGACAGGGGGTCCCGCCACTTCACTGCCCTTCTCCGTTTCGCTCTTCTCTGGCTCGGTTGCCCCTGAAACGTCCGGCCTGGCCCCGCCGTGGCCGCCCTGACCCGCGGCGGTGGCCCCGGCGAGGCTGCGACCGTTCCTGCCCACGCCGACCGTTTCTCCCCCGGCGGTCGCTGCGGACCCCACTGCCCCGTTCCGGAGAGCATTTTCACTTTCCTCCCCGTGGTTTTTCGCAACGTTAGAATCGGTAATCCTCTTCCTAACACCCGCTGTCGTGTGTGCTTTCTCCCCTTCCCCGGCTCCGATGACGGCCAAGTTTTCACCCTCATTTACCCCGGCGATGTGATGGTGACAAGCCCCGTTGTTGTGCGAGTGAGCCCGGTCCGCTTCCTTGCTGCTGCTGCTGGCGGCGGCGGTGAAGTTACTACCAGCGCAGACTGTTCTCGAAAACGTCCCGCGTACCCCGCAAATGCGCTGAAACCCGGCGACATGTTGGGGGTCTTGTAGATAGTGGAACAGTTCAACAAGACGGTTACTTTTCTCCATGTTTAACGTTACTCCGGTTTATTCGCCCCCCACACACACACACACACACACACGGCTGAAAGAAGGAACACGGACTCCGCTACTTTTCCCTCCCAAACAGTGGATGATGAACGCTAGCTCTCCGGATAAAGTTAGCTAGCTAACCCGTGCATCATGGCAGAGTGCTGATCAGAAGTGAACCCCGAACCGCGTTTAGACTATAACAAGTTATGACGGCGGGTTGTATTAGTCAGATACAGATACAAGTTGTTTTCAAGAAGACGATAACGGATCGACCGAACGGGTCGGTTCTCGGTCGACAGCGTCCGGGTGCGTTGCGTGTGTCCCGCTAACTGAGTAACGTTAGTGTCCTGACAGATCTACGGAGCAAGTCCGGGGAGCGCGCCTTCCCCGTTGCCTTCTCGTGCTGTCGGAAATTTCACAATTCTTCCTCTAGCGCCCTCCCTTCTTCTTCTTTGAGGTTTTAATGAACTTGGCATCCACGATGTTGCATTACTGCCACCTTCAGGTTTTATTCTCCCTTAGTGTCCATTAATTTTACATACGTCTTTCCAGTCCAGCCATCCTTAAAATAAAACTAAATAACCATTTCCACACTGTCTCCACATTCCCACACTCTAATAGACTTTTAACGTCGCCCTCTTCCCGCTCTATTTTTCGCGGTTGCATCATTTCTTAAATGTGTAAATTTCCTGCATGATATGAGGACATGCTCTACTTTTTTTTTTTTTTTAATCTTTATTAAGTTTCAACAAGTTAAATACAAAGTTTACAAAAACATAAACACAGCATAAATGCTTCAGTACAATTCATACATAAATATTAAACATAATACAAAGTGGTAAAAGTGTTAGCTAATATGAAGGGCCAAGCGATAAAGTGCACAAAGAGATAAGATATTAAAAGTCCAGTGTGTTCCAGGGAAGTTAAAGTCTTTTATCCATAGTTCTCCTCCTCCAGGAGGTCAGTCACGTGTTTCACCACCATGTTGCTGTCAATGACAGTCTGATTTAAAACCACGGCACATCTGGTTTTCCAGATCTTTACACAGACGATGCTGATGACGAGCTGAAACGGTTCTTTTTGTTTTGGAGGCATTTTGTGGTCTAGGAGTCCATACATGACTGAGTTGTAATTTATATCAAAAGAGAGACCGAGTCCTTTCAACATGGTCCAGACCTCTTGAGGTCTGTAGCAGTCCATCAAGAGATGCTGTTGTGTCTCGTCTTCATTACAATAGATCACTGGACAGACTTTAGTAGTGACATAACAACTCCATGAAACCACAGCTCTCACAGGGAGTCTGCCGACAGAGATGAGCCATCGGAGGTTTTTACTCTTTAATGTTTTGAACACTTCTGTGCCTTCACCATCACCTACATATCGTAGAAAAGGTTTCAGTCGTAGTCATCTGGGCGCTGTTTTCAGAATCGAGACATTTCGGCTCCCATCCGGAAGTCATTCTCAATTACAATTACAATCACAATTGAGAATGACTTCCGGATGGGAGCCAAACGTCTCGATTCTGAAAACAGCGTCCAGATGACTACGACTGAAACCTTTTCTACGATAGAACACTCCTGGACGAATGAGGGACTACACCGTCTCATCACCTACATATTTATATTTAATTAACCCACCGTATTTACAATCGTTCATTTTGTTAAAAAAAATGATTTTGCTAATAAAATCACACCAGTTTATCTTTAAGTGCTGGTACTGTGCAATAAAATCACTATAAGTGAGCTTGTAATAGGGGACACGTCTGTCTTTGCCTTCCGCCAATGTGAGAGATCACCGACCCAGAGAGCATTCCTGGAGATGGCGGCACTTACACATGCTCTACTGCCTCAGCCTCATGGCATAGATCACAAAGACCTGTTGGATGTTTTCCTATGATGGAAAGGGTACTCGCTCTTTGCGTTTTGTTCCCCTACTTCTTAACACATCTGCTCTGTTTTGGATTGAGTGTAAATGTCTCCCCTTTATTGCTTTATCCCAATGTTGATTTACCTTTCTCCACACTATGCTTTCCCCCTCTGATTTTGATAATTTAATATTGATTTTAACTTTTTTTTTTTTTTTTTTACTGCTTCTTTTGCCCATTTGTCTGCGCTCTCGTTTCCCCAGGACACCTGAATGTGCCGGGACCCACATGCAGGTGAAGTTTTCCCCTTGCCTAACTATTCTTGAGTTAATAAACAAGATTTCGTAAAGCAGATCCTGATGACTTCTGGCTGCACCTGTCTTAATGCTTGCAAGGGCCGACACAGAATCACTGCATATTAAAACATTGCTCCAACTCATCTGTTCGGCAAACAATACAGCAGTATACACATTCAAACCACCAGATGTTCTCCTGCTAAACCCCACCTGGTAACTACGTGCAGCACCTGAAGACCCTGTTGCATTTGTTTGGGGATCGTTTGATCCACCTGTGACAATCTGAACACTGTCTATAACTGTAGTACTCACTGGCTAAATCTTATTACTGAGCTTAATCTTAAGTAATTCCAGACCTACACATGGATTTTCTAATTCCCTCACAGGTCTAAGGCCCCGTTCACACTGCAGGCAAAAGTGGCCCAAATCCGATTTTTTTTGGGGTCAAGTGACCAGGTCAGACTTCTTCAGAGGTAGTGTGAACACTCAAATCTTGCCCAGATCTGATTTTTTCAAATCAGATTTAGACCACATACATATGTGGTCCTGAATCAGACCCAGATCTGATTTTTTTCAATGCGGCCGCAGTGTGAACAACCAAGGCGGATTTGATGCGACTTTTACGTCAATCTACGGCGACATTTGTCACAATTATGCGCCGGCGAGTTAGCCCTAGACACAACAGACACAGACCGTAACATTAAAAACTTGACTAGATATGGAGAACAGCGATGGAGCGAGTCAATGGAGGGAGAGGGAGGTGTTAGACCTAATTAGTATATGGGGAGATACTTCAATTCAAGCTAAACTAGAAGGATCCTCCACTAACCGCGAAAATGCTTACTTCCTCCATAACCTCCCGAACTTTAGTGCAACAGCGTGCTGCGTCTGATGTCATTGTTATTGTTCTTTTGCGCATGCGGGTTAGTTTGAAACCTCAAACACTTCAGACTGGAATCAGATATAGGCCACATTTTATATGTGAACAGCCAAACAAAAAATCGCATCTGAGCAAAAAAATCAGATTTGAGCATTAAGACTTGCGGTGTGAACGGGGCCTAATAGGCCACACCACAGTTGCACAAAACTCTTTATCATATTCTCCCATATCTTTTGCTCTACTTTCCAGCCAAAGCTCTCTTTATGTGTCCTCTCCTTCTCCCAACATGTCTGCAGCACCCTTTTTGTTGGATCTCCATGCCCCCTTAGGTTGACCCAGTAATTGGCCACCAGGTGTTTCTGACGTAACCCCATTGGCATTTCACCTGCCTCAACTTGGAGTGCACACACTGGGGAAGTTCTAACTGCTCCCAAACACACTCTTAGAGCTCGAGCTTGTATAATATCCAGGTCTGCTAGCACAGATTTTGCTGCTGACCCATATACGATACTTCCATAGTCTAATCTTGATCTTATTAAGGCTACATAAACATATTTCAGAGATGCAAAATCAGCTCCCCGCTCCAATTCTGCAAGACGCCTCATGACGTTTATCACTTTTCTACATTTATTAACAACACATCTAATATGCTCTCTCTCCGTGTTGATCTCACATCGAAAAAACTCTCAACTCTCTCTCATTTATTTCCATACAATTATATTCCCTGAGTTTCTTTCTTGTGAAGAACATAGCTTTTGTTTTTTCCACTGAAAATTTAAATCCCCATTTTGAACATTTTCCCTCCGATTCCCATTAAACGCAGTTCGATTAGAAGCCCGTCTTTCCACAACATGTCATGGGCTTTCTCAATATCCAAAAACACTGCAACCACTGTCTCTTTATTTACTTGAGTTTTCTTTATTCCATCTTTTAGACACAACGTTGGAGCCACAGTACTCCTTCCTTTAAGTGACATTAACCTGTCACTTATCATACGTTCCATTAATTTACAGATGTGTAATGTCAAGGCAATTGGTCTGTAGTTGCCTGGTCCGCTGGCAACCTTTCCAGGTTTCCTTACTGGAATAATTATCGCCTCTTTCCAGCTCTCTGGGATTCTTCCCTCATCCCAGATTTTGTTATACAACAGCAATAATTTCCTCAAGCTTCCTATACTGAAATGTTTTAACACGCTACAACATATTTCATCTTTACCAGAAGCATTCCTTCTTAGCCCCAGACTAAGGTCGCTGTTAGCCCCAGACTAAGGGACCTGCTAGCCCCAGACTAAGGGCGCTGTTAGCCCCAGACTAAGGGACCTATTAGCCCCAGACTAAGGTCGCTGTTAGCCCCAGACTAAGGGACCTATTAGCCCCAGACTAAGGTCGCTGTTAGCCCCAGACTAAGGGATCTGTTAGCCCCAGACTAAGGTCGCTGTTAGCCCCAGACTAAGGGACCTATTAGCCCCAGACTAAGGTCGCTGTTAGCCCCAGACTAAGGGACCTGTTAGCCCCAGACTAAGGGACCTGTTAGCCCCAGACTAAGGTCGCTGTTAGCCCCAGACTAAGGGACCTGTTAGCCCCAGACTAAGGTCGCTGTTAGCTCCAGACTAAGGGCGCTATTAGCCCCAGACTAAGCTCGCTGTTAGCCCCAGACCTCCGGAGCAGGGTTAGCTCTGAGTTTGCGGGGTTATCCCCTGAAACACGGGGCTAAAAGGTGCCAGTGTGAAACGGGGCTAAAGTAAACAGAATTTAAACATAAATGTAAACATTAGTTGCGTGTTTCAACGGACATTTAACCCAGAGCTAGTGGAAGTGCAGTGTGAATCGTATAACCCTCGACTTAGCCCTGGGTTTAGGTTAACCCTGGGTTAAAAGTGTGTGTGTGTGAAAAGAGGCTAAAGTATTCCAGGGTCAACTCTTAGCCCTGGGCTAAGTGTGAAAAGCCCATCTTTGTATGTATACACATACCTGGCCAATAAAGCGGATTCTGATTGTTTTACAGTTCCAGTATGTGTAGATCAGATATAATTTGATAACTTCTAGGCCAACAAAGAATAAATGAATAATAAGTCTAGGGCGATATTACCTTAATAATTTGACCCTTTTTTTGTTTAACAAATTACATCAACCTGCTCTATGCATTGTGTCAAAGTTAGAAGAGTTTCCTGAATTAAATCAGGAAATATCTCATCACTGTGAACATTTGCACATTCCCTGGTAAATATCTTGCACAAAACTGTACAGCTCTTTCATTTAGTCATATTGTACATATTTTATATAATCTTTTTTTCATATTATGTTGTCTATTTTCTATTCATGATTCTTGACTTACAGGATTTGCTTTATCTTTCTTTATATTTTCTTCTGTTTATTGTTATGCACCAACATACCAAGGCAAATTCCTTGTATGTCAAAACGTACTTGGCAATAAATCTGATTCTGATCAAAGAATAAGTACACAAGCCAAAGACCCAAGTTTCTATACTTGACCACTTTTTGACATTCAATACTACAGACACAGGTATTGAGGTGCAATACGCAGCCCTATTAAAGACTCAGCATTTCTCCATCTGAATTTTGTTTCCTGGCAGTGTGGAGACGGCTTTAACACAACATTTAGGGTGCATTGAGGGTCTTGGACTCATGACCACAGTATTTCTAAAGTCTTGGCTTCAGCCCAGCATAGAGACTGTACTAAAATGTCCTTCCAGTTTCACTTCTTACATCTTCTTGGTGACACTGAATTAAGTTGATTATGAAGGGCTTCACGAAAACACACGTTATTATCACAGCTACGTTCTGTTTTTATCAGAAACTTTTGAACATATATTCAAGAAAACAACGACTTGTTAAAAAAAATATGGCGTATTGAAAATAAAAATTATTATGTTGTTCCCAGAGTTTTTGGATCCGGATACTTAATTGGACGATGAAGGCATTTAGGACTTGAACCTCTAAAGTTTGAGTTTGGTAGGAGCACTTGAAGGCAACAGTAGTTGCGGTGCGCACGCGCGACAGACGTGCTCAAGACGTCATGACGTAACGTGACAGCGCTTAGTCTGTAACATGGACTGCAGCCTATTATTGTATGGCGCAATTTACAATTTACTTTTTAAATTAACCTCTGAAATAAATACAAACAAAAAGAAAAGACGTTAAAACTGAAATACAAAATAAAAGTATAATTATGAGTTATTCATGATAGATAGATAGATAGATAGATAGATAGATAGATAGATAGATAGATAGATAGATAGATAGATAGATAGATAGATAGATAGATAGATAGATGAAGAAAGACCGCGATAGGCTACATGTATGGTTACACAAAGATGCACCAAAACACATAAAAATATCGTCACCTTACTTTATTTGATAATCAAATCACCTGAAAAAAGTTTAATGGCCCTTTTTCAAAATAGTCTAAATATTGAATATGCATATTCATCAAAATATAAATTCTTGCTTTAAAATATCAAGCTTCTCTTTAATAGTTGCCTGCAGTTTGTTGTTGTTGTTTGTTTATTTTAGTAGTGATTGTTATTCAAGATGCAAATTTTCTAACCCAGTGAAACTCCTGGACAGAGACCGGACACTCAAAACACAGAAAGAGACAGTGAAAAAGGATGAATCATTAATCACCGTTGTCATACAGCAGATTAGTCAGCTTTATAAGCAAAACAACACTGCATCTGCTGTTATAACCAGGACTGATAATTAGAAAATATGGAATATAATATCAATTTAAAGACATTCTGCTCTCTGAAATTCAGCTTTAAAACACAATAGGGCTGAAAATCAATCACAAACAAATGATTTGGTAGCATAAAAAAGTGTTGTGACTTCTTAGAGCTTTTTTTTTTTAAAAACACAAGAAAGCAAAACATGATTTCTTTCACCATATAACTTTAAAGGGAAAACAACAAAGAAAGATGTTTACTCTTTTTGGTAAAATTTTATTTTAACCCCACTATTTAGCATTATAAACATTTAATATATGGTTTATAACACACTATAATCTAGTTGTACACAGATATAAGGACGTGTTACTTGTTTATTAATGTACAGTATTTTCTCCTGTGAAGAGACATTTTACATTATTATATCTGTATTTTACTATATTGTCATTCATTACATTTATACACCAGCATCCACTTATGAATTATAGTTGTTGGGAAATATATTAATAAACATAACTGCATTATAGTGTGTTATAAACCATTTATTAAAGGTTTATATATTGCTTAAAATTGTAAAATAGGGAGACTTAAAGTAAAGTGTTACCATCTTTTCTCATAATTTTCTTGCATTGTGAGATTTGAACACATGATGAATTCTTCCACCAGCAGAGGGCAGCAAAGTGGTGCAAAAGGAAAATAACTAACAGCATATTGAATGAACACAGGACATCAAATACAGAGAAAGAAACAGTCATCCCACGGGCAGTAAACGCACCTCAGAGAATGAGTATTTTGGGATAGCATGACAATTCACACAGTCCAGGGAATGTTACACAGAATATTTCATAAATCACACAGTAGCATGAAAAGATAACAGAAGCATATCAGCGCATGTTCTCCACGCAAGCCAAGGTGCATCAAAAGTAGCTTGCAGTCTGTAAATCCCTGAATGTGCTCACGGTTCACATGAGCAACAATGACAATAAAAATCAATAACACAACATCAACAGCAAAAACAAATTCCTGCCTGCTTCACGTAAATGGCAGTGACGCTGCGACAGAGTTTGACATCAACATCAGAGACCCTGCTGATCCCGAGGCTGAAGAAGAATCAGGGTTTCTCAGCGTCTCATATCCACCGCTGCCTCTTAGCAAGGTGATGAGAGGAGGTGACATCCCGGCAACGAACAAAACAGACCCTACGACACATGTCCCTCAAAGGGTTTTTAGCGAGAGACCGAGGGAAAGCTACGGCAGCTTTCCTCCTGGTGATTTTGAACAATCAGTTCATGTCCACATGCCTGTAACGTGAACTGACGTAGCTTTTCCCAGCTTAGAAAAGAGGCGTGACAGCGAGGTCTGGACAGTCAGCCGTTGTCGTCCAGGTTGTACAGAAGGACCTGGTGGTTGGGGGCGAGGCCCGGGCAGGTACCCAGGCTGTACAGGCATCCGGCTGACGGGTAACAGGGCACCAGCCGGTAATGCTGCAGCTCCTCCAGGCCGAACGCTGGAGAGCAGCAGTCCATCACCAACACCTTCACCCTCTTCCTGTCCGGGTACAACAGCCTCCGCTGCCCCCTCTCTCCTGTGACCTCCTCTTCTTCTTCTTCCTCTTCTTCTACTTCATCTTCTTCTTCCTCCTCCTCTTCGGCCTCCAGCTCCTCCTCCTCATGGTGGATCTTCCTCAGCAGGTTGTTAATGAGGACGGAGCGCCGCAGGTAGGCCTCAGGGTCCTCCAGGAACCTCAGCTTCTCCAGGGACAGCTTGAGGATGCAGCTCCGGTCCTCCTGCAGTATCAGGTGCTGCAGATGACAAACACAAAGACAGGGGATTAGTTTTTTGCTTTTACATTTTTACTTGACACTTGACAATTTTATCCTAAGCAGTTTAGAAAGAAGACATCAGAGGAATAAAATTAGATTTGTAGCTCATACAAGCAGATAAAAGTCTCAGGATCAAAGGCACAAACGGCACAAAAGAACTAAAACATTCATGTGATTCACATAATTTTCTTGTGAAGACGTCAGCAGATAATCAGAAAAACTAGACACAACAATGTACTGTAATAGCACTTCTCTGACTCTTGAGAGAGATGTTCAGACTTTTTAGGATGTGAATGATGTGTGTCTCAATGGGAAACTATTCAAAGGAGGCATGAAAAAATATGGGAAGTTCTTTGACTTTAGGTATCTATCTCCCACGTTCTTGAAGAATCATGTCTGTATAGCCAAGAATAAAAAGAAGAATTGGTAATGAACAAGCAGTGTGTGGCTGTTTTTTGTCTTTCAAGTTGTTTGGCATTGTCCCAACATTGTCAGAAATGTCATTTTTACCGTCAACTCCGACAGAGTTGCAGATTCATTTTCACCTTTTCTGGACATTATCAGTGTCATATTGACATTTACAGAATTAACAAAGGGTAGACTGTGTTTAATTAACTTGAATATTTGAGGTAAGCAAGAAGGTTTAGTCTGTTCTTGCATGACTTTGCTAGTTTGTTAGCAAGAAAGGGTCCTAGGCTTGCTAGGCAATGTTTGCAAGCTAGCTACCTGAGCTAGCTAATTTTTTAGGAAATCATCTCGTTTCACCTTGTGTTGCTACTTTCTCATGTTTCTCACAAGGTTTTCACCAAGAACATGCATTTACCTAAAGATCTCTCGGGATAACATAAGGGGAAATTAATCTGGTTTTGGATAGGAGCAAGGCTGTAACAGCAGCTAGCATGTTAGCTAACGTAGCTAGTGATCAAATCTCAGCCAGCATAGCCGGGCTGCCTTTGTTAGTTTGTCTCCATCAAGAAAAGAGATCATGAACATGTTAAATTTGTATTTTTCTGCTAAATAGGTATCATGAGCTCCATCCAAAAAGTTGAATTTAAAAATAACTATGTTTATGATTGGTAATGTTACCCACTTTAGTCATGTCCACAACGTTTCTAGTTGGCTTTTGTTTCTCCAACAGGGGAACCAGCAATTCAAGACAGCAAAACCTTTGCTAATACAGAATTGTTGCATAATTATAACAGGAAATACGATTAAGAAGCTTGGTAGCTAGTTAAGCACAATCTGTTCTGTTAACTTGGATTCTTAACTGAACTGACTAACTGTGATCTGGATTTCAATGTGAAGTGAATTCTGTCACGAACATAAAGGTTTCATCTGCATAGAAGCAGAGAAAGAGCGAAGTATTATTAGTGACTCTTTTGGACAACATATAAAGAGTGAAACGAATGTAATGGGAAACGAGCAGTGATGGAGGAGATGGTGCGGGTCAAGGATGACAAAAATGAAGCAGAAAGGTGAGAGTGAAAGAATGGCAACATACAGGGGAAAAGGGAATATAAAATAAAGAGCACAGAGAGGTCACCTATATCTAACTGAACGGCAGAAATATTTAGAGAATGAGAAAACCTCAACACAAAGCAAATTACACGATCTTTGCTGGAGATTGACTTGAATGGTGAAAAAAAATGTGGACAATAAAAGGAAAGAACAGATTCATACTTTTTGAAAATATCCATGTAGGCCTCCGTGTAAATCCTCCTCCTCCGCATATTTCCTCTTGAAGTAAGCAACTTTCGACGTTGTTGAATGGTTTGGTCTCTCTCACAGGAAAGGGGCTGCAGGAGGCAACGAAACAGACATCTAACAGAGCGAAGGCTGGGAAACATGTTTAAATATTACAGTACTGATTTGTACCCTACACCACCATTAGCAAATAAGAAAGTTTCTGTTTTACACCCTGAAGGGACTAAATTGGATGTTTTTGAACAGCTGAGTTTCCAAACATTTGGGGAATCGAGGACACTAACAAAATTAGAGGGTGTATCTTTAAATTTTTACTTTCAGTTTTCAAGCTTCATCAATACCGAATCTATTATATATATATATATATATATATATATATATATATATGCCATTTTACATTCAATCAACTGAGTAAAAGATTAATTCAGTAATCACCTTTTGAAAAAGATCCATGTGATAAACTGACATTTAAATAAAGCTTATTATGAGCTGCCACTGAGGTTATGATTCATCGCACCTTTACAAAGCAAATCAGAATTTGAGGGCTGATACTGGTACACCATATTTTCATATTTATTGAGGAATCATTTATAACTTTTATAAACGGTACTCTTTATGAGCCTCTGAACCGTTAAGTGTGAAAGTTCATTCTTGACCTTAGAGCATTGAACAAGTACTTTGAACTTGAGTTTAGATTTTTTGTGAAACAGCATTTTGACCATTTGACACAAAATGTTTGCAGTGAAACCAGATTAATTAGACTTTTTAGGGTTGCCTTTAAAGCTGCTATAATCCATATTAATCAAATAACTGAGTAATGTGAAAGGAGTCACTTGTAGTGACGAACCCACAAAGAATTATCACTCAACATTGCAGTTCACTTCAGCTCTACGGAGCTTTTTAGCATCTTTTAACTCATTGTTTTGGTTTTACAGCCTGCAACCAGGGGTCGCGTTAACTGAATAATTTACGTCACTGACTGAATTTTTTTAACATTGCCGGAAAAATCTGAAGGCTAGAGCCGCCTAAAGGTCATGGCGAGAATTTTTTTGAGGACTACTTTTGCATTCCCTCGCAATATAATAATAATAATAAATCAAACTATATTTATAGAGCATTTATCAAAACAAAGTACAAAGTGCTTCACAACAAGAGAAATAAAATACCACAGTGAATGACAAAATATAAAGAAATAAAATACATAAAATACACAAAAGCAATAAAAAAAATGTTTTGCGTTACCTCGCAATTTTTTGCGTTCTCTCACAATACTTTTCTTCTTCCATTCCTTCTGAGCGGTATGTCTATTTGTAATGGAAGGTAGTGTGGAGATTCTCAAGTTAATGCATTTAGCATTGTTTATGGACACCTCACCTAATATGATGCAAAGGAGTTATCAAATAGAGCATTATCAAACTTCTGGATCGGAGCTGTATGTATAAGGAACATCAATTATTGCTCCACACTTCTACCAAAACCTGTTTCAGCACTGAAGGTTACTTTGATTTGTTTTGTGCAAAGAACAGAGGAGCCTGTGCAAAAAGCTTTCCAACTTGGTCTGCATTCCTGATGTGTCTCTGCAGGGGGTTCACTGCTGTCTGCTCTTTCTGTGACAGAACCACAGACTCTGTTTGCAGCATTTCAGTCGCCTTCTTGTTTGTTGCTTTTTTTTTTGACTCATGCAAATACAGCACATTAACTTTATGAGGTAGATTCAAGTGCACATCTGTAATTCTGCCTCTGGAGACGTCTCCTTTTCCTCAGTGAACCCCCTCTGGGGTCCAGTACAGTACAGAGTCCAGTAACTGTTCATGAATGAAACCGACAGCATCCTGCAGATCACTGTACTGCTTTCCTCTGGAGAGACCTCTTGATCTAAGAATTCTTTCAAGTTTACTTTCACTAATTACATAACCATGCGTGGTCTATAGAGCAGTAGAACTATATCAGCATACTTAATGCCCAGTTCAAAGTAAAATTAAATGAGCTGACTATACTGTTGCGATGCGCTGGAGCAGCTAGGTGGAAATATACATATGGCTCAGAGGGAATGAAAATAATGCGAGGAAATGCAAAATCTATTGCAAGGGAATGCAAAAGTAGTCCTCAAAAAATTCTCGCTCCGTACTGTTTTGATTCAGTCTCACCGCTCTCATTAGCTACCTGCTCAGCACCAAACAGCAGAAAAACACAGTTAAAAACTAGCTGGTGAAGAAAGTGGAGCATCTAGCAGCTAAAGAGCCAGATATTTCCCTCAGGAGTTGGTGGAGACCAAACCAGAGCTAAAAGGAGCTACATCATTGGATTTAAGATGAAGGCTAATGTTTTCTGTGTCTGCTGTATGTGTAAATAAGCCACTGTTTGCGAACATGTTCGGCATTTTAACTTTGAGGTGATAATATGTCAGCGTTGTGATAACAGCTTGTTGCACTGCCCCCAAGTGGCCAAAAAACCCCCCCAATTAATACAGGTTTAAAGTTACATGCCCTGATATCAGCTGAGGTCCCAATAGCGCCCCCAAATTTCCATCACCTGTTTCTAACAAGTCCTCCAAACCACACTGTAATAATAAAGGAAGGCTTTAATATTACATCACGTGTGACGTCATCGAGGTAACAGATAGTAGCTCTGATTACCTGCTGCTGACGCTCCACAGCCGACGCTCAGCTCTCTGACCGGAGTTTGAATCAGTGCGTCTGAGCTGATCTGAGGCTCCACATCGCCCTCAGGCTCCTGCTGGGACAACAGGTGGAGAGACGGGTGAGGAGGAGGAGGAGGAGGAGGAGGAAGAGGAGGAGGAGGAACATGGAAAGACAGGACTGAAACATCTGAGCATGAACGCAGAAACTACGCCACTGAGAGAAGATGTGACTGTAATCTGTCAACGCTGCCAACCTTGGATTTGGTGTCTAAATTTGATCTTTGATCTTCTTCAACTTGAATTTTTGCATATATATATATATATATATATATATATATATATATATCTGATACTTGACTTTTGTATCTTATTTTACCATTTTACAAGTTTTTAAAATTGCACCACTTAAAATTTCCTGCTTTCATTTTCAAGGTAGGAAATTTTAAATACAAGTTTTATTTTTAACTAATGGCCTGACAAAAATGTATTTGTATGAAATGTGATATATAAATTAAGGTTCTTATTAGGGCTGCACGATATGGTAAAAAAAAAATCATATTGCGATTATTTGGACAGATTTTGATCCACGATTAGAGGGAATGATCATTTTTGAATCACAAATTTTAATTTTCACTAACTAAAACTATTAAAATCATGATGATGTGACATTGGTTGGGGTCTGTACCAAACACACATGTCTTCTTACACCTGGAGAGGTAGGATTTGTAGGCCAGGGCAGCACTACAGTACTTCATTATAATGCTGTTTACCTTTCGATGTTGCACTTATTGCGATTTCGATAATATATCAAATTGTGCAGCCCTAGTTCTTATTATTATTAATACATCTGCATTTTATTCCATATATTTCTACATTGAAAGCACTCACACACTGCGTATGCACTGCTGTATAATATCCTGATTTGACATGATTTGTTACATTAAAGGGCAAAAAGCCAGAGGTGGAGAGATAAGAGGGTGGTGTGTGTGTATGCGTGTGGTATTTAAAATGCCATAAATCAATTATAAACACGGAGTGGGAAGCTTTATCGTTCACACCGGCTCCCCTGAAGCTGCTGCAGTGACTCACACAGTTTTTAACATCCAACTGCAGCCCGAATACTTCAGCGGTGGGAGAACGATGCACGATGATGTATACATGAGCAGAGAGAGAGGCTGCGTGGGAAGTGTGTGTGTGTGTGTGTGTGTGTTAGAAAGAAACTGTGCTTTTATTTGCTTTAAATTTCCTTTTGCAGCAAGTATTTCCACTAAAAGCAGAAGTAAGTGTGCACTGGAGGTCGTGACTTAATGAAGCCTTCATTTCCTACCTTAAAACCACCTTTAACTTTATTAAGAATGGTGAGAAATGTGCATATATTAAGAAACTTTAAGGGGTAAAACACTTGATACAGAAATGGATCAACCCATAAAAATAAAAAAACACTTAATCCTTCAATTCATCTAATAAAATTCAACACCATCAAATTTGGAGTACAGAGATTTTCACTGGGCAGCGATGTGTTTTTGCATGTTTCAAGTTAAAATAAATGTTGGGTTTTTTAAATCACAGACCTGCAATTATACTTTTGTCCATTTGGATTTTATTTTATTTCACTTTATTGTATTTTAACTGTATTTTATTCCCCTTTTCATTGTGATTTTATGCGTTTTATCCTTTTAAATGTTGTTTTAAGTGCACTTCTTCACCTTTGCCTCTGTGTTTGAAAGGTGCTTTACAGATAAACTTGCCCAATGCCCAGTTTAGAAACGAGTAGCTGCAGTTTTAATTGCAAAACTACCACCAATAAATCCGTGAAATGTCCGTTAAAGCTTCTTACCTTTAAATAATTCCGTGCAGCAGGAGCAGTTCAGTAAATCCCCCTTAAAGCCTCTCTCTCCGTGGATGTCCTCCGCTCCTTGGCGCGACATCTACCGTCCTCGCTCCGATTCAGCGACGCTCCAGCTCGGCCTGAAGTCAGAGCCTCCCTCGGTTCCTGCAGGCAGGCAGGCAGGCAGGCAGGCAGGCAGGCAGACAGCTCCAGCTCCTCCGGGGTGAGACGCTCGCTGCTCTCCAGCCTCCTAAAATATCCCGTTCACACAAACAAGAGACAGCACGCACCGCTCTCCGCGCGCCCTCATTGGTCCTCGCGGAGGCTGATGTTTCCTGTTGCTAGGAGACTGAGTAGGCGCGGTGATGACGCTCCTGCATCAACCCTCATCTTCCCGCATCCATCGCTGAATGGTTTTTTCACAGCGAGACAAACTTTCCTGCCTCCAAAAGTACAAAACCATGTTGTTTTGTTCTGTTTTCTCTTACATGACTAGGCTTTTATCTCATTATCCTAATATACTCATTTTATAGTATATTATATATACACATATATTTAGATCATATATGAATATATAACATACTTTTTATGTAATTTCTAGTCCAGCGGTCCTCAAACTGGGAAATGTAGAGCTAAAGTTGAATGAAAATGATAAATGACAATGAACAGAAAGCCCTGTCGCTAGCAATACCATCTTAAACTTTTCAATAAAATTCAACTTGGCTTGTTTAGTTCTCCCAATATTGTTGACGACTAATAAAAATGAAATCTGTTATGTTACACTGGGGTTGGGTGCATAAATTATTTTTGGCTTCTATGAAAACGTTTGAGAACCACTGATCTGTTTTTATTTTATGTTCCTGTTTATATTTTTTGGCACTGTGTATATTTTGGATTTGCACCTTATTGATATTTTATATTTGCACCCTTTGTACTGCAACAACAGTTTCCCTCAGGATAAATGAAGTTAATATCTTATCTTCATGTAGATTCAGTATGTTTATGTTTATTTTGAAAAACTTTTGTGCATTTGTACTGTTAAATTAAATTTATATTTGGTGTGTTTTTTTTTTTGGTTTATTGACAACATGTTGATGTATTTCTAAAAAATGTAAGAAAAATCAGACTTTGAGTCCTGGACCTATTTCCATTTTTTCGTCCAGTGTTTTTGGTCCACCAACCTCTATCAAGGCGGAAATCAAGAAAAATTAGGAACTAAAAACTAGAAAATTTAATCATATGAACAATCGATACAACTTATACAGGAAACAGACACGATACAAAAGTATCATAGACACCTGAAAAGGTAATCACATCATAATAGACAACCGTAGTGTGACACTGTTCAAGATGCAAATATTAATTAAGGAGTAAAACATATTAAGATATCCACAGTGGATTAGGGAATACTATCTGGCTCATGCCAAGCAGGTCCTGCATCATGCTGAAGTAAATCTCAGTAGGAACATTACTGGAACAGTACAGTCATATATAGGTGATTAAAAACATCATTAAAAGTGGTAAGATTACTGTTTATTGGCTGTTAATTGCCAGTCCTTGTGTGGTACTATAAGAAAATAAATTGTAGATTATAGTGACCCACTGGCAGGTGAATGGATTCATTAAAGTTTCAAAAATTAATTGTTGAGTCTCAGGAACATAAAAGAGGTTTCAAGTGTTTTCATGCTATATACCGCCACACCCGCCCAGTGTTTACTTTTAGAAAGAGTAACGGTTAATTGAACACTCGACACTATACAGCTAATAAACAACAACAACACAAACAAGCTGCAAATCCATGTCTGCAAATCTAAAAAACCAAAGCATCTGTCGCCAAAGAGCAGACTAAACTCCCCCAGAACACTTTAAAAAAAAAAAAAAAAAACCCCACGAAATACTTTCCCTGATCTCTAATCCACTCTGTGTGATTTCCTGCGTGAAACTGGAAATCTCTACTGCCAATCACAGGGGGGACGACGAACTGCGATTTCGTTATTGTTGTTAACTATGACCTCATTCTCAGAATTAAGACATCTGAACAGAGCTCAGGACGGAGAGACGGACCAAAGAGAACAGATGGCAGACAGACGTTTCCACAGCAGGGATCTTCTGGGTTTTATTGGCAACGACAAAAACTTGGTACAAAAAGTGCTTTCTGGGCGTCGCGGTGGGGCTCAGCGTGCACGGCCCAGACCAGGACTAAAGTCTCTACTGCCTTTACAGTGTCAGTGCCTCAGACCTGTCTCAGTGCTGTCCACTGCAGAACAGTTACAGGGTGTAAAGAAAATCAAACGGGGACAGTGTGGTAGTTTTTGTGTTATTACGATTTTATTTTTTGTCTTTTTTTTATATATTTACAGGGAGAAAATTTTAATCAAGTCCATTTTTAATCTTATGTTTTTGACAATGGATTACAAAAAAAAAATCCTTGTTTTTGGACAAAGATTATAACCTTTTATCTTTAAATTTTCATTTCTGTTTCTAAAAGGAAAATTACAATACCAAAAGATACACAGACTGACAGTAAATGGCTTTCTGAATATGGTTAAATTTACCTTGACAACAAGCTCTGTTTGACGCAGGCTCACTGTGTAACATTTAAAGGAATAGTTCCACATTTTGGGAAATGCTTATTTGCTGGGAGTCAGATGAGAAGATCAATACTACTCCCATGTTTGTGCGGTAAGTACGGACCTAGAATGAGGAGGCAATTAGCCTAGCTTAGCATAAACACTGGCAGCAGAGGTAAACAGCTAGCCTGGCTCTGTCCAAAGTTAGAAAACACACCTGCCAACATCTCTAAAGCTCACTAATTAACACATCTTGTTTGTTTAAAGACCACGTCCTGTAGCACACAAGTACTGGGCGGACGGACAAACTGCAAAGAAATAGTTACACCACATAACTTTTTAAAACCAAAAGCTGTCGTTTTTACATTTCTATACATGTTAAAGACCCTTGGCTAGCTGTTTCCCCTTGTTTCCAGTCTGTATGCTAAGCTAGGCTAACCATGTCCTGACTCCAGCTCTGTACTTAACGCACAGACATGAGATTGGTATCAATCTTCTTATCTAAAACTTGTAAAGAAAGCAAATAAGCGTATCTCCCAAAATATCAAACTATTCCTTTTTACGCATTGTTTTTTGACACCAGTTAAAAGTGCCTTTGCCATGTTACGTCAAAGTTAGGGTAACCTAACTGAGAAAAATATGAACTACAGCAAAATTCACACCCACGAAGTTCCTACAGGGTCAAGTGAGAGATTTTTAAAATACTTTATATCCCTCTTAGTAGTTACATCTGTCCCCAATTAACTAATCCTCCAAATGTATGAACTTAATATAGTTATTTAGTTCCCTAGGTCATGTGTTCCCTCAAAGTAAAAAAAAAAGATGACGACAAATTCACTTTTCACAAGTTTAGAAAGAGTTTGTATTTGTTTGTATATTTGAATTTTGAGGTTTCGACCCCCTGTAGACCTGGTGTAGACTTTGGTCTTGGACTTCAGCCCTGGTCCAGGCCTTGACGTTAGGAGGCCTGCCCTGTAGTCACCTTCCATGCATGCAGTTCTACAGCAGCATTCGCAGGGAACAACGAAAAAGGCTTCATGCAAATTTGGATCATCTCCTCGTCATGTTGGATATGTTTCATCTTTCTCAAAATGTCACAGGCACTTCATCAGAGTATTACAGCTGTATCACATCTGCAGCACACATCTGTAATACAAGCTGGGATCCCAAACTGAGCATGCAGATGTGTAAATACAATAGAAATCCTGGGAAATACTTAAGAACATTAAACATTTACTATTTTAGAAAATATAGAATAGATATTATAGATTCTGTACAACAACTCGACATGCATAAAATATATCAGTCTGTGCAGTAAATATAAGTTCATGTCACTGTTCACACTTACATGTATGAAGCCTGTAGAATAGCAGTGCTGATATCAAATCGTGTGACAGGTCGTATGCCAAACAAAACTTTTGGCAGAACATTTCATAGCAGTAGGACCAGCGTTTAGATGACTTATTGACAAAAACTACTACCAATAAATAGAATACTGTTTTGTAATATACAGTACTGTGCTAGCATAGTTTTACGTGCAACAAAATGTTTTTTTTTTAAATGAAATTTGCTGTCTGAGGCTGATCCATGTTTTTAATTATTTCACTATAGTAGGCTAATAACAAAATTCTGTTTTATGATGCAATAACAATCACGTTTTTGTACAAACACGACAAAATCGCTTTGGAGGTGAAGTTGTGTTGAGTGTGGAGTTCATCTCAAACCTCAGAGGACAGAGCCAAAGAGACAGCTAGCACCAGCTAACTGCCAAACTTGAATTACAGCCTGATATCCCAACAAATTACATACATATAATCGTCCAATATCAATGTACCCATTTGGTTATAAACTCACATTTTCCAAACAAAGTTTAAACCACATTTGTTGGTTTAAACTTTGTTTGGAAAATGAAGATACCAAGTATGTCAGAACTTTGGGGACGTAAAATGCATGAAATGACGCACATCTAGAATATAGTGCAGCCATAACAAAACTCGGTCTTAGTTGTGAATATTTCACTTAGTGTAGTATCATAGAGCTTCAAAGGCATGTTAGAACAGGTAGAAAAAGAACATATAATGGATAATTATATATAATGGACAACATTTTCTATCTTTGTAAAAAAAAAAAAAAAGAGTTAAGTTAAGGTCTGATGATTATGCAAAACAGTTTCTGTGTTGACATTTTCATATATAATATACATTTTCACTGCTTTGAGCAGAAAATCCAAAATTAGATTCACGTCCATTGTAATTGCCTGGAGGCTGAAGTCTTTTAAAACCATGGCACAACCCCCCGAAAACTCTCATGACGAATGTAAATATGAGCATCAGCCCTCAGTTCATTCGTTATGCTTGACTTTCCAAAAGTAATTACCGACAGTCATCTCATTACACCCATAAAGTCATTTTCTTCTGATCACAAACCGAGCTGCACTTCATCGTTTCACCTGCCCGAAGAAAACAAACGCTCGCATAAACACATCTCTGCTCTCGGTGTGTGTGAACCCCCCGAGCGGTTTTTGGAGCTACAGTATCTGTCTACACAAACAAATATAATCCCCCCCCCTCCGGGCTGAACTCGTGACTCAATGATGCTCAGACTGGAAGAGGATGAGCATTAGCAGCAGCATTACCGTCATCACACTGTACGACTCTACAGCTGTAACTACCAATTATCACATAGAGAGGGACACACACACACACACACACACACACACTTCCAGAGTAATTCATCGCATGTTAATAACAGCTGCAGTAAGATATTTAAAGCCTCTTTTCAGCTCAGCGTTGATGGGTGTTGAAATGAGCTTTGCCCTGTGAAGGAGATCGAGGCGAGGCCAAATAACATCATCAGTGTCGACGAGGCAGAAGGGGGGGGTGATGCTGTCATCTCAACGGGGTTAAGAGTCTCCAGCTGCTGGTCTTCCTGCCTGTAGTAGCACATGTGTCAAGAGAACATGAATGAGTGCTAAATATGAATGAGACGCCTTCCTCCTCCACTTCAATCATAAAATATCCTCACTTCTACTCTCGTGTTTGTTTCTTTACTCTGTATTTTCTGGTCATGTGATCCTTCATTCCTCTATGCATCACCCCCTGTTCACACATACAGTAAAGCTTTCAGGCGTGTTTAGTGTCGACTACTTAATTTACATACTCTCAGCCGCGATTGGACGGATATTTTCTCCCTTTGCGACTGTATATTTTACTCAGTGTAGCATCATAAAGCTAAAATGGCATGTTAGAACAAGCATAAAAAGAGAATATAATGGTTAATTATATAATTATATATAATGGACAACATTTTCTTTATAAAAGTTAAATATAAAAACTGTTCACAGCAAGGTCAGAGGTATATGCAAAAATACCAGCACATTTCTTTCTGGAAAAACAAGTTTCTGTGTTGACATTTTCATATATAATATAATTTGCTTTGAGCAGCAAAACCAAAACTGCATTCACGTCCAATCTCTCAAAACCACGGCACAAAAAAAAAAAAAAATACCCCCCAAAAAACTGCAACTATCAGTTTTTCCTGTATTTTGTTTTACGCAGTTGACTGGAGTAGAAAATGTTCAGTTTGTGCCATTTATAAATTAAAACCGTCAGTGGTGGAAAGCAACTAAGTACATTTACTCAAGCACTGTATTTAAGTACAATTCAGTTTTATTTATACAGCGCCAATTCATAACAGAAGTTATCTCATTGCACTTTTCCTACAGAGCAGCTCTAGACCGAACTCTTTATAGTACGACTGTACTTGAGTATTTCCATTTTATGTTACTTTACACTTCTACTCCACAGGGACATATTATATAAAGCTATAGTTACTTTTCAAAACAAAACACATGATCACTTTAAACAGATTAAACTATCAAAAGTAGTGAAAATTAGCTCGACCTCGACCAATGACAACATTAAAGTACCACTTACATATTAATATATCAATAATAATGATCCAGTAATATAATAGTATAACACTGACAGCAGCCACTCTGCATTATGAGTACTTTTACTTTTGATACTCGCTGATACTTCTGTACTTTTACTTAAGTGAAATTCTGAATGCAGGACTTTTACTTGCAATGGAGTATTTTCATACAGTAATGTGGTATTGCTACTTTTACTTAAGTAAATGATTTGAATACTTCTTCCACCACTGAAAATAGTAAAAAAGTTGCTGGTTACACCTTCTAAAATGTAAAGATTTGCTTCATTTTTTTGACTGTTGGTCCAAAAACTATTTTTAATACATCGACTGGGCCCTGGTAACGTTCGATTATAGAGTAACAGATTCATTGCCTGAGCGTAAAAGTTCCTTCTTGAACTGGGAAATAGCAGTTCGACGAAATAATCTTAACTCAAGCTCCATATACTAGCTTTTTCCAGAGCTTTCAACCGCATCTCATTGTCTTGCAGGTAATCATGTGACCACACGGTGACAACTGAGTAAACTCTATCTGCCGAAGAAGACTGTGGGATGAGATTGGTCCGGAAAAAGCGAATAAGTGTCCCTTGAGTATGCTTTGAAAACATGTGGCCTTTGTTTGAAAGCTCATTTGCTTGTAATTGGGCAGTTTGAACCTAACTGAGATAATATGATAATAGTGTGATGGGTTAAGGGAGAAAGGGGCAGAAGAGATATTTTCCTTATTTTATATAAAAGACAAAGCTTTAAATTATTAAAAAAATGTTATTTTAACATAACTTTGGATGCTTTTATACTATTAACATACAATCCTTAAGAGAAATGCTATTCTATAAAAGTCTTTTTAGCAGTTGCTCTATATATGTCTGCTGTATGTGTCTATTTTTACCATCACAGAGCTCTGAAAGCACGGAGAAATGATTCTAGCACTCAAATGCAGTCAAATATCACTTGTTCGCCGCAGAGCTCAAAGGCAGAAATCAATAAATAGTTAAACTTCAGTTACATCCAGCCGTTGGCATTCTTGCAATCTACGTGATGTTGTTATTTTTGTGTCTTTTGTTGCTAAAAACGTTTTAACTGATGCATTTTATGAAGGAAAATGAGGCGGTGAAGAAAATGTCATCTGTTGGTTACTGACTGGATCATCATATAAAAATCCACCATTTGTTTGGAGACACAAACTGTAACAGAGATGAGAGAGACGAGCCTGCTGTGTTTCTGAGAAGATGTGACAATAATATTTTAGATTTTAGCTTCTTTCTGTTTCCTGTCTGCATTAGTGAACGTGTTGCAGTGCAGTTTTGTCTGCATCTCCACTGATTTGCCAGCTAGTAAAAGAACAGCAAGGTTTAGATATAACAAGTCACACAAACACCTCTAATGTGTGTGTCCTTTCTAACACAGGAAGCGTTTCGCTAGAAAAACAAAACTGCAGCTCCCTCGTCTCACAGCAGAGCTGCTTTGCCAATAAAAGTTATAAGTTAAATTCTCAGCTCCTCTCGGAGGCCGATGGACATTCTACAAAGCTTTTTACTGAGAATTTCTGTGTGTAGCCTTCAAATTTATAAAGGTTTTACATGGCAAAGAAATACTTTCTTTATCTGCACTTTAGTTGATTTCAAAAGGAAATAAATGAACCACATGAACCAAATTCTGTGTATTTTTGTCATGTAACCTTGCTGAAGGCTTTCTTCTTTCATTTATTTACTTCCTTATTTATTAAACAAAAAGATTTCATATTAAACTTGTGTCGGCCTCCAAAAGCAGATTAATTTGTTCCTCATGTTGACACAAAATAACCAGCCAGGTTTGGACAGATGTGACAATAGTGGAGATTGTGCTCTGAGTAAGCTCAGTCCTTGAACCCATCGCCTCTGAAACCGCATGCGTCATCCTGTCCGCAGATCACATCGAGGCTGTCTTTTCATCCCGCAATGCTTTCCAACTTTCAGAATAAACTCCCTTTCACCTTAAAAGTAGAAATCCTAAATCTCGGTGGCGTTACGCCTCCAGCAGGACGTGCCAGCGGCAGACCTGCTGTCCTCGACTCTCCTTCATGTCCTGCCAGTGGAGCTGCTCCTCTTCGCCGCTGCTGTTCTGGCCCAGAGCGATCCAGCCCACCATCTCTTTGCGCTTCATGCTGCGGCGGTTGTAGATGGAGACCAGCAGCGTGACGTCCGACAGCTGGAACAGCGCCACCTGGAAGACGAAGGTCTCCTTGTAGACGGGGTTGGGCTGGCCGCGACGCACAGACGTCTTACACCGAGAGATCTCCTGACCGACGGAGTTCAGCAGAGTCAGTCGCCCATAGGTGTCTGAACCAGAGGGAAAGAGGGGGCAGGAGAGAGGATGAAGGTAGGAAGAGGTGAGAGGAAGCAGGAAAAAATATACAAATGTTAACCTTCTTTTTCTGTCATGTTGATAATCTAATTGTCGCTGACTCTAAGGAGAGGGTTCCCTTACTTGTGTACATACAGTTTACTCTCTATGTGTGTTTCTATGGATGCGACAGATTCTTCTTTGTTATTGGTTGTAATTATTAAAGTTGGCAACCTAACACCACACGTCTCATGGTGGTCTAATCCCAGCTCACGTTTTCTACCGTATTAGTGAGCGAACGATCCAAACGGCTCGAAAATCCTCATAAACGTTACCTGACCACTGTTCTACACAGCGAGGAAGGAAGTTGACTCAACTTTGCCACAACACAATTCATTTGGCGTCATCTGGCAACTTGCTGTGATAAATCGGCCAATACTAGTTTTTGCAGATATTTCAGTAAAGACGTTCATGTCAGTCAATGGGTAACACAACACTTAGAGTTTACAGCCACTCTAGCAGCTCTGTGAGGCTGTACTTATGCACAGTTGTGCTTTGAGCTAAATGCTAACCTTAGCATGCTAACATGCTCACAATGACGATGTTAAGGAGGAGGAATAATGTTAACCATGGTCACAATCTTAGTTTAGTCTGTTAGCATGCTAACATTAATTAACAATAAACGCAAAGTACAGCTGAGGCTGATGGGAATGTCATTAGTTTTGCAGGTATTTGGTCATAAACCAAAGTATTGAACAAATTAAAATTATGACCTGATGATGGCGCTAGAGGAAAAAGTCAGAGGATCACCAAAGTTATTACAATTCATCCTTTGGGGACCATGAATGTCTGTACTGTACAAATTTCATGACCAATCTATCCAATAGTTGTCGAGACATGTCACTAAAAACCAAAAATGTCAATCTCATTATGGTGCAACATGAAAAGTCAGATTCATCCTCTGGGGAACATGAATGTTTGTACAAAATTTCATGGCAATCCATCCAATAGATGCTGAGACATTTAACTCAGACACTGCTATCCCTAAAGTCCCACTGCTAAAAATTGCAAATCTAGAAATGCCAAACATAAGTTTGAGGTAATTTAGAAACAGTGTCTCTTTTACAGTTTGTCCACCAGAAAGTTCTGCCAAGTTTATCTTTCAACTACAAATCTTGCTCTTTAATTACCAAATTTAAGGGATCCATATCAAAATGTTTATGGTGTGTTAATGTAAAACAAATATCACCCGATATGTCATCATCAGACTTTTTTAAACTCTAAAATATATATCAGTATGGGTCGAGCTATAATATCCATGTGTGTTAGAGTGTGTGTGAGTGCAGTGTTTGTGTCTCTGGGTGTGAGGCTCACTGCAGACCTGGTGGTCTGCTGATGGCCAGGTTTCTGAAGTGGCTGCCCTTGATGAGCTCCACAGACATGCGTCCCGTGGTGGCGTTGTAGGTGAGACCCACCAGCAGCTCGGGGACGCCGCCGTGGGTCAGAGACTGAGTGGACGAGGCGCTGTCGCTCTGAGACACAGCAGACAGGCTCAGCTGGGAGTCCACGCTCTGACACAACACAGAGAAATAAACTCAGCAGATATCTACACAAATCTGACCTCACAGCACAAAGACAAAACGCAGTGTGACAGCTAACATGATTCTTATTATGTCTAAAAATGTATGTAGACTTGTCACCTTGAGATTACTGCGAGGCTCCAGAACCAGCGTCGTCTCCATCGTCCCTCCGTCCGGGTCGAGCCCACCTAAACGCAGCAGCTTCTCACCCATCATTCGCTCACGGGACATCCTGCCCCCGAGCGCGTACAGCCGGAACCTGATGGCCGCCATGTGTAGTTCTGAAGGATCCAGGCGTGAGAAGCGAAATGTCTCGTTGAAGTGCGGCAGTGAACCCTTCTGTACTGACGTCTTGTGGCGTTGCTTCTTGGAGGGAAGCAGGACCATGTGAACCTGCCAGGAGTCCATCCCGCTGCGAGCCTTGTCGGGGATGTCCCGGGCCGCGATCACGGAGACCAGCAACTTCTCTGTGTCGGGACGGTACTCCAGAGAGAGGACCAGGTCTCCACATTTAGAGATGGGAGGTCGAGGGGAAGAGCTGACCGGCTGAGACAAGACCTCATCGAGGGGAGGCTGCTCTGGCTGAGAAGGTAAGGAGAATTTAAAAAAAAATCCATCTTATTCATTTAAAAAAAGCTTATTAATTCATTCATTTGTACTAAATAAATTGATAAATCATGAAAATTAGAGAACAAATAAAACTCATTCATATTTTTATTTATTTGTTGGTCAGGACCAGTTGCCAGGCAACTAACAAAGACTCCAGGAAGTCACTGCTCCCGGCCAAAACATAGTCCAGCACATAGCCCCCCGTAAAACGGCAAATTTTCAGTTTTACACTATGGGTTTCGTACTGATTAAACAAACGAGATACGTGTTTATTAGTGAGCTTTCGAGGTGCTGGTAGGTTCATTTCGTACCTTTAGACAGAGCCAGGCTTGCTGTTTCCCAGTCTTCATGCTAAGCTAAGCTAATCAGCTGCTGGCTGTGGTTTCATATTTAACAGAGAAATATAAAAGTGGTTTCGATCGTCCGGAGAGATCCGCTCTTCAGAAACTAAGCATCCAGTAAATAACTTCAAGTGATATTCAACCCATCAGTTGTGTATCAAAGACTCCTTGTAGTTTGCTGTATGGTAGCTGTAGTCAACTTGGATTCACGTCATTTTCACCATGGATGGAGAGTAGTATTTATTTTTTTAAAGGTCTCATATTGTAGAAGGTGAGATTTCCATGTCTTTGTTGATTATGAAGCAGGTCTAGATGCTATATAAATACTGGGAAAGTATCAAAACGCTCAATCCACGGAGAGATGCACACAGCCTGCATTCAGAAACTGTGCCTTTAAACGAGCCGTCAAGACTTCCGTAAGGTTGTGATATCACAACTGTACAGTCACCGCCCCCAGCACGGGAGACCGCGGCGGGGCGTTCCTCTACAGCACTGTTAAGATTGGCTCGTGTGGTACAAGAACGCCCACTTTTTCTTCTTCTCTATACGTTGCATCCTTTTTGGCAATCTAGAGGCCATTTTCCACTGAAATTTTTTTTCTGCAGATGTATTTCTGTGCAAAAGATAAATATTATTTTTGGATTTTCAAGTGATTCAATGATTATTTTTTCACACCCATTTGGATGACATTAAAATAAATCTAGATATATCGGTGGCTTTCTAATAAAAATTTAATATTTTCAGTTTAATTAGAAAACTTTGGTGGGGCAACTATTGCTTTCATTATTCTGATTGGTTTGTTGAGTTTGGTGACCTCAGGAAATTCCTGAGCATAGGTCTAATCAGCCAGAAAAAAATCTAAACATCTGTGTGAGAAATTTGCTTTACTGAAAACTCCTTACAGTGCTCGTTAATGACTTTGGTGATCTTCTGACTTTTCATGTTGCACCATAATGACATTGACATTTTTGGTTTTTAGTGATTCGACAACTAAAAATCAGCAAAGCTCTTAAAGTTTGTACTGTTTTTGAGCTCTTTGTCAGTCATTATGAATACTGTAAAAATGGCAGCTACATGCCTAAAATACAAACGTAAATGACAGCAGGGATAAGGATGCGGAGTCTATTCAGTTTCAGTTCAGTAGATCAGCCAAGGGGTATGATCAAAAACATGCCTCAACAGAGTGAATGAGATGAGTACAAAGCAGCAGGTGTGAGTGAGCCAGTAGGGTCCTTATTCAAGCTGCTTTATTCCTGACCACACACAGTACAGCTGGATGTGTCTGATGCAGTCTCAGTCAATACTGTAAAAAAGAGAATGAATTTGACACAGCTCAAAGTCCCACTAAATGTTTTGCTACCAGCATTACATCATTAGCATCAATGAATGAATTGCTTGCTAGCTAAGCCCACACTTTGTTAAGATCGAGTTGGTACAAATTACTCATGTTAATGAAAACACTAAGCAACTGTTAGTTTGCCCCACTTGTTTCATCAAAGTCACAAATAATGGTAAAATGATTTAAGAATTTGACAAAAAGTGAGTTAAGTCATACTTACAACCGAATGCATGGCCACTGATTTAAAAGCACACAAACAGGACAATACAGCAGTCAGAAACGTTAATGGGCAAAAAACCCAAACAACTATCTCTAACTACCTCAAGCTCATACTCTACCAAAGATGGTCTATACAACGGTCCACCCGGACCCACCATCCAACCTTTTTTTGTTGTTGTTTTAACTTTATTAACAACACAACACCAAGCGGTCATTCCATCCCTGACCTAGAGCTGGAGGATGTTCAGTATGTCTTGCAGAAAGTGCTTTTTCTGTTGTGAAGGAAAGTTAAATATTTTCTGGTTTTCCCTCTGAGTTTCCTGATGGACACATAACTTTACTTGTTGCTAAAGTAACCGCTAACTGCTGCTAACTGTAGCTGCCGTTATTAGCTGACTCTGCGTGGACTGGGAGCTCAGAGCACCGGCGCCACCTAGCTCCCAGTCCGGGCAGAGCCAGCCAATAGGGCGGCTAGCTGCATGGCTAACTGAGCTAATGGCAGCTACAGCTATCAGCAGTTAGTGGCTAAAGAAACTGCTAACAACAAGTAAAGCTATCTGTCCATCAGGAAACTCAACTGAAAGTTGAGGTAAAGCAGCCAGAGGACATCAGAGGGAAAACCAGAAAATATTTTCTCCATAAAATATGATCCAGTTCCACCAAAGTCAGTGAATAAAGTTGTGTTTTTGGACTGTAATCAGTGAGGCCCGGCCCCCAGAAACACTCCGCTCCGGCGGCATATATCGTTTTTTCCAACCTAATTCTTGTCTCATTTGTGGTCTGATAAACATAAATTCATCCAAGTCCATTTAAGATAAGATACTGTAGCTGTCATGGCCGTCGAGCTCACCGGCAAGAAGATGAGGCGGTGCTCACAAGAGCTGGTTGCTGCCTAGTCTATTAGCCAGACCTATCTCCACACTAACGCTGGGGCCAGCTAGTTACTGGCCCTCGGCACGCTTCCAGAAGTTGGCCAATCAGAAAAAAGTGGGCTTTTAGGTCTGAATCTGCAAAGGAACTAGTATGTAAAGCTGTAAAATAAATGTGGTGGAGTATAAGTATAAATATAGCATTAAAATGGAATTACTTAAGGCACAAGTACCTCAAAATTGTGCAGTGCTTGGGTAAACATGCTTTGTTACTTTCCACCACTGACAAATATAAAGACTCACAATCACTGAATGATTCTCCAATGCTTTTTTCAAATGTTCAGAGACAGACACTGAAGCAGAAATCCTGTCATAAAGGAGAAATAACCCCCTCCTCCTCTCAGTGCAGCCAATCTCAGCCTCCTCTACAGTCAGCAAACACAACATCGATTGTGTCGCGTGTTGACAGAGCAGGGCTGAGTGTCGCGTCGACATGGCAACCACAGAGGAGATAAGATAATGACAGAGCTGCTGCTCGAGTCTATTGAACGTGCAGGTCAGGAGGTCCACACATGAAGAAGAAAACACAGAGACAGACACCTGATAAACATGGTGGACCCTGCAGCATCTGTGAATGTTTACTACTTCTTCCTCTACAGCAGAGGTGGAAGAAATACTCAAGTACTTAAGTAAAAGAAGCAATACCACAGTGTATAAATACTCTGTTGCAAGTAGTAATAATAATTAAGTAATGTATTCAAATTTCTACTTAAGTACAAGTACAACAGTATTAGCATCAAAATATATTAAAGCACTAAAACATACTCATTATTATATTAAAGGTGGAGCTCATTTTAATTACTTTATATGCTTTATCTGCTGGGTAGTTTGTGAATTTCCCCCCCTGAGATCAATAAAGTTTTATCTTAATCTATAATATTACATGATAATTGTTTGGTTGATTATATTTTGTATAAATAATCTCAACATGCAAAGTAACTAGTAACTAAAGTTGTCAAATAAATGTAGTGGAGTAAAAAAGTACAGTGTACAGTGTAGTAGAAGTATAAAGTAGCAAAAGAAGGAAATACTCAAGTACAAGTACAAGTACATCAAAATTGTATTTAAGTACAGTACTTGAGTAAATGTAGTGAGGTACTCTCCACCACTGCTCTAGAGGTAGTAAGGAGATTTTTACACATTACTGTGTATTTTACTACACAGAACTGTAAATTAAATATAATTTAAAAGCATTCCTGAAGAGCAGCATTTACTTATTTTTTGTGATCTTGGTGTTGTTGAGGATGAATTTCATTTTGTGTCTCATTAAGTGTACAGTAACCTGAGGAGTCCGCTATTTGTTTTGGTTTTCTGACGGTATTGTGTTGAGTTGGCTTCTTCTTCTTTTTTCTTTTTAAATAAAAAATTTAGGGAACATTTTAATGCCATTATTAGAGATGACAGTCGAGAGATGACAGGAAATGACGGGGTATGACGTGCAACAAAAGGGCCCCAGTTGGACTCCAACCTACACCTCCATTTGGGACACTTACAGTATATAAACCAATCAATCAATATATCAGTCAACCAACCAAACTAGTAACAGGGACTGTAGTAGTAGCATTACTGGTTGTGAGGGCCCGTTGGGTAACATATACCAAGAGTATTTGTAGAAGTATAGTAGCATTATCGTAGAAAAGGTTTCAGTCGTAGTCATCTGGACACTGTTTTCAGAATCAAGACGTTTCGGCTCCCATCCGGAAGTCATTCTCAATTGAGAATGACTTCCGGATGGGAAAAATTACAATCTCTTGCAAACTGTGGGAATTGTGCGTCCCTCCAGTACATTTAGTGTTGCATGTCATTGTTTTAGTAAGTGACAATACATCAAATGGCGACAATTATGTTTAAAATGGTCCCTCACACATAAATCAAGTAAAAAAAAAATTAATAAATTGGCTGAATACACGTACATTTCTGTGTCCCAACCACAAGGTACTGACTCGCGATGCTTCCATTAGTGTTAGCTTAGTGTTTGTTCTAATATTTGTTTACAGTAACAGTACTTGCAGTTATAGTAGCGCTACTCATAACACTACTCGTTGAGGTAGTATTATTATTATTATTAGCAGCAACAGCAGTAGTACTAGCTTTAGCATTAGCAATGTTGGCTGTTATATAACTGTATAAATAAACTGCTACAACATGGCTCTCCCCGGTTTTCTGTAGCTCCACTGATCCAAACTCATTTGTTATTTATGAAGCATTTCTAGATGTCAGTGTCACCCTGTGTCTCCATGGATGTGTGTGTGTGTGTGTGTGTGTGTGTGTGTGTGTGTGTGGGTGTGTGGGAGGTGTTTACTGCACAGATTGCTCCCAATTTCAAAGTGTGATTCGGTGACTGAGAGGTTGTTAGATTCTACATCTCCACTCTCCTACATGCATATACACACACACACACACCAAAAACCCAATCCACACAGAAATAGATGTTAAGTAGATGTATGCACGCATTTATACATACACACACACACAGTGATTATTATTCATGAGCTTCTGTTTGTTAGCCAACGCAGCATGGAGAGCGAAGGAAATATCAACTATTTATACAAAACCTCGAGGCCTCAGTGGGCCGTGTTTAGTTTGTTTCTTCCAAAATGAACCTGAGAGGATAACATGGCAGAGTGATAATCCTCTCACAGCTGAATGATGATGATACCTCTGCCAAGCATGATGGGTAACAGCAGGGCTGCGGTCAGCTCACTGACCCCGTTAAGTAATCCCTGCCTTGTTTTTTTTTTTTTTTGGTGATTACTGAGCGCTGAGAAGTAAGAAATGTTGTTGAAGTTTTTTCAAAATTTGTCATAAAGTTTGCGAGGTCTCAGTTTGTGGTAATGTGTGCACGTATAGAATAAAAATAGAAATGAAATCACTGCGAATTACTTCTTAAAGGCCCCGAAAACCCGGCTTTTCAATCGGCTTCTTTCTGGTTATACTGATATAAGTGATGGGATCCAACATGAACACATCATTTCCTGCCAAAGTTTAAACAACACTGGTTTTTGCTCATGACAGATTTCTGTATTTGTGTTTTTGTTTGTGTTCTCCTCACTGGTTTGAAGTGGGCGAGCCATTTTTGTTTGCTTGTGTTGCCAATGACATTAGCCTGTTTCCAGACCTCTGAATCGACTCCTACATCAGATCTGGTGTAGCTGCCATTGACAGCTGTCAAACAATCAGAGCTCTGTAGCAGAGATCAACAGGATGTCGTATGGCGAGGTGCTATAGGCAGGTATGTGGACCCAAAAGCAGATGACGAGGAAGCGGAAGTAGCTGGATGATTACCGTGTTTATTGTTGGGTGGAATGCAGGCAAGAACAGGCAGAGGTGAGCAGACAGGTAATGAGCAGACAAAATCCAAAATCCAAAAATCCAAAATCCAGAATCCAAAATCCAAACAAGACAGGAGAACAAAGAATGAAAAAAATGTGACCAATCACATGCTAATCAGGTAATCATTATCACCTTGGTCACGCCAATCACATGCTAATCAGGTACTTAACAGTGATGAAGTAAATGCAGCCAGAAAACAATAGGCCTGATTACTGGTTACTGGGCCATCTTGGAAACTATTAGGTCAGTTAGCTTAGCAGAGTAGCTTAAATTTCTTGTTCCCGTCCCATTTTTTTCACAATTGAGAATGACTTCCGGATGGGAGCCGAAACGTCTTGATTCTGAAAACAGCGTCCAGATGACTACGACTGAAACCTTTTCTACGATACATTTTTTGGCTTTTTTTTTTTTGCCTTTACTCGATTATTTGAGAGTCGATACAGACTGGAAACGTTGGGAGAGAGCGAGAAGAATGACATGCAACGAAGAATCAAATCTGGAACGCTGCAATGACATGATGTGCTCCTTAGACTCACTCATCAACAGGGACGCCCCGGGTCTTTTATGAATGGTCCATCTTTGGGTTAATGTAAGATAATCATGTGTCCTTTTCAGGTCAGGGACAGATTTTCAGACCCATGAAGACTTCTAGTCTGTAGCCAGTTTTTTTGGTTGGCGTGTGGTTCGCTTGGACAATTTTATATGAGAAAGTATTATCAGCAAAACACACAAACATCTATAGACTGGTGGAATTTACATTCATTATCTCAAGCACAAAACAGGGACAGTTCAAAGTGTCTGCTAAACTGTAAATCATAAAAGCTTAAATGATCCTAAATGTCAGGCTGCAGTACCTCAGGGCTCCAGGTAGAGGAGCTGTCTGTGGCATCACTTTTGTTGGGACGTACGACCTTCTCCGTGCCCTCGCTGCCGTCTGCGTCCTGTCGGCTCGTACTGGGGGTGGGGCTGTCCCTGGCGCCTGATGCCTCGAGTCCAGAAGGTTTGTCCAGAGAGAGCGCAGACGCCCTCTCGCTCTCTTCTACTGCTGCAGAGAGCGGGTCCTGGAAACCCTGCTGGCTCTGAGCCTCCATTTCTGCAGGAGGAAGGCAACAGTGTAGGAAAGTCAGCATTAGGCCCCCTGGAGGTCGGTTTTAAATCTGCGGGTGTGAGGACAGCAGTTTTGAGAAGGGTTGGCGTTTGATAACGTGTTTTCATATCTGAATCAATCGATGTGATGAAGTGTGAGGGCAGAGTACGTGGAGCATCCTCAGCTACCTTCGGCTGATCTCAAACGATGCCTGACATATCACGCAATGCTATGCACTGTGGCTGGTGTGTTTCACCCTTAATGAAACAATAATACAATTAATTAATAGTAAATACTAATTAAATAATGTAATAATTTTTGTTAAATAAAACTGCTCCATGGTTGACTTATTTGAGACGATAAAGTCCAGTTTTTCTCAAATTTGACACAAAATATAAAGGTTGACTAAATATTTTGTTGACTAAATTTGACTACATACAAACTCACATGGGCTTTCAGTCTCTGGACAGAGAGATGCGATCAGACATAATGCAAAGGAAATTTGAGACGTGGTACAATTTCATACAAAGTCGATGTAAATACGCTTGTTGGTGCAAACAAAAGCTAATTTGCACAAGATGGAGTGAATCAATGCAAAGACGTGGAAGTGCACATTGTTTGAGACATTTGTGCTTATCCTGGGACATTTTGAAATACGTAATAAACATACAGGTACACGACGCTAACTAGCTATGTTGTCTCTACAGTGGGTACATTTTCTGTGAGGCAAACAAACATGGTCCACATGTCCAGCGTTCAAATTCACACAAATAACACAATAATTGGCATTCTGTCTGAACAAAACTTAAGACTAAATGTAAAAATAACCACCAAAATTAACACAAATTGTGACTTTGCTTAGGACCAACAGGACACCTACAGAGACCGTCTTTGCTTAATCCTTGACAGCAGAAACAGACATGATTCTTTCCTCTGGTATACAATCTAATTGAGTCTAGGAGGTCTAAAAGAAGCTACCTAAACCTTGTTTCGGAGTGTTGTGTGTTAACAGAAGTGATATTGTGTAATCTGTCAAACTTTGGCCTTTTTCTGAGGCAGAAACACTCGGAGAACAGGCCGTACCGCCGACCAATCAATGGCAATTATCTCCAATTCACCTTCATTATGGTCGGCCTGACTCTTATATCAATGGCTGCATAGAGTGCTGACCATGGCAACAGGCCGCGGTGAGTCATCAGCCTGTGTGTGTGTGTGTGTTATCTTGTTCATTTATGGGTTATGTCACTGCACCGCTCACATATTGGATAAAGACAGGAAATAAATACCAGTTGAGTCAAAGTAACCCCGACCCCAAACAATGACACCACCCACCAGCATCCAGCTGCTCATTCAAAAGAAGGCAGGAACGTTTGACTTTGTCTTCGATGAAAATGAATGTGTTGCTGTTTGGTTAGCAAGTTAGCTGCATAGCAACTAGGCTCTGAGGCGAAGCTCTCGTGAAAAGAAATCATCATATTTTTACAACTCTTCACCACACAGCTTCTCTTATTTAAAGTCATTAACATAGAGCAAAAGTTGTGATGTCACTTCCTGTCTAGGCGTTGTTTCACTAGCTTCTGTAATTCGTCTTCCTGGAAAAGTGAAGTGTCGGTGGGGTTCAAACTAGGGCTGCAACTAACCAGAACCTAAATATATTAAAATTACTCTCATATACGACAAAGAACAGCAGCACATCCTCACATTTGAGAAGCTGAAACCAGAGAATATTTGGCATTTTTGCCTGAAGAATAACTGAAATGGTTAATCGATTACAATATAATTTTCTGTCGATCGACTAATCGATTGAGTAATTGTTGCAGCTCTAGTTCAAACCTTCATAATATAAATAAAGTTAAACAAATGTGTTAGCATACTAAAAACTACAGCTCCCATGAATAGTTACTAGTGCAACAGCGTGCATACTTACGTCATTGTACCTTGCTTCTAATGTCATTTTTCCAACTTTTTATCCCATTTTTAATAAATTTTATTTATTTAATTATAAGGACAACACACATTAATCAACATTTCTGTAAATGCGCCAGTGTTAGCCAGCTGACTAAAGGCCCCAGTATACTTCATCAGAAGTGCACGTCGGATGGTCGAACAGCTTCGGAAACTGAGGAGGGGGCTGTGCGATTTCAGGTTTGTGATAACGTGTTGCTCTTTTTATTTATTCGCATTTATACACGTAAGGGTGTGTGAAGCAGGAGAATCTGGTTTGATTTGTTGGGTGGGAAAATACCACCAACAGATAGTGACAGTGCTGCATGACTCAGATGATAATCCAGATTATGCTTTGCTGGATGTTGGGATTAACATTAATCACAATTTTGAGGAAGAACATTTTAGGAACCGCATTACTTAAAACTTCTGGCAATGTATGTTTAATACTTAACTACAGAAATTCATAAAATGAGATGAAATGCAACCGCATGATGGTCCTGTGTTCCTATTCTAAATATCACAACCTTTCGGGTTAAACAACAACTCCAATCTTTTATCTTTCCCCCCAAAAATTACATAAATAGGAAAAAATACTTTGTTGTTTTTTACTGTTTTTTTGTGTCTCGTCTTTTGTTTTCCCAGTTCTTCATACATTTCCTCAGCCTTATTAATTTGCTAACAAACCTACAAATAACAATCAATCAAACAACAAACAAGTTCATCCAACAAAACCAGATTAAAAATTGCCTGGTTTTGTTGTCGCCTTCTCATCCTCCCCAGGTCGTTCTTAAAACACCAGAAACCAAATGACTACAAACAACTGTCCTAATTAATGCTGCTGTCTGTCCACACTCATCCAGCCACAGCGGTCCAATCACGCTGAGCCTCCCTGAGCTCTTTACAGCCTCTAATCTGCAGTAAAAACATTATTTGGGGCCTTTTGGCTCATTGACGCTGGGATGGATTAGTGGTGGATCTTGCTGGTTTGCTGTTTGTTGGAGTTTCAGGTCTCTAGCTTGACAGAGGTAAACTGGTGCAATCTGCTCTTCCTGACCCCGCTCGTATAAAGTCTAATTCAGTTACTTACTGCACACAAGTTTGGTCAGGAAAGGGGGAAGGTACCTGCACGGTGCCGATGACCGAGGGCTGAGGGAAACGATTGCCACGTGAAGAAAGTCAAAAAGAGTCCAGGCCCGAAACACCAGTTAAATCTGGTCTCAGATTCACCAGGAGGCCAGAAAGCGGTTGGGATGCTCATGTTGCACTTTTTCTTCTCAATGTGCAATTAACATTAGTGAATCCTTTGCTGATAGATTAGCCACAAGCACCCCGATAAACTGTGCTGTGGCTTTATTTTGGAGTCACTCGCTGCGCTCAAACTCTGGAGACGCGATAGGATGCCATTTATTGTGCGCTGAACCTGTAAAAACATGCTACACATGACTCAAGAGTCAAAAGGTGCCTAGTGGGACATGGCGAAAGATTTAACTTTACAAAAATGTCCTCTGACCTGTGGGAGCGACAACACGGAGGCAACCAACTGTGTTTGTTTTGATTCCCTTGGAAAACAGAAGCACAGTTATTTTCTACTGCACTCAACCACATAAAAATACTTCAGACTAAATAGAGGAAAAGCTGGCCGCCGAGGTCTTCCTAGTTCTCTACGATGGAACTTGAACAAGCTACTGGGACTTAAAAAAGAAATATGATGCATGAAAACTCATTGTTAGGTAAACAAACTACTTCATCATGCACCAGTATCGTGGCAACGGGAGAAAACAACTTAAGCTGAGTAGGCACATTATGTGCTCAATGCTAAATGTGCCGATAAGTTTCAGTCTCATGAGAGGCAAATGAGAGCCTGCTTCTTCAAGTGTGCAAATTACTTTTTCTAAAATACACAAATTCATATTCGTCCAACCAAATTTGTGCTTTCAATGGATGGTGAACTTCTTTTTGCTGATTTGTTTGTAATTATCGACTAGCCTATCGTGCATTATGCTATAATGTAGGTAAAAATCACTAGAAACACTTGTGTTAACTGGGCTGACGAGTCCTGAAAGAGGATGGGATGCTCATGTTGATCTCTTTCTGCTTCATGTGCAGTTAGCTTTAGTCAACTGTTTGCTAACAGGTTAGCCACAAGCAGGAATCAGGAAAATGCACTTAAAGTATTAAAAGTCAAAGTATTCAATGCAGGAAAGAAAGAAAAAGAAAAAGAAAACCCCCCAAAACTCAAATTAATTCAAAATAAGTTAAAATTATGAAAATTATTAAAAGAAAAAGCAGCAACTCCTGACATTTGTGAAGCTGGAACCATTAAATGTTTTTACATGAAAAATGACATTTAATAATGATTAATATAGTGCCAATTAACAGCTGTACTTGTATAAACTGTTGGGTAATTTTATTTCATAACAAAACATCATATTTTATAAGCTCTTTGTATGTTTTGTGTACAAAAATCAGATAAATGTAGTGAATTAAAAAGTATAATATTTCTCTTTGTAGTGGAGTAGAAGTAGAAAATGGCATGAAAAGAGAAGAAAGTACACAAATTTCTAAAAAGTACAGTACTTTAGTAAATGTGCTTAGTTAGTTTCCGCCACTGATGCTACTATAATGTGTGGAGGAATACAGTGTTTTAAGGGAGATCAGCGGCACACCTTCACAGTCTGACGGCTCTGTGCTGCCCTCCTCCTGGTCCGACAGCCGGGTGAATTTGTGGCGTCGGCCCAAAGCCAGCTGAGTCTGCTGGGGCTGCTGCTCACTGCCGTTAGCTGCTGTGGTGCGAAAACTCTGTGAACGCGACACCGAGATCTCAAACTGCTTCAGGACCTCGTCCTCACTGTCAGAGGAGCTGGTGGCATCGTCTTCATCGTCACCGTAGCTGTTCACTGCGGGGAGATAAACACAGGGAGACGGGGGAGTGACGAGGACGAAGATCTGGGTTAAGGAGCAAAAGGCAAAAGAGGACAGGAGGAAACAAGGAAGAACGGAGAGGAGAGGAGAGAGGAGAGGAGGAAACAAGGAAGAACAAAGAGGAGAGGAGAGGAGAGGAGAGGAGAGGAGGAAACAAGGAAGAACGGAGAGGAGGGGAGAGGAGAGGAGGAAACAAGGAAGAACAAAGAGGAGAGGAGAGGAGAGGAGGAAACAAGGAAGAACGAAGAGGAGAGGAGAGGAGGAAACAAGGAAGAAGGGAGAGAAGAGGAAATGAGGAGGAAACAAGGAAGAAAAGAAAGAAGAGGAGAGGAAATGAGAAGAAAGGAGGACACAAGGAAGAAAGGAGAGGAGAGGAGGAAACAAGGAAGAAAGGAGAGGAGAGAAGGGAAGAGGAGGAAACAAGGAAGAACGAAGAGGAGAGGAGGAAACAAGAAAGAAAGAAAGAAGAGGAGAGGAGGAAACAAGGAAGAACAAAGAGGAGAGGAGAGGAGAGGAGGAAATAAGGAAGAACGAAGAGGAGAGGAGGAAACACGGAAGAAAGGGGAAGGTGGGGAGGAAACAAGGAAGAACGAAGAGGAGAGGAGGAAACAAGGAAGAGCGAAGAGGAGAGGAGGAAACAAGGAAGAACGAAGAGGAGAGGAGGAAACACGGAAGAAAGGGGAAGGTGGGGAGGAAACAAGGAAGAACGAAGAGGAGAGGACAAAACAAGGAAGAAAGGAGAGGAGAGGAAATGAGAGGAGAGGAGGAAACAAGGAAAAAGGAAGAGGGGGAGAGGAGGAAACAAGAAAGGAAAGGAGAGGAGAGGAAATGAGAAGAGAGGAGGAAACAAGGAAGGAAAGGAGAGGAGAGGAAATGAGAGGAGAGGAGGAAACAAGGAAAAAAAGAAGAGGGGAGAGGAGGAAACAAGAAAGGAAAGGAGAGGAGAGGAAATGAGAAGAGAGGAGGAAACAAGGAAGGAAAGGAGAGGAGAGGAAATGAGAGGAGAGGAGGAAACAAGGAAAAAGGAAGAGGGGGAGAGGAGGAAACAAGGAAGAAAGAAGAGGAGAGGAAATGAGAAGAAAGGAGGACACAAGGAAGAAAGGAGAGGAGAGGAGGAAACAAGGAAGAAAGGAGAGGAGAGAAGAGAAGAGGAGGAAACAAGGAAGAACGAAGAGGAGAGGAGGAAACAAGAAAGAAAGAAGAGGAGAGGAGGAAACAAGGAAGAAAGAAGAGGAGAGGAGGAAACAAGGAAGAAAGGAGAGGAGAGGAAATGAGGAGGAAACAAGGAAGAAAGGAAAGAAGAGGAGAGGAAATGAGAAGAAATGAGGAAACAAGGAAGAAAGAAGAGGAGAGGAGGAAACAAGGAAGAAAGAAGAGGAGAGGAAATGAGAGGAGAGGAGGAAACAAGGAAGGAAAGGAGAGGAGAGGAAATGAGAGGAGAGGAGGAAACAAGGAAAAAGGAAGAGGGGGAGAGGAGGAAACAAGGAAGAAAGAAGAGGAGAGGAAATGAGAAGAAAGGAGGACACAAGGAAGAAAGGAGAGGAGAGGAGGAAACAAGGAAGAAAGGAGAGGAGAGAAGAGAAGAGGAGGAAACAAGGAAGAACGAAGAGGAGAGGAGGAAACAAGAAAGAAAGAAGAGGAGAGGAGGAAACAAGGAAGAAAGAAGAGGAGAGGAGGAAACAAGGAAGAAAGGAGAGGAGAGGAAATGAGGAGGAAACAAGGAAGAAAGGAAAGAAGAGGAGAGGAAATGAGAAGAAAGGAGGAAACAAGGAAGAAAGAAGAGGAGAGGAGGAAACAAGAAAGAAAGAAGAGGAGAGGAGGAAACAAGGAAGAAAGAAGAGGAGAGGAGGAAACAAGGAAGAAAGGAGAGGAGAGGAAATGAGGAGGAAACAAGGAAGAAAGGAAAGGAGAGGAGAGGAAATGAGAAGAAAGGAGGAAACAAGGAAGAAAGGAGAGGAGAGGAAATGAGAGGAGAGGAGATCCAGATTGAAAAAGCATAAAAAACACTCGCTAAGCCCCACCCCCCTTAGTTACTGTTGCTATGCCTGTGAAGCTTTCCGTTCTCGCACATCCCATTGAAATGATAACGGGGGCAGATTTACCATTGAAATTTGGAGTCCTTGATTTCACACAGACGTAAACAAATGCAGCTTCTTAGTTTACTGACACCGAACTGTCACTGGCAGAGTTTATCAGCTGTGGCTGGAGCCGAGTGATCCAGGCTAACAGAAAAACGATGTTGTCGTGGTGTATGCAACCGGAAAGGAATACCTGCAGTAATTACTCAGGGCTGAAAAAAGTAGCCTACTCCCAACTGCGTTTTTCGGGTAAAAACAAACAAAATAAATCTCTCTGTAACTGTTTTTATTTACAGTTAATATTCTCCTTAAAAAAGACGCTAGAATTGTACATCAGTCAAAGATAAGAGAGTAGAGCACAGTGCCCTTTGTAGTTAAGATGGAACTACAACATTACCTATCAGGAAGTATCAGGTATCTATAAAGGAAGGAAATTAAATACACGCACATATTTTTTTTTTACTTCATTGTTTCCCTTCCGCTTCTGAAACCAAACCTACACCCTTGCTAAAATCACATCTACTATTATAAAATCCTTGGTTGGTCTGTTCTGCTTTCACACCACAAATGAACCGCACGAGAGTCCACTTGGAAGCAGACCGAGAACCTCCTTTTCAGGCGGTCTGCGTCCGGTACATTAGTCTGCACCAGAGTTCGATCGACAGCTTTCACACCAGCACGAGCAAACGCACCAGAGTTGTTTGGTCCGAGTGTTTTTGTCCTGAAATGTGTGTGTGTGTGTGTTTTAAAACTTATAGTTCATTTGCTCTGTCCCAAAATCAATGGAGGAGTTGTTGCGTTTTCCCTTTGGTTTGGTGTCTTTTCACGCAGAAAATAACAAAATGCATCACCTGCACCCAGCATGCACCTGGCTACGGGAGCCGTTTAGCTCAAAATTGCATTTTGGATCAGATCAAGGTCGGATTACGTCTCCACCACAAACGAACCGCTCCAGGATTAATTTGTGACCGGACCGAGACCACTTCCTTCAGAGGGTCTCAGTGCGGCTGTTTTGGTCCACACTCCAGTGTGATTGCTTTGTTCAGATCTTTACAAACGAATCGAGCCGAGGGGAGTCCGATTCAATGCGGGTTTGAAAACGACCATAATCTGGGCTAAAAAGTGCGTTCTGAATCTCTCGGCAGCTGACTGAGGAATCGTGAATGAACAACAACACTGTCAACCAGCTCACAGGTAGAGTATATTAAAGCCATTTTGTGCTAGTAAAATTATCGCTCCTTTATGAGATGTAAATGCTCATAAAATAAGTGAGATAGAGCACATATAAAGCCCATGCTCTCTCTCTTTCACAGCCTGTCTCTTTCTGATGGAAAAAATAAAACCTGTAGGGTTAGCAGGGTGGAGGGTCACTCCCCTCACATCATAATTTGACTGTAATTGGATAGCAACAGCTGAATGAGTAATGTGGTAGTGAAGCGATCGGCCCCTCCTCTCTAAAGTGCAGGTCACTGTCTTTACCTGAACGATCGCCATGGTTACCCGCAGAGCAGGAAGCTATTCTCTGAGTGGGCGGCTGATTGGTCTGCTAACTTCTGTCTTCTGAAGCTATTCACAGGCGGAAGCTCTCAGAGTGGAGTAATGTGGCTCAATGATTACATGCAACTGTAACGCACGCACACACACACACACACACACACGCACGCACGCACACACACACACGCACACACACACACACACACATGCACTCAAATACACAGGGATAGAAAAAACATTTCCCAAACCCTAATTGGAAAAATGCTCCTTTATAAATAAAAGTCCTTAGTATAAGGGAATATATATATTTAAGTATCAAAAGTAAAAGTATGGGGGCATCCTGGTGGGCTAGGGGTTTAAGACACTGACCACGTAATTGCAATGTCCCCGGTTCGAATCCGGCTGTTGCATCTCATACCCATTTCTCCCCTCAACTCCTGCCAGCTTTCTACACACTACTTTTCTGAACGGCCCATTTCAGAGCGTTAGAAAATAGCGACGACTGACTGACCGCACTTGAACACAACACAGAGACGACAGCCAACCGTCACCTCACACGCATGTACGTACATGCTGCGTCTGTGGCTGAGGCTTTAAGAAGTACTCCAGCCTAACTTCTAATCTCTGTTGAGTATCAATCATTGCAGGCTTGAAAGGTGGCTGTAAAAACTTTGTTCAGTCAGAGACGCTTCCGTCAAGAAAGATTTAACAAAACGCTGTGCTCTTTGAGGGGGCTCTAAAACTATCAGAGAAGTGTCCGGTTATAATGGCTGCACTGTTCATCTGCATGAATACGACTGGACTTGGTAGCCAAGCAGCTAATGAATGAACCACTGATTGATGAAGCATGAATGAAACAAGTGATGCCGATCAGCTACTGCTTCAGTGCTCTGTCTGAAGTGCTCCAGTAGTTTGCTCCTGGATGGATTCAGGATGGACACTAATGGTGACCATGTACCAAAATATAAAATCCACTTCTCTACTGTCCACATGCTCAGTTTGTTCCAAATACTAAAAAGATTGCCAAAATATGGCTAAAAACAATGTTTTTATCTCCTCATGAATGACACCATCAAACCCACTGGCATGTGGGTGCATTGGTATCTGGATTTCCCCCCTATTATTTACCATATCTACTATATACACTAATGAAACATATTTCTTGCAGTCTGGTTTTTCCTCCATACTTTCCATCTCTATTCATCTTACTAATCATTTTCGACATCAAGCAAGAACTCAACCTTTTATCACAACCTCGAGTAAACTTTACAAAATGTGCTGTTTCTGTTCAGAATCTCTAATTATATTTTGGATGCTTAAATACTTGAAGAGAAACCTAGCTGCTGTTGCACTGAACACTCCTGGTGACACTGCACCGCTAAAGTCTTTAAAATCAACACACACACACACACACACACACACACACACACACACACACAGCGTCATACAACCGAGTGCTCGGCGATACACTGGGACGATATAAAGGCTCTTTTCAGATGCTACAGATTACGCGCTGATAACCTAACCCATTCAACTAAATGTGTTAATTTTGTAAAGAGACACATTTATGTTACTTTTCAACAAGATAACATCATGCATGCATAACCCTATATACAAACAATGGGAGAATACATATGTTTTAAGTCCCACTTAAAAGTTTTCTTCAATAAAATGTACTAAAGTAAACAGGTAGATGGATTACATACTCCTTAATCATTTTCCAGCTACTTAATCTCCTAAACACCCCTAAAATACCCCTTTAAAACCCTTCGGATAATGCCAGAAATTAAGTTAGCTTAGTTCCTGAAAAATTTACATTTTAAATTTTAAATTTTAAACAAGTTTTTCACCTCACCACATTGTGAGTGTTTGTTTTGTCACTTTGTGAAAAGAAACCTGAATTTATTGAAAGTGACACATGAGCTTTTCATTGTTCTTTGTACAAATTGAACTATTTAATCAGCTCTACAGTTTTCACGACATCTTCACATATAGTTTGACTGGTTAAAAAAATTTAAAAATACACGTTAAGAGCCCATACCTCGTCCTGTGAAGCTCCAGATGAGTTTGAGTTGTGAATGTTATGGAGCGATTCCAAACAGGATGTGTTGTTTGTTCAGGAAACCAACTAGAAATACCAGAGACTCCACCTGCTGCAGGTGAGAACCAACAAACCAGCACAGTGTTTGCTCACTGTGGACACACTCAGATTCAACCATCCTGCTGGTGGGAATGTGACTTTCTCTTTCATTCATTTTTGATCTAATTTTAAAGCTTCAAAATTCGGAAAAATGTTCTGTTTACTTCAGCTAACCAGTGTACAATCTGAGTTTGATTATAGCTAAAAAAATAAATAAATAAATACCATCACAGAGTTCAAACTTTGATCTTCGAGTTAAAATGACTCACAGGTGCTCAGCCAGAATTTAATTAGTGTGCAGGATTTACCCTCTTCAGCCCACACGGAGGAAGCTCTCACATAAGCATTACTGTCAAAGCTGTTTTTTTGTGTTTAGTGTGCTTATTCGATTTCTTGCCGAGAATTAGATGAGAACACAGACACCACTCTCACATTCGTAAATCGGTAAATATGATTCTACAGCCAGCAGATGGTTAGCTTAGCATAAAGACTGGAAAGGTAACAAAATCCACCTGTCAGTATCGTTAAAGCTCGCTAATTAACATGTTGTATCTTGTTTATTAAGACAGCAAAAAAAACTCACCGACAATTCTCTATTTTACGGGCGATATGTGCGGCGCTTTTATTTATTTTTTGGCTCTGTTGGCAAACAGCAGAGACTACAGGAAGTTACTGCTCCCAGCCAGAGAAGGGTATATCTGCAGTCTCGCACACTACATGACACACCCTGAGATAACTTCCTGGATTAATGTATTTATTTTAACCCAAACCATGATAATTTCCTAAATCAAACTGCGGCCGCTTCGAGGGCGTATCATGTAGGAGGAGTGTCCTGTAGTACTGCGCAACCCAAAGATAGACCTACTTGCCCAGCCGAGAAATAGCCCGGCACAAGGTAGTTGTTAAAAGTTTGTATTTGAACTTGAATTACAGTATTGTTTTTGCTATTTAAAAAAAAAAGTATCAACATGAAAACCGCTCCTGCGTCATCATCCCTGTTCTCAGTGTGTTCCAAACAATCATTTTGTCCAGTTTTACTAAAATATGGCTAAATTCACTGAATTTGTGTCGGAAGGGGAGGCCACACTGTATGGTACAAAATGGTGGAAACTATAATTCTAGCTAATGCCATTTCATACAGTGGGCTCTACTTCTGGTAAAATAAAAATTGTAGTGTGAAATCCCTGGGGTGTGGTTTTTCTGACAGGTGTAAATCTTGATTGAGTGGATGTAGTAAAAGTGTGTTTTTAAAGAAATAGCTTGACATTTTGGGAAATATGCATTTTCACTTTCTTTCTGAGACTGAGATGAGAAGATCGACATCAAGCTGAAGTCTCTGCATAAAGTACGGAGTTACTATTTCTTGATGAACAACAGTTTATCCAGTACTTGCCGGTGCAGCGTCTCTGGTTATAGCGCAGGCTAGCAGATGTGGTCTGTGAGCAGAGGTTTTGGTGTCTGTACAGGCAGGATGGTACCAAACATGACAACTTCGCTGGGATGACAAGACTTCAGGAAGCTGCTCACCATCACAGTCATTTTGACTTTTCTGATTGTGTACGGGTTAAACAAACTGGATACAACTTGTAAATAAGACAGCTGCAGGTGCTGGTACAGGTGTATTTTTGAACTTTGGACAGAGCCAGGCTAGCGCTTTCCCCCTGCTTTCAGTCTTTATGCTAAGCTAGGCTAACCACGTCCCAACTCCAGCTCTGTACTTAACACACAGACATGAGATTGGTATCGATCTTGTCATCTCAGGAATAAAGTGAGTAAGGCTATTTCCCAAGATAGTGAACTTCTCCTTCAGACAGGCTTTGTTTTAAGTTGGCGCAATAGCAAGTTTGCTAGCAAGCTACCGGTAGCTTCCTAGGAATTATTAGGAAACTACAGAGCCGTGAAATAAAGTGTTAGCATTAAAGCTAGTTTCTGACACAAGCCCTTTTACCAGACAGGGCCTCAAGATTAGGTAACAAAACAGGACCTTGTCAATATTGATTTTAGTTGATATTGTGATTTAATGGTACATAGTCACAAAAAAACGCTATTCATCAAATTGGCTTTTGGGCCAACATACAAAAACACCAGTACGATCCTTTTTTTTAACATTTTGTTGACCTTTTGACAAGTGGGAGGAAAGGAATTTTTTACTGGTTGACAAAAAGATAACAACAACTTCAACTCTCTGTACTTTTTTCTCTTTGCTGAGTTTTTCTTCAAGGTTTTCTAATGTTGATATTTTTTTTATTGTGAGCTGCTGCGGGGCTTTGTGGCAGTATGTGGCTGACTCACTCAACTCTTTTTCTCATACATACAAACTCGCCCACAGAAACCACTGTGCAAATACAGACTCACCCACGTTCCCTTCCTGTTACTGAATAGTTTAATTGGAGTCATAATGCATACAGGAGTCACATACTCTCTTTCTCTCTCCCTCCTCTCTTTCCGACTGAGATATTTCAGGTTTTATAACAGGTGAACCGTGAATAGAAAGAGATTTCTTACTATTTGTAAGAAATTTGAAATACACGGACTTCTACAGTTCTGCTGGTTGTTATTGAGGTGCTCTCATATTTAGTTCAACATTTTTAGAAATAGTCTTATTATGTTCCTTTCTGAGAGAGAGAAGAGAAGATGGATCATGCTATGTAGGAAAGCAGGAGATCCGTATGCATGGAAATAAGATAAATAAAAGACCTGTATACACCTTTCTGTCAGGCGGAAGCACCTCCAGCTACTCAGAGCTACCGGAGCTTCATGATGATCAACACAAGCCCAGTCAGAGCTCTGAGGAAACAAACACTACAAAAGTGCCCAAAAATTATATATATGAATATTTATTCCTGTAGCTGTATCCCCCCACAATGCACCACAGAGCGCCACAGGAAGTCATTCCTGCCTGTGGCCATCAAACTCTTTAACTCCTCCCTCTAAGTGTCAGTCTGTTTGACCCGAAGTCACTAAACTGGACATTGAGCATTACATCTCCGCCATAATTAATAATAATTGTGCAATATTCTGTGTACTACTCCCGTGCAATATTAGTTTTCCCATGTTAGTTTTTCTTATTTATTGTATTGATATTATATACCTCTATTACTCTCGACAGTACATGCACCTCTGCTTATTACTATTACTTATTACATATTTGGTGACACTGTATTTTATACTGTACTTTCATCATCAACCGGTAAACCCACTTGGTACTTCACACTTGGTTTATCTTATACTTACACCCACCTGGTACTTAATTTATTTTCCGACCTGTTTTATAGTGTTTATAGTGTATCATATTGTTTTCTAGTACTTTCTCCGGTGTGCACTGACGTAAAGGTGAGCTGCTGTAACAAAGAGTTTCCCTGCGGGGATCAATAAAGTATTTCTAATTCTGATTCTGATTTAATTATGGAAGTGCAATTGACTAACTCGTGAAACTGAAGACACTTGGCTGAAACTATCTTGGATGTGTTTTTTTTAGGTAGTTTTTGTGTCTGGTAATAAAACTAAAAGATATGTTACTGGCATAAATAGTAAAGAGAAAAATACATTTCAACACAGCGATTACAGCATACGTGGTCTGTTGCGAATGTGTGGAGACTGGCCTGGGCTCATGTTAGATTCATGGCCTGAATTTGGCTGGTTCGGGCATCTCATTAGGATGCCTGCTGGACCCTTGTGGAGGTGTTCCAGGCATGTGACATTAACATTAACTACTTAATTTAACTCCTTATAATTCACATGGCCACTAGGTGTCCTGGTCAGGTAAACGTAAACAGATGTCATTTTTTTCTTAACTCACCGAGCCCCTGGCGGACCCCCAGTCGTCCTTTCTTCCGGCGGCCATGTTGCTCCAGACAGGGCATTCCACCGACACGTGCGAAACACAGCTTCTTGTTGATAAAGAGGAAGAGGACGGCCAGCGCCACGATGAAAAAGCCCACCGCCGACAGGAAGCCGATGGCCTCTGGGGTGACTGGCAGGAGGAGGGAGAGGGAGAGGGGACACACAATGACACACTGATCAGACCACACAAACAGACAGTCTGGATACACGCACACACACACACACACACACACACACACACACACACACACACACACACAGTACGCATGGTACATGTGATACACGCAGACAGAATGAGTGACACTTTAGTATTTGAGTTAACTTCAGTGCATTGCTCAAGAGCACTCGATGGGTCGTTTTATCAAGCAAAATCGTCATTTATTGTTCACCAAGATATTAGTAGTTTTTTCCTTTACTGAGACACTTTTTTTGGCTGAAATATCTTTTATATATGAATTTACAGCAGCCCTCAAGTGAGCCTTCACTACTAGCTGGTGAAGAAAGTGGAACATCTAGCAGCTTAAGAGCCGGATGTTTTCTCAGGAGTTGGTGGAGACCAAACCAGAGCTAAAAAGAGAGTAAAAATTTAACTTTCATTCATCAGCTGGACACAAACACCACTCCAAAGAAATGCTGATGATGCTGCGTGTCTGCTGGATGTGTAGCAAATGTTTGCTAACATGCATGATAATATGTCAATGTTGTGCTTGCAGCTCGTTCTGCTGCCCTATAGTTAACTCAATAGTGAGCAGTAAATTGAGATTTCAGACACTTACTAATCGTTATCATTTTGCTTCATCACTGCCAGGTGCAGAGTCACAGAGGCATTCATCAACTTTCATCATCAATCATCTTTTCATCTATAAAATTCAGAGCAATGCATTGTGGGATTGTTGAGGGCACTATATAGTACACTCAGAATTTAGACGCTCAGACAGTATAGGGCACTATATATATATATATATATATATATATATATATATATATATATATATATATATGACAAGCTGTAGCTAGCTATCTAATTATCATTATAATGAATACATAGCCTGGGCGCAAAACTGCCTGAGAAGACAAGTTATTGGGAAACAAAGATGTGGTGATTTAGGTTTGTATTTGACCTTGGCTTGTAAAAGTGGTTCTGAATTGTAATTTTTCTCATGCAGTGATTGGTCGGTTGGGGGGTGGACGCACAAGCATTCTTCCATTACAAAGTTTTTGCAGAAAGATCAGAAAGATCTCTCAAAGATCTCTTAAATATCATGAAAAAGATGAGTAAACTATAAGACAGAAAGAAAGAGAGAAAGAGTGAGAGAAAATAGATGAAAGAATAAAAAGAAGGGATGTAATTGGCAGACAGAGAAAAGTCGAGATAAAAAAAGAGAGAAGAGAGAAATCGAGGAGAAAAACATCTGGACCAAAATAAAAAGAAAGGAGTGAGGAAAGTTGGAGTGAAGAAGCAGATGAATGAAAACCCAACAGAACCCAAAATAGAGAGTAAAAAGAAGAGGAGGAAGAGAGAAAATGATGTGGAGATGGAGAGAAATGACGATAGAGATATGGTGATACAAGCCGTGCTACTCTGCTCTCAATGAGGCGGCTGAGACTCAATACAGATGAATAGAAATGCATAAGGGGGGGGGTCGCCGTCTCCCGTTTCCACGGTAACATTTCAGAGAGCAGAACTGAATCAATGGGAGCAAACGAAGACGAGTACACATCCTGCTGAGAGCCGACGCCAAAGAAACAGCGTAGGGGTGTGTGTGTGTGTGTGTGAGGATGTAATACTATTGTGTTTTATTTATTTCATACACCACCTTGTGTTTTTTCACTCTGATGTCGCTCTCTGTCATTTTTAGGAATTGAATCTCCCACGCTGTACAGATGTACCTTATTAATCTACACCCGAAAACATCCACTTACACTTCCAAGCAACACTTGTATGTGTGTGTGTGTGTGTTTGTATTTGTGTGCGGTGGCAAACTAATGAGCAACAACAGCAGCTGGTTCCGGTAGCGATGATGCTGTCGTTGCTTCAACTGAATGCCACAGCATCTGTAATATTTTAATCCTGCCGTCCACATGCATGGGCACCAGTATTTGTATCAACATCTTACATAACAGAAAGGAGAACATGAAGTCTAAAAGCTGCAGACGCAGAACAGTTTTAAATTCTTGGGTGTTGAGATCTCGGAGGACCTCACCTGGTCATTTATAACCTGAGGAGGCCAAAGATTTTGGGCAACTTCTACAATTACTCAGCAGAGAGCATCCTCACATACTGCATGACAATATGGTACAATAACTGTTCGACAGCTACCTGGAAAGCCTTGCAAGGCGTTGTTAAAACTGCACAGCACATCACTGGTGTCCAGCTAAGAGCTACTGCAACATTTATCTTCAACGCTGTCTGAGAAGAGGTCATAACATCACCAAAGACTCTAACCACAAGCTGTTCACCAATCTGTGCATCAGAGAGGTGCGACAGGTGCCTCGGAGCCCACACATCCAGGCTCAAAAACAGCTTTTTTCAGCTTTGTTCAGCAGAACTCGACAAACAACCTATTATAGCTACTTAATAATGGGAACTATATGCTGTTTTCTTGGACGTTTCTTCCTGTTAAAACACACTGACAGAATAACTCTGTAGACAGACGACCCATTTTCCTCATGTTCAGCTGCTGTTCACGCCCACAGAGAGAGATGTCTGAAAGTGAAAAACACATGACAGATGCAGCATGGGAACGCTTCTGCACTGTTTATAACCCTGTCCAAGTTTCCCTTTTAAAAAAAAACATCACCACGCCTCCTCTTTCCTCACCTACACGCTTATGACGACAGTGACCGAGAACACGCTCCTGTCTGCCAACATACCTGGAAAAGCTGATTATCTGTGTTTTGTTGATGTTCTTTTTTATCAGTTTTTATCCACACTAGCATAATGACTTGAGGGATTTGTTATTGAGTTGCTAACATGCCAACTTTAGCATTTTACATGGAATGCCAAAACAACAAGTGGCGTATGCCGCACATCAAAACAGTGTTTCCTAAGTAAGCTAACACACTGGTGGTGTCTTGATGATGTCTTGTCAACATGTCAGGGTACGCCGCTGTCCTATTTTCCATCATTTTAGCCTCTTTCAGCTCCTTGTTTTGGTTCAGTCTCAGCGTTCTCATCAACCTCATTTCCAACAGCTGCAGGCAGCTGTTTTTTTAAAAAATCAAACAAGCTCTGATAAACCCTCTGTACACTACCTGCTCAGCACCAAACAGCAGACAGACACAGGTAGAGACTAGCTGGTGAAGAAAGTGGAACCTCTAACAGCTTAAGAGCCGGATGTTTTCTCAGGAGTTGGTGGAGACCAAACCAGAGCTAAAAGGAGAGTGAAAATTAAACTTTCATTCATCAGCTGGACACAAACACCACTCCAAAGAAATGCTAATGTTGCTGCGTGTCTGCTGGATGTGTAAATAAGCAAATGTTTGCTAACATGCATGATAATATGTCAATGTTGTGTTTGCAGCTTGTTCTGCTGCCCCCAAGAAATAGCCAAAAAAATAAAATAAACGTACTAAATGTTAACTACATGCTAAACTTTAGCACAGCAGCATGCAAACAAGTTAATATGCTATGAGTTACATACTAAACATTGTCTGCTTTACCCTTTACCAGGTTGTAGATTTAGATTGGAGGGATATTTTTACATCATCATTATTATCTTACTATAAATGTTTTCTTTCGGCATATTCATCCAACAACACAAGTTCCTTCTTGACAGCCAAGTTCGGTGTCTAATTTCCACCACACATTTTTTTAACTAGACAATAGAAACAGCAGCAACAATAATTTGACCAAGGAAAAAAAGCCTTGTATAGGTCCAGGTATAGGTTTTTCTTTTTACAGAGCTTTCAACCGAGGTTGGATGCAACAGGGCACTGGGGACAAACATTTTGACTAAATTAAGGGCATGAGAAATGACAAACAACAATGACAAACAATAACATTATTTCAAAGAAAAATATTTCTTCAACACCTAAATTGTATCTGATGGTATAATTAATATTTCAAGACAATGATCTGATTGAAAAAAAAGTTAGAAAAGCCTGTGAATACGATTTAAATTAATTTACAAAAAAATAAATCCCCTGCTGAAATGAACACAGCGAGACAGTAAATGTTTGGACGGTGTGTTCGGGTGCGGCTGTAAAGTGGAGTTTCCCCCTCAGCTGCTCTGACAATCAGACACTGAGCTCTGTGTTGGAGACTCAGAGCCTCCTACTGTCTGCATCCAGATGGACAGGAAGAAACCCTGGGTCAAGGTCTGGCCTCACACCTGCTGCACACACACACACACACACACACACATTTGTTTCACTATCCCCGCAGCGGGACAGTCATTGACATAATGCTTTCCCTAGCCCCTTACCTTCACCATCACAACTAAAAGCCTAACCTTAACTCGTATCCTAAGCTTGACCTAATTGTAACCTGTACCCTAAAACCAAATCTTAACCCTAAAAACGCAGTCTCAAGAGAGACTGTGTTTTCTGCAGTCCCCATCCGGATATAAGAACATGAAACACACACACACACACACACACTATACACCAACTACTACACTTTTAGTAAATGCCCATGTTACCAGAGCACAAGGTGGCGTCTTCAAATAGCTTGTTTTGTTTGACCAACAATCCAAAACCCAAAAGATATTCAATTTACAACAATAGAAAACCTGGGAAAAGCCTCAAATCCTCACATTCGGGAGGCTGAAAGTGCAAATGTTTTGCATTTTTGCTTGATAAATGACTCAAAAAGGTTAACCGATTATAAACGTTTCCTTTTCGATCAGCTAATAGATTAATTTAATGTAACATTTAATACACTTATAGTACCAGAAGAGGCATCAAAACTCTCAGTCGTCTGATGTTGTAGTCAGAAGACGAGCTTTAGCATCTTTTCCTTCAACTTTCCCTCTAAAAAAACGATACGGGTTAATATAGTCGACATGTTCCACATATGGCTGACCGGACTAAGAGTCTACAGCCACGCTAGCCGCTCTGTGAGGCTAGCTGTGTTCAGGCACAGCGGTGCTTTGAGCTAAATGCTCACATCAGCATGCTAACATGCCTAAAGCGACAATGTAAACATGCAGGTGTTTAGCAGTTGTAATGTTTACCAACAGTCACCATGTTAGTTTAGTGCGTTAGCATGCTAACTGTTGCTAATTTGCATAAACACAAAGTACAGCTGAGGCTGATGGCGAATGAAAACTTCACTTTTTAGCTTCAGTTCCATCAGTTTTCTTTCACTCACTCATAGATAACATATTTACATCAGAATACATTAGATTACATAAATCTTAAATAATCTCTGTGGAAGGTTAATTGCATTGTTGCACCAGTAGGGAACCAATTGGAGATAATAAAAAAAAAACAGGATAAATGGAGAATATTGATTAAACAGTTTGTTGAACGTGCAAACATATTAAAAGCAAACTATAATGAATTAATGTACAGACAAGGATTAGGGAGGCGATGTAACCCAGAACAATGAGAGGCATCAGGTCGAGCTAATGAGATGGACAGATCGAACCATAAGAATCACTAATCTGTGACAGACACGGTTGTGAAAGGTTGTGTGTGTGTGTGTGTGTGTGTGTGTGTGCATACTAAATCCTTATCCCCTGATTAATATGCATCTGCTGACTTTTCCACCCCAGCTTTGAAGTGAGTAGCTCCAGAGGAGAAAAGAGAGCACTTTGATGTGAGTGTTTGATTAGGATGGGGGGGAAAAGAAGAAGAAGAAGACACACGGCGGCGGCGGCGGCGGCGAAGGCCACGTTGTTACCGCTCATTAACGAGAAATACGAGAGATCCTGAAGAGGATGAACACGACGCTTTGTAGTTTTTTCTTTCTTCTTTTTTAGCGATGAATAAAAGGAGCGCCTGCTGTCTCTCTCAGTTCGTTGTAAGGTCACTCATTAATGTGTGTAATTATTTTCAGGACTGAAGGCCTGTGTGTGTGTGTGTGTGTGTGTGTGTGTGTGTGTGTCTGGCGCTTTGCCTACAGATTATTACTATAATACACAGCTGAATGCTCTGTCCTCAGTCTTAGTGTAATGAACCCAGAAGCCTGGTGGATCCAGAAGATTATTCCTCTGTAGTAATAAGTCTGGGTGTGAGTGAGACCGCGTCCATGCTTATTTTGAAACACACAGAAAAATCTGAAAACGCTAGTCTCGTGTGCTGTGGGTGTGAAAAACAAAGCTTTTCCAAAACAATGACGCGTTCAGACCGGGTTGGATGTTAAGAAGGCCGACGCCAGGTTCTTCTGCTATTGCTGCTTTTAAATGACAGCTTGTCCGATGCCGCAAGTTGTTACTGATCTGATCAGATAACATCAATTACAACCAAGATATAAAAATAATAACGAGGCCTGGCTCACAGTCGGTGTTCCAGCTCATCCCAAAGGTGTTGGATGAGATTGAGTTTAGGGCAGTCAAAATGTCAGTGTGTCAAACCGTAAATTGTGCTCACTGTTACACCGCTAAGATGTAATTACTTTTGAAATGAGCAGAAGTATAAGAAACAAACATTGACTTGAATAACATGAGCCAAACAGAGTTGTGACGTAAGAGGAGCCACTGGTTCAGGAAGTACTCCCCCCCCCCATTTAAATGTATCTTTCAATAATATCCACAATGTTCCTCAACATAGAAACACAGGACTCTTCTGGATAACGTTACGATCCTAACGGTTTATGTTATGGTCACCAATTTTAATTACTGCAACCTAATTTCTGAGAAATCAGACGGCTCAAAATACTACAATACCCATGAGCCCCAGCTGCCGTTGCCATGGAGAAGAATCAGAGCTGCAGCAAATTCAAAACGCTTCGTCACTGCACCGCCGTCGTTACTGAATTCATCCAAAACCGACGCAGAATCTGAAAGTGAATTAAGTCAAGCTGCCCCATATTGTGTTTTATCAACAGTGGAAACTTTAGCTTCCGCCCACCGTTGGCGGCACACGTGACAGAATTTTAAGCTCTGTGATTGGATGTTTCTTGCTAAAATGCACATTGGGACTTGTAGCTACCATCTCACCTTATGTTTTAATGTCCACATGCTTGCACTTCAGACTTTTTATCAAAGGACAAGATATTTTCTAACACAGTTGTTCTTCTTTTGTACCGATAATTTAACCAGAAGAGTTTCGTCTCCATCCAAGCCGTGGAAAGTGCTCCATCTGTCAGTCACCTCACGTTTTCTATGGAAAACATGAAAAGGACTTTTACTTTTAAGTATCTCCTCCCACTTCGCAACTCTGTTGGAGGCTTTTTCTGTCTTTCTGCGGAAATGTTTAAGAACAGACACCAGCTGACGATGGGTATCTGATTACTCCATCCTGAGACCATTAGAACCATTAGACCGTTACACTGGTCTCTTCAGGACTGATTGTATCAGCTCTGAAAAGACTGATCAGACCTGCACCCCCACTGATCTCTGTTAAAAACCACCCTGAGCTCCAGAGCTGAAACAAACAGCCGAGCTGGTGCTGTTGTTGTTGTTGTTGGGACGGGAGGTCACATCAACCCAGAAACATCAGCACGTCATGTTTTTAGTCTGACTCAAACCCACTGACCGCAAGGCAAACGCTCACACACACACACACACACACACACACACACACACACACACACCTGAAAATCATAGTTTCCCTGGAAACAGCCCAGTGGCTCTATTAAGGTATAATGAGTGTGCCTTTTCCCACCCACATGTAAGAAGGTCTCATGTTTCCATGGTGCTGTCTGTCTGTTCGTCCTGATTGGCCGGGAGGACGAGAGCGTCTCAGGGTTGAGATGAAGAGATGATGAATAAAAAGACAAAAACAACAACTCAGAGGAGGTTTCGCTCAGAGAGAAGCTCGAAGTACAAAGAAAGGCACAAAACTCCCATTTACTGTTCACTGAATATACAGCCAGGTGCTAATGCTGCATTCATGCAACCCTAAAAATTACTTTTTGTATACTATTAATTTGCAGAAGAAGATTAGAAACGTAATGCCACCCCAATTACGTTTTTAAAAGAATCAACATAATGAGGAAACGTTTGTAAGCAACGTATCTGCAAAACGCTCACTGAGAGATTTAATCTATTTACAACAATATCTGCTAAACTAAAGCATAAATAAAGCTCTTATAGTTATGTTTAGACTACTCACAGCACTTGGTTAAGGTTAGAGAAAGATCTCTGTCTTGGTTGGATACTGAAAACAGTGTTTATTTTTTCAATATTTAACCAAAACCACCATCTTTCCCTACTTTTTAAACCTAATCGCACACAGGACAGAATTCTTCATGATTCAACATTAATTCCTAATGTTGTATTTGGTGCTCTTAGAGCGCGGTCACACCAGAAAAATAACTTTGTGCGTTGCTGCAGAAGTTAGCAAGGGAGCTAGCTACGCTACTAGCTAGTGAGACGACAAGCTCGCGACTCAAAACAAAGCACATGTAGGAACACACGACTACATCATCCACATGGTCCTCTATCACGTCCTGTGTCCGCGCGGAGAATCCATCTCTTGTTATCTAAAATAACAAGTTATCTGTAAAATGGGTTACTCATCCTGCACTGCCGGTATACATAAATGTATCCACTAAAATGTGATTTGGGGCGAACAGCTGACCCATCATGTAAAACCGCACTTGACCTGGGTCAGAGTAGCTAGCTCGGATGTCAGTCGGCAAAAACTTTGGTTACATTTCCAAAGATTTCACCGCGCAATTTCACCAAAAATCGCACAGTGCGTCGGTCGGCTTCACAGCAAACCATCCAACAGCGCTTTAGCACTGCAATTTTTTTATTTTACCAGGGAACTGTATGAAACTGGAAGAGCTAAAAGCACAGCTTCACAGTGTGACTCGTCGCAAATGTCAGCACAAATTTACAAGTCAAAGTTCAACATAATTTAAAACCTGCGTGCTGATTTACATAGCTTTGAACAAATCCTCGGATTGGAAATAGTCCATTAAAATAAAGTGAATTCTGTGCAAAATTTTTACCTCCATAGGTATTATTTATAATAAGTTTACTGTTCAAAACATGTCTTTATACTTTATTTTATCTTTATTGACTGTTACTGTCATCTTTGATAATAAAAAGTTATAGTTAAGTTGTAAAATATCCTACCTCATTATATATATTTGCTTATAATTAGATGATTTTTTAACCCTCAGATATCAATATTGTATTTGCCTAAAAAAGTCCAGTAATCTACTTAAAATCAGCCCCAAACGATCCCCTGGCGCATATCGCTGAATTACTCTGTATTACTGTGAATACGAATAATACAGATAAGGAACTTTATTATTTATTTGATGTGCAATTTATCTTCCCTTGCCAAGCAGGAAATGTTAGATTTTTTTAAAAGGTTAGATTTGAACATATCTATGTAAGTTTCTTTTCTCACTCTGAGGTGAGAAAGTGTTAAAGCTGACAGGAAGTGAACTCCGCATCAAACTGCCAGCTTTCAGGCTTTGATTCTAAACTTAAACACAAGCAATGACTTTCTGACGTGACAGGACTATAGACGGTCAAACCAACACCACCATCTATCCATCAATTTAGGAATACCGATCGGAGAAATTGAGGGAACAGAGCATTTGTAAAGATTTACAATACTGATGTTGAGGCGCCATCTGCTGGTTACAGGCTGCATTTCAACTGTACTACATGAGAGCAGAAGTCACAGCTTCCAAAACACCTGCCGTGACATCACTGATGGTGATGGAGGTGAGTGGAGGAAGTTTGAACCCATAAATCCCAAATAAATTCTGAACCTGCAGGAAACACTGGATTTATCCGTTCAATTTCAACACCCAACAGGACGGCAGTGTCATGGTTTTGGGTTTGTGTTCAGTCTCCTTCCCTCATATGTCTTTTAGTTCTGCTTCCTGTCTTTGTTTTCACCCGTGTCTCGTTGTCGCCCCTAGCTGTGTGTCAGAATGGCGTTGGACCTGGTGTCGCTGTTCCTCGTGTTTTCTTGCTTTCTTTTTCACGTCTTGTGAATTTTGGATTTTGTCTTCTACCTTTTGAACTCTGCTGTCTGTTCGGACTGCTCTCCCGGCTGGTTCATCTCTGCCTGCCTTAAATCCCGTGTCAGCAATCGTGAACTTTATTAAATCATCTATCGGCACCAGCTCTGCCTCCTAGTCTGCATTTGGGTCCAGTTCCCAGTTTTTCCTGTTTGACACTAAACGTAACAGATTGTATGCTGCCTATTGTTTATTTGCACTTTGAGTACTGCTCTTATTTTCATTTTGTTTGTTGTTTTTAATACCAGGGAGTGCACAGCTGTCTTGCACAGCAGTACAATGACAATAAAAGTTTTTTGGTTTAGGAAAAAGGCTTACAAAAATACACCATCCTCCAAAGTCTTTGAATACAGAGTGTCTCTCTTACTACAGCTCCATGTACGCTGCTTCATCATCATCTTCTCCTACCACCAACGGTGCACAACACATCCCTTGACCAAATATCTAAGCGACAAAACTTTTAATACAGTTAAACTAATGAAGCGCTTTCTGAAGCACCAGTGACGTTTGAAGCCTCGTCGTCATTTCGACACGATCTCCGATGCAAACGTATTGAAACAGCACGCTCCACGGGTCTGAAACAAGCTCCTGTGTCTCGGTATCGTCGTTAATACCAGGAAGTAAAATTCTCAGCGAATAACAGCAGGTGAAACTAAACAATCAAGAAAATAGATCAGAAAGTGGGCTCAATCATCGTGCAGCATTTTCTGGTTTTAAGGAATAAGACAGCAAAATGCAAAGCTCACGGCCTCCATTTGTTGACCTAGTAGTCTCAGTAGTTCCTCCTTTGCTGGCCATGTCTTCACCTCCTTTCTGTTCACTCCTTCTTCCCCCCTTTTCTCCCCAAAATACAAGTTCCCACTCATGCAGAGAACAAACTTGACCTCTCTCCTTCACCCCTCTGTTCTCCTTGTCCTTTCAATGAAATCTGAGAGTCCAGCCTGACCTGCTCCGCGTCCCGTGTGAGCCGTCAATCAGCATCGTTTCCTGCCTCCCACTGGGCGAGGCAGACGTCCCTTCCTGAACACCACCGAGACACAACAACGTAGAGGAAGGCGGAAAGAAGTGACCCGCCATAACGCTGCAGAGTCGGACAATGAAGGCCAGAACTGCTAAAATGTAGTTTTGTAATTTGTTTTCAAAATTAGGGTTTCCCTAACCGTTGGAGTATTTTCAGGAACAGGAGAGTCGGGACAATAAGTGTGATTTTGCTAAATTTGACTTTGACGGTTCATTTTTTTACTTTGCAAACAACACTGACAAAACCATCTCGACTCAAAGTCTACTTACTAAGTTGTTCCGGAGCTTTTCGACCGATGGAGATGAAGTTTGCTCAGTAGTGGAACTGTAGACGTTCCAACTTTCCATTATTTTAAGCACTTTTTGAGCGCTCATACTGCTGATGAAGACCGTTTGGTACGATCGACTATGCTCCACTATGTTCACCAGCTGGTCTCTAACTGTGTCCGACTGCTGTTTGCTGTTGAGCAGGTAGTGCACTTTTTCTCTGAAAACAGCTGCCTAACTAGCTTAACTTGGACAATATGTCAGGATTTAGTGTTTGTCAGCTTGCTGCGGAGTTCGAATGCCCCCTAGTGGACAGTTTTAACTGATTTACTTCACCCACCATAATTTTAACTCTAGCTAATTTGAATATCTACTCCTCTAAGAAACCTTAATGTGACTTCGATCAGCCTGTAGAGCAAAGTGAAAGTGACTTTAACTGACTGAGAGGAGTCTGGTTTCCCGTCAGGCTGGAAGGAAGGCAGCACAGCTCCATCAAGACAAACAGGAAAAAACATGGATTTCAAGGCGGTTTCAATTTCCTGATAAAGCTAATCTCACACACACTCACACTCACGCACGCACAAAACACACCGCAGCATTAAATATTACTCATGAGTCCCGACTGAGGATTGAGAGTGCTCTCCTCTCTCCGCCTGCCAGCCAGCAGTCTGGGCCCACAGCGGGGAGGAGACAGCCATGAATTAGACATCGAACCAGTCTGTTTCTAGGCCACAATAACCAGAAACAGCCCACATGGCTGACTGCTTCCTACTGTTTAATGGAGCACACTGAGGGGTTCTTTGATGCTGTTTTGCATCTCCTCTCAACGACACTCATCACATCCAGAGAGGGGAGAGGTTATGTACATACAGTATGTCTTATAAGCCAAATCCAGCTGTTTGTGACATTTGTCTTGGTGGGACAACCTGTTTTTTTTTTTACTTTTGGTTTTGATTTTCATCATTGAGCTCTCGTGGTTTCCAATTATTTTTGCCCAGTAGAGGTGAGGCCTAAAGCCCCAGTCACACCAGCATTTAAAACAGCAACATTTTATGGGAAAGTCAGTTCATTTCAATGCAATCAGTTGATTCTCTCACTGGAGCAAAGTCAATCTGTGCAAATCTTTTGGGTCAAATTCAATACGGTGAACTCTGACACATGAATTTGCACCACTGACCAATGACAAAGCATCTTGCTTACCTTTAAGGGAAAGAAAAGCTGCATATCACAGCTCATTAGCTGTGTTGCACCATTCAATTTTATTTTACCCGCCTCTGTATAAAACCGATCCACAAAAGGGTCACGGTTTGCAAGCAGTTATGGGCAGGAGTCTCTGAAAATGTTTGCCGAATAGACTGTGAACACATTGTCCAGTTAGCTAGCATGTTCCCACCTGGCTAGCGTGTTAGCAGTTAGCTCGCCAACTAGCCCTGCGAGTAGTCACCAACGGTACCAAACTTCGTCACCAGAAACACTTTTCGCAGACGCGCGGATTAATGTCGTGGTCAGTTGAAGCATCTGTTCAAATTTTTCAACTTAAAATTCACAAAACCTCCGTCTTGTGGGATGTTATGAACATTGCCGCCACAGAACTTTAGATTTTTAGTCTTGTTTTCATTAAGTTTTAGGTAGCTTGTCACTCTTTTCGCAAATTTCGAAAAACACATGCACGAAAATACGTTGAATTTTAACATTAGAGTTGAAACAATTATTCAATTAATTAGTTGCTACAAAAAAAAATTGCATATATCAATGAATCGTTTACATCATCTGTCAAGAAAAAATGCCAAAGGTTTGCTGATTGTGTTCTTAAAGTTGACGATTTTATTTTGCAACATTGTAAATAGAATATCTTCATTCTTCAAAATAAGTTATATGAAGAAATCACTTTACGTATTATGCACGGTGTTAATCTTTATTTTTGGAATTTTTCACACTGAACAACTAAGTCTGTGAAGGTTCATCTTAATTATCCAGGTGGTACAATGTCTGAGCACAGTTAATTGAAATCACTTGACTAGCGTTTTCATTCAAGACTTCATCATACTGCCTCAGTCCTATTGTGCTGAGTAGTACCGATATTTATACCTGTGAAGCAACTAATGCGTAATCCAGAAAGGTTTGTAATTTGCTTTTTTGAAGCTCTTTTGTTCAGTATTTTATAAACCTGCCCAGCCCCAAACAGTAAGTTACAGACTAGCAGGGGAAGAAAGTGGAGCATTTAGGAGCTAAAAGGCCTTTTTTCTTCTTCTCAGGAGTTGATAAAGACCAAGTCATTACTTTCCTATCCACCCACTGCCCCACCTTTCCCAGTCACCTGCTCCTCCACCTGCCTGCCTTTGTCCCTTAAGACTTGTTTACCTTTGCTGTTTACTTGCCTGTTGGCGGAGTTTGCTTCTTAATCGCACCTGACTTGTCTTCTGAGTTTACCTGTAAATTCACACCAGTGGTGGAACTTTACTTTATTCAAGTAAAAGTAGCAATAAAGCAATGTAAAAATAAATAAATAAATAAATGCTCCACTACAAGTAATAGTCCTGCATTAAAAATCTTACTTAAAGGGCCACGCCACCACTTTTACACACGGTTAACTCATCATGAATCAAGTACTACTTAGTCTGTGAAAACAGTTGTTTAATGTCCTCGGTGGTTCTGGAGGAGCTCCGTCAAGTCTGAGAAAATAACCCCTGATGATGTCATAGTGATGTCATCAGGGTTATCTATCCATCAGCTTAGACTTGGACATTTTTTTAATCTCTCCCCGCTCTCATGGCGTTAGTTTCTCCTTTCTTTAATTATACAGTTTATTTTACATTCACACACCATTTTCACCGTTTCAACGTTTTCTTATGTATATAACTGACTCACTTTTGTTAAATAAATTACTTTATCTGATCTTTAAAACGGCGTGTCTCCCACTTTGCCATGGCCTTAAGAGCCAAGGTTTTGACATGGCTGAATGGTGTCACCATAATCACTGCGATGAACTGCAAAAACAATTTAAGCCCGATAAGGATGTTTTTATAATTTGGTACAGGAGATACAAAAATAGGTTTCCATTAAGTGGCCATGATGAGGCAACTATCAACTCTCCTGTGAGTACCACAATACACTCTGAGCCCCTGAAGGAATACTGAAAGAATATGATACATATGTCTTTGTTTGGAGACTGATAAAGGCCCTAAAATATAAATAATATGGCTAAAATGCAGAAAAATAACAATGTGGGGTAAAAAGAGAATACAGTGGCCTACACATCCTGTCGCTCTGTCAGCCAAACCTCCGAAAGGAACCGGGAGAGCCTGAAAACAGCATCCATCCCCAGCACTGACGCGGGGGAAAAGCAACATTAGAGGCGGCCAAACGGCGAGGAGACGGGTCGTACTTACTGTCCGAGGCCATGGCTGCAGCTGCTTCCCTCGGACTGACAGCGGAACCGAGTGTGTGATCGGCGGAGCAGAGGCATCCTCCAGACCCGCAGCCAAACAGCGGTGAACGATGACCCCTTCACGTACTGTCGGAAACATCCACACCCAATTGGTTTATACCGATTGTAAGTTTGGCAAATTTAAACCTTCACATTATTGTTGTCCGTTTAATTAGTAATTTGTGCACGGAAGTCTATAAATTAGTTGCTCAAATTGACCCAATTTAGGATTTAATAGGCGAATATTTACTTTTAAGACACAAGCCCCGTGGTCTTTGAACTTGTTGTGTGTCCATCAGTACTGCGCTGCAAAGCTAGAGAAGCAGTAGGCTAACTAACACAATATATTTAGATTAAAATGTGGTTGAGGCCAAAATATGACTTGTTTTAACATAGAAAAATTATGCAATACAAATATATAATTTCAAAGAAAACAAAATTAAACAACAGTCAAAACAAGAGAGCCAAATCCAGTTTACGCCAGTTTAACGGTTAGCTGGTGAGATTGCCACGGCTAGCTTTGGCTAATTTAGCAAATTAACTTACTTTCCACCCTTAGCTTTTCCCCGAAATTGAAATATATCCATTTTAATGAACTAACACATTGGAAATGCATCCCACATATGTAGTAATGTTAGCTAAATCCAGTCATGGAGAATAAAAACAGCTAAGCTAGTCTGCTGTAGGCTAAAGTTTGGCTAGTAAACTAGCTCACCTAGTTTAGCAGAGCTGTTGACTGTAGTGGAAATCTGATGTGGCATTAAGCTTTTGATTTTTAAATCACACATTTAAATGCATGGAATTGTAAATTCATTATATTAATTTTTTAAAAATGGTAGCGTGCAGTTTTTAGGTAAATGTTTTTTTTGGGGGGGGTTTTGTCTTAAAGGTGGGGTATGCGATTCTGGAGAATACCATAACAAATACCATGATGTAGAGCAAACGACGACACAGCAAGTAATATAACTAACATTAGATATGTTGTGGGTTAGAAAACTGTCCCTACAGCTACTGCTGCGAAGCTAACAATATATTAGTCAAAGACAACACAAGTAAACACAAAATACAGTTGTTACTTTTACGCCAGATGTAATGGGACACACACCTTACGAAAAAGTTACATTTTTGTCCACAGAGTATTTTCCCAAAAGTCTTGGGGATCATCAAGACTTTTGGGAAAATACTCTGGACTGACGAGACAAAAGTTGAACTTTTTGGAAGGTGTGTGTCCCGTTACATCTGGCGTAAAAGTAACACCGCATTTCAGAAAAAGAACATCGTACCAACAGTAAAATATGGTGGTGGTAGTGTGATGGTCTGGGGCTGTTTTCCTGCTTCAGGACCTGGAAGACTCGCTGTGATAAATGGATCCATGAATTCTGCTGTCTACCAAAAACTCCTAAAGGAGAACGTCCGGCCATCTGTTCGTGACCTCAGGCTGAAGCGAATTTGGGTTCTGCAGCAGGACAATGATCCAAAACACACCAGCAAGTCCACCTCTGAATGGCTGAAGAAGAACAAAATGAAGACTTTGGAGTGGCCTAGTCAAAGTCCTGACCTGAATCCTATTGAGACGCTGTGGCGTGACCTTAAAAAGGCTCGAAAACCCTCCAATGTGGCTGAATTACAACAATTCTGCAAAGATGAGTGGGCCAAAACTCCTCCACAGCGCTGTAAAAGACTGATTACAAGTTATCGCAAACGCTTGATTGCAGTTGTTGCTGCTAAGGGTGGAGCAACCAGTTATTAGGTTTAGGGGGCAATCACTTTTTCACACAGGGCCATGTAGGTTTGGATTTTGTTTTCCCTTAATAGTAACAACCTTCATTTAAAAACTGCATTTTGTGTTTACTTGTGTTATCTTTGACTAATATTTAAATTTGTTTGATGATCTGAAACATTTAAGTGTGGCAAACATGCAAAAAAAAAAAGAAATCAGGAAGGGGGCAAACACTTTTTCACACCACTGTAACTAACGTTAGCTAGGTTGTGGGTTAGCAAACTGTCGCTACAGTTGCTGCTGCGAAGCTAACAGCCAGAGAGGACGAGACGGTTTCCCAGAGCGAGCACAGCAGCTCCAGACAGCGACGCTCACAACTCTCCTGCTACTATAGCTAACATCACAACAACAGCAGATCTTGGCAAACTAGAAAGTCAGCTGAATGTCTGTGGGCAAGTCATTTAACTTTACCTGACACACAAATCATTGCTGGAATAGTGCGACTTTGTTTGTTTCCCATTTACAGAGCCAGGGCTGTTTGTGTAATTATCTATTAACCATACTATTTCATTGGTAGGGTGTAGGATAGTGGTTATTCTTGATATATCCCACTTTTTAACCGTCAATATGACAGAATATTTCAATGTACTGCAGATGAAGAGTCTTGCATATTTATTTCTTGCAACAAATAATAATAATAACTTAGGCAGTGACCAGGAGAAGTGGTACTAAATGAAGAGCCGTTTGGGAGCCACAAGATCCGGCTCCCTTCAAAGAGCCGTAATTCCCATCACTAATTCGCTGAATTTGACCAATAAACAACATGTATTGGGTTAGAATCGCATACCCCCACCTTTAAAAGAAAAAAAACTGGATTTGTATCTCACTTTTCTTTATGTTACAAAATGCTTTCCAAGGAAAACAAATGAAAAAAAAACAGAATAAAAGCAAATACAACTGACAATAAGAACGCAGGGAAATCATAAAACACAGGGACAATAAATTACTGTTAAAAGATGGAAACAAAATGGCACAAGTGGAGCGATAAAACCAGATTAACATGAAGATTTCCCATCGCTGGAACTGAGGAGCCCAAACAATGAAAAACAGCTCACAAATGTGTGTGTGTGTACCGGGGGTGTCCACACACTTTTGGCCATTCAATATAACACCTCCACCTATTAGTCTGAATCACATGTCACAAGAAAGAGACGGACAAAAATAACAACTATAAAAATAAGTTTTATATAAAACAGTGACAGTAAAACAGTAAAAAATGTAACTTTTTCATAGAAGAAGCTGCACAGAGAGATGAGCTTTGAGGAAAATGTTTGTAGACGTTTACCCTGCTAAACTTTGTCATAACGTGCATAAGGTATTTAGACCACAGATGGCTCCTGCATTGTAAAAGACAAAAGAGGCAGGCATAGGGTTCATTTTCAACAAGTGATGGCTGTGAAATAGCGCTGCATTTAAGAACAGAAGCAGAGTCAGAACAATAATTCTTCTTTAACAGACCAGTTTGTGTGTTTTTAACTTTCAGCCATTATGAGACTCTACTCTACTTATAGAAAATTCATTACAATAACAAAAGCTAAGCCAAGATTTTAAAACTAACTTCAAAATCTACTGAACAGAAGCTCCAATCAGGATGCTGACGTTGACTCCTGCGTTGTCTTCATGACCACTTGAATTTTATGAACTTTTTTGGTTTTTCTGAATGGAGGAAAAAGAAAACAACATCATAAAATGGAACAAGCAAGTAAATTAATGTGTGAACATTACAAAACTCTTAACGGTCAGTAGAAAAATAAGATTATTATGTTATTTACAGTAAAATATGGTGGATGTTGAGTTGGCATTAAGAGAAAAAGGCACATCAGTTTAGACAAATTCATCCTGGCGAGTGTTTTATAGCCAAAAATGCGGCGTGGCTCTACAGGGCAGTATGGCAGGTCAGTCTGTTGGTCTGCAGTGAATTATCTTGACAACTATCGGATATATTGCAGTGAAAATTTGGCATTCAAGGTCCGCATGCATGCTAGCGTAGCAGATGTACAAGTGTGAAAGAGCATGAAGTTTTTAACAGGTGTGTAACTGCTGGCTGTGTACCTTCAGGAAGTCCAGTGTCCAGTGCGGTGAGACGATTGATGTGAGTGGTCGTTGTGGCTTCTTTCCACACGTCACCTGGCAAGAAGGAAGTTTCAGTAAATGAGGATTATTTCACTAAACAGATCAACAAATCAAGCTATAAGAAGAAAAAAAATCAGCCCACGTTCCCTCATTATTATGATTTTGACATTACATCACATGAAATATTCAAGTACAAATTCCAGCTGCGCTGCCGTCATCAGAAACGGACGTCTCATTTCACTAAAAACTTGTTTCCTCAGTTCCTCTCTCCTCACATCTTTTGTTTTTATCGCTCCTTGCATCTTAGTCCTTTTCACGTAAGATGCGAGGTGACAGAAATAAAGAGACATTTAGGTCAAATAACAAGCACCCATAGTCGTAGCAAAGAAAGAGCAAAAACCAGATGGATTAAAGAGTTTCCCATCGGGGATCAACAAAGTATAAAGTATTTCTGATTACAGATGTGAAAAAGCAAAAAACAAAACTGGACTTGTCTTTGCCTGATTTGCATTCAGGTCTAATTTTCTTCTACAGCGGATGTGGACTTTTTTTTTTTTTTAAGTTTTATGGATTAAAGGAAGGTTGTATGTAAGCAGGATTTACCTGAGATATGTACATTCTCCTTGGTTCTGGCTTTGAGTGACGGTTTGCTTGTTCTGGAGTAACCTGACGAGTGCGAGGGTCCAGACTCGTTACTCTTGAAATCCACCTCTACCTGACGATGACGCCGGGACTTGGATGCCTGAAACCAACATATATACGTGTATTTTTATTTATACACATTTTTTTTTAAGAAAATGAAGGATCCTTCAAAGGAAATCTTCATGTGTTACATATTTAAAGAAAATATGAATCAAAATAAAAGCAACATAAAATCTATAACATGAAACACAAACCTCTGCTGCCTCTCCGTATGCTTTTGATTTGATGGAGGCGAGGCGCTCAGCTCTTTTGGAGGACTGAGGACACAAAACAGGCAGTCAGTCAACAGCGCCACTCTCTGGACAAACTTATTATTACAACTTTTGAAAAGGTGCAAGTAAAAGCTGAAGGACTTCATGTAAGTCCCAGTTTGAGGATGTAACATCCTGCAGGAGGCATGAGGCGCACCAGCGATGCTTTAAACTCTTCAGCAAAGCGATGACCTCAAACTTCAACAAAGTGTCATGTTGTGTAACTCACCTCCTGCTGAGACGACGTTCCCTCACCGCTGTCCTCATCTTCACCGGTCCCATCCTGACAACACAAGACACATCATCTCATCACATCAACAGTGGAAAAAAGAAAACTGGGAGAAGCTCCTTTTTTATTACTGTAGATATTTTGTCTACGGGAACACAAAACACGACTTCTTTGTAACCAAGTCCTGTAGAGAAGTCTCACCTTCCTTTGCTGCCACTTGTGGAAATCCACCACAGTGCTGCGTAGCTGAGGGACGAGGTCTTTACTGATCAGGTTGACGGACGAACCCGCCTGTTCTGACGATGAAAAGACAGAAGTCTTCAGATTCTCGTAGAGCTCATGAATGTTGGACAATTCCTGCAAGAAGACAAACGGCGCAACTTAACACTTCTAATTCTAAAATCTTGTTTTAAAGTGTTCGAGGCGAGGAGGCCTCTGCTCACCTCCAGCAGCTTGTTGTTGATCAGCTCCTGTGGACGAGACACTCGCTCCACGAAGTCCTCACACAGCACCAACCTCTCCACCTTCCTCTTCTTCTTGAAGGTAAGCTGGCAGGAGAGGAAGAGGAAGAGGAGGAGGAGGAGGAGGAAGAGACAAAGGAGAAGCACAGAGAGGGGAGTGTGAATTTGCAAGCTAGTATATTGAAACTAAAATGACTTCCAAGAATGATTTTGGCCATATCAGTCAGCCATGTCTGCCATTTAATTTTAGAACACAAGAGTCCGACAACGTAAAATGATTCGATTAGCTGGTCTGTATTTCTAAACGGACGTTTGTATCGTTTAGTACGCAGGTCAATTATAAACTGCTTTGAAATGACATAAATATGTGCTTTCTATAGAAAGCACTGTGTTATGTATTTACGGTTTAATAATGAACTTGAACGTTATTGGTTCAGTGTAAGTACTTAATGTATGTTGTGTGCAGTACTGCTGTGGAAACAACAGAACCATAATATTAATATTATTGCATGATTGTAATACTGCAGCTTTGGCAACGACCCGTGGAAAAAGGAACAATGACGCCTACTGCGCTCTACCGTGTTCATGTTTCAAGGAGAATTTATTTGACATGTTTATATAATCTGAATCATGAATGAATCATAAAATGCAAGTTTGTCTACTTTTCCTTCATACGCCAAAAGGCTTTTCTTCGCTCCATCTTTTCTTATTTTTCTTTCTAAGTGCATCTTGGGTATCTACAGATTTTCCCTCCATTTTATTATCAGCCCTGTAGCCCGAGCCTGAGAGGACAGACTGTATCTCTAGCCTTTCACAAGCTAATTAAAGATTTATTTTATTTTTATTGCAGCCTCATGTATGTTCTGCTCTTTCAGTAATACATTTTAATTGTCTATTGGTGTTAGTTCTCTCAGTCACACGACACCTGAAACACATCTATAATTGCTCATCAGGCATTTTTCTTTAAATTTGTTACTTTATTATTTCTAGACATTATAAGACATTCTCACCAAATCCTGGGTTGTAAAAATAAATAAATGAACACATAATTGCATAATTAGTAATTGCCGTCTCCTCAAAATGACGCTGGAGTGGGCAGGGGCGTCCCATTCGGTGAATATAATTCCTCGCATCTCCTTTGGGGGGGGAGCTAAGACGCGAGTGAGGAAAGCGAGGAGGAAGCATGTTAGCCAAAAGGAAAGCACCTTTGAACTAACTGGCTGCTCTCTCCATTACCCTGCTGCTAGGAGGAGCCTTGGAGGGAGTCAAACTGGGACAGAACCACTGCAGTCACAACTCACCTTGTTTAAAGGGCCTTGCAAACAACAAATCTCCACGGTGCACACGTAATATCCCTACATTAAATTACATGTAGGGTTTTAGGTGAATATCGAATGTGAATCTGTGTGTTGGATGTAAAGTAGGCAGCTCACCAGAGTGGGCATGGCGGTGAAGTGGAAAGCCTTGTGGAACATCAGCTGTTGGAGGATGTAAATGACATCGTAGTGCTGAGTGTCCACAGCGTCCTTCTCAAACTTCTTCACGTCCTCCCAGTCCTTCAGCGCCAGACGGATCTGCAGCCAGAAACACAAGAAGAACTTATGCTCACCTTTACTTCAAGTAGGACTTTAGCTGATGTCTGACCGACCCTTTAAAGACCGTGTACGTGTGTTGTGTTCCCGACCTGCTCGGAGGGCGAGGCGGTCTGACACTGATACAAGCTGTACAGCAGATAAAGTCCTCCCACTCTGATCTGGAAGCTGAATGGAGGCAGGAAGAAGCTGCAGGCAGTGTCCAGAACCACACGACTAAACGCTCGCTTCTCGTGCTTCACGGCGCCGCTGCAAAACAATAAAACTGTAAAGTTCAGTCATACTCTCACACTACTGATGAAAATATATAGAAGCTTGTTTGCACCACGTATTGAACAGGAACTGTCACTGACATTTTTTTCCTCATTATTACAGCTCAGTAGGCAACCTGTTTATAATTTAATATCTCATAATTATGTTCAATTTGTCAAATATGTACTACTGAGTTAAAATTACAAGAAACATTAGAGCAAATATAACCTAATACTTTGTTATGAGACTATAATGTCATTTAATGATTAAAAAAACAATTTATGTGTCAGATTTATTTAACAAGTGCCTAAAATGTGAGGAATTGCTAAACTGCACAATATCTGACGTTTTTATAGATCAAACGAGTAATCGATTAATCATAAAACATAATCTAAACAGATGAATCTATAATGAAAGTAATCATTAGTTGCAGCCCTTCGTGTAATGTATAAATTATGTAATGTTAAGATGCTCAGTTTATACCTCCAATTAATTATCAATCTAATTTACAAAATTACATTTTCTTCCCACTGCAACAAAAATGTTATCGACTTTTTTAAATGATCCGATAATGTTCATTAAACTATAAATGATCTTCTTCTCTATTTTCGCGTTTCATTTAATTATTAAAGTCTTCATGTCGTTTCCTGTATGTTTTATGGCATTATGTCATTTCCCTGCTCACCACACTGTAAACATCATTTCAGAAAGATAATATATTTAGATAATAAAAGTGTATTTGTATGTGAGATATACAGTATATGTAATTAAGATGAAAACAGTCAATCACGAAGCAGATAATGCAGAATATATGACAGGAGCGAATGCAAATGTGCTTTGATTTTGTCTTAAATTTAAAAAAGATAAATGCATGAAGTTTGTAGTCACTTTATTCCCGGAACATAACCAATGATTGGACTCATCAGGACTTATATTAGAAAATAAACAACATTGTTGTTGACAATAAAGTGATATTTTTTTAAGGTTAAACCTACTAAAAAATCTGTGAGAACTTCATTTCCCTCCATATCTTGGAGAACATCTCGAAGTGGACAGAATCTGTTTGCTGGAAGCGGCACAGCAGCTCCTCGCAGTCTGATTTCACCTGTTTATTACAGAAATCCATCTCGCTGCTGCTTCCTCAGACAGCTGAACGTTAAAACAAAACCTCCGAAACTATCAACGATTCAATTTAACCCATTTTCTTCTTAGAAAACGGTTCTAACTGAGCTACAAACGTGTAAAACCAAGGGACGTATCGGTGATGTAAACACACGCCTCAACAACGACAGTCGACGGTTTAGTACGTCATCAGTACCCGACGTCGTCACCAGCGCTAATGATGCATTCAGGTACCGTCGCGAAGAAATACAGCTAAGAATATACACGTGTATACAGTATATCTATGTAGCCTACCGCGCAGCCCCACTAATATTTATTTAAAACATTTAACGGTAATATTGACGTTTTTTCCCCAGATTTGTGTAAAAATTCTAGTTTAATATAATAACAATAAAGTCATGACTAAAAAAAACGTTTATTTGTTGTTTTGTAAAGATGTATTTAAGATACAATAAGGTGAGAATAACTTTATTAATCCTACAGAAAACATATATTATAATATATAATATCCACATATAATATGTGGACAGGAAAACATTTTGATCTGATCTTTTAGTGTCCTAAAAAATATTGTAATATTAAGATTGTACCAATTCCTTGCAAAATTGATGACCATTTCGGTGAACCTTTGATCAATAATAGCCACAATTAATTGATCATACAGTCGTTATGGAACATTATTGTATTTTGTATTAATTGCGTAAAAATGCATTTGTGTCAGCTATCAAAGATGTTTATCGAGTTCAGGAGCTGTACCTGAACGCACCACACGGATATGCGTGACTCACGTCCTGCGGAAGTAAACAATCCGCAGCTGACGTGGAGCAGCAGACTTTCACCACCAGCAGGACAGACCGGATCAACTGGAACTGATTTCACTGGTTTAGAGAAACATTTGTCGCTTCATTGGCTGTCTTGCTTTAAATTGTACTAAATGGGCTCCGTTGGCGTCGTCTAAACTCCCGGGATAACTTAACGGCCCTCGTTAAACTCTTCGTTCTAAAGTAAAATGGCGGCAGCGGAGGAGGCCAGCAGACCGTTCGCCGGGCTGTCAGACGTCTCCATCTCGGAGGACATCCCGGTGGAGGGAGACATCTCTGTGCCCGTCGGCTCCTCCAGGCGGGACGACGAGTTCTCCACGCTGGACGAGCCGGTGAAGGAGACCATCTTGCGGGACCTGCGGGCGGTGGGGAACAAGTTCATCCACGTCCTGTACCCGAAGCGGAGCTCGGCTCTGCTGCGGGACTGGGACCTGTGGGGCCCGCTGCTGCTCTGCGTGACGCTGGCTCTGCTGCTGCAGGGCGGCGCGGCTGACAGCGACGACCAGGGAGGACCGCAGTTCGCTGAGGTACTGACTTCTATCTTATCTGGTACTATTTATTTTACCACGTTTTTGGTTATTTTCTGCAACGGTTTCTTGCAGTTTGATAATTTAATCGGGGAATTAACACAAGTAATATCAGATAAGGTGGGTCCTGCACAGGGCTGCAGCCAATGGCTGTTTTCATTATCGATAAATCTGCCAATTCCTAATCCCGATTAATTGTTTGGTCTATAAAATGTCAGAACATAGTGAAAAGTAAAACAATCACAGGTGTCTAAAACCTAAGGGGACATCTTCAGATTGATTGTTTTGTTCGACGAACAGCCCAGAGGTATTCAGTTTACTATTGCATGAGATAAAGAAAAGACGAAAATCCTCACAATTAAGAAGCAGGACTTGAACGCAACCTTAAACGATGAATCTATTATCTGAATTGTTGCCAGTTAATCTTTTTTCAATCGATTAATTGACTAATCGTCTTGCATTATGACCTTTATCCTGTGGAACTGTATCTGTCAAATCTTTAGCTAATTGCAATGGTTGCTTATTTATTTATTCATTTATATATATATATATATATATATAATTTCTTTCTATTAGTACTTCTATTCCTGTGTGCATTAACGTGATAGTGAGCAGCTGTAATGAAAGAGTTTCCCCTCAGGGATCAATAAAGTGATTCTGATAACTTACACGTTGCTTATATAAAGTGATAAATCTCTCCTCTGACTCCTGACTAACATGTTGAAGTATATATATTTTTTTTTTTTCTCGTCCAGGTCTTCGTCATCATCTGGTTCGGCTCCATCATCATCACCCTCAACTCCAAGCTGCTGGGCGGGACCATCTCCTTCTTCCAGAGCCTGTGTGTGTTGGGATACTGCATCATGCCTCTGACGGCGGCCATGGCCGTGTGCCGGATCATCCTGGTCGGCGGCTCGGGGAGGGTCAGCTTCGCCGTGCGGCTGGTGGTGGTGACGGCATCCTTCGGCTGGTCCACCTTCGCCTCCACGGCCTTCCTCGCCGACAGCCAGCCGCCCAACCGCAAGGCGCTGGTGGTGTACCCGGTGTTCCTCTTCTACTTCGTGATCGGGTGGATGATCCTGACGTTCTCGCCGTCACAGTAGAAGCGAAACAGAAGGAACGGATCCGAGTTAAAATGACAAAGATGAGGGAGGTTTTTGTGGAGTGAAAGAACTCAAACAAACACCGGTATCTGCCTTTGAACGAAGACGAATGACTACTGAACTGACTGTGTGTGTTTCTGGGCCTCTGATACAATAATTAGACTCATGAGACACCAAAATAATTCCAAACTAACTCTTTCAGGCGAAGCAATGGCTCGTACTCAGATTCAGGGAAGTCCAGTCGACGCTGTGCTGCAGATGGAGAGTCAAAAAGCTGATGAATATGTTCGTACATTTCCAGTTTATCTCCCAGGTATGTTTATGAGCTGTGTAAAAAAAATAAAAATAAATAAGGTCCATAGGCTTGTATATAGAAATCCTCTATGAATGTTTGAACTGAATGTTTCATATGTAGACATTTAGCAGATGCTTTTATGCAAGCTTGACTAAGAACCCTGACTGTCTCTGACTCTGGCTAACCGTCGCCTGTAGTTTTTGGCTCCAGTCATCCCTTTTCAGCATGTTTCGTTTGCTATTTTGGGAGCATTTTTGTTTTTTAGTAGACAGATGACAGTGGAGAGATGAGAGGAAAAGAAAGGGGAGAGAGAGATTGGGTATGACCCTCAGCAAAGGTCTCCAGCCGGGCTCTTTAAAACCCATAGGCCATCAGAGCATCCCTAATTCAGCATGTGGAGGCAGATGATGGTTGTTTTACTCTTTTAAAGCAATAGTTCGACATTTTGGGAAATATACTTATTGACTTTCTTGCTGAGAGTTAGATGAAGTTAAATAAATATGAAGCTACAGCTAGTTAGCTTAGCACAAAGACTGGAAGGGAGGGGGTCCAAAGGTAACATAATCCACCTACCAGCACCTCTAAAGTGCATTCATTTACATATTATATCTCATTTGTTTAATCCGTACCAAAATCGAAATGTAAAAACGATAACTCTTCTTCCATTTTATGGGGAGTTATGCACCAGAATGTTTCTTGACACGAGAGTGGAATCAATCTTCTCATCCAGCTCCTGGCAAGAAAGCAAATACGTGTATTTCCCAAAATGTCAAACTATTTCTTGAAGGACTGGATATAGTCTAAAACACAGACATGGGGTGTGATGATGTGTCATCAGATGTAGACTTCGCTGCGCGTCTGCATCAGTGATGCGCTCACACACGGTGATCCCGCCCCTTACGGACGTGGGCAGGAGGCGGAGTTTACGTCACGCGGACCCTCCCAACCTCACGGATGCACAGACTGTAATTTGGATGTAAGTATTTCGCCTCCAGCTTTTCTTCTTCTAGAAGTAAAACGCCACAGAGTGACAGTGCCAGAGCTAATCTAAACTTCACAGCGTCAGGTGCAAGTTTTTATCAGCTACTACTGACTCGATGTTTCTCAGCCTGGATCTAGACCTCATGATGGCTGCCCGCATCTCTGATTTCAGTGATTCAAATAGAATGATGAATGATGATTATCAGGCTAGTTATTTCTTCTAACGCAGGCATGTTGACAGTCAGCTGTGCTTGAACTGTAGTGTTTCATCAGCCATCTTGGTTCTTTGAGGTCACCAAATGGACAGCTGGAGTAAGGATGATGCCCTTTTTGGTTTCTTTAGTTAGAAGATCCAATTTCATTGCCATGATCTCTGTCTTTACCTTCATGTTAAACCCGCAGCTGAAGGATCACACCTTCTTTGACTATTTACATGCTGACTTACAAAACGTGCGGACTTTATGCTCCCTGCGGGGTTAAAACGGCATTCTGGGAGACGTAGGAAATCAGTAACTGACGTAGAAGTGGACGCAGCAGGTTGAGGAACACTTCATTATAGAAAATGTCAGCTGGAGCGAACTGAACGGCACAGACTGATGATGCAATGATTTTGGTGTGACGTCTGATCCAGATGACGTATGAATCTCTGACTCTGCTTCTCCCGCCTGATGCTTCCCGTTCAGGCTGATTGTATGTGATCTACTAACCTGCCTGGTGACCTTTGACCCCTGCTCTGTAGACACATTGCTGTCAACCAATCTTCTCCATCTATAAATAATCTTAACATTCTCTCAAATCAGCTGGGCTATTTTCGTTGGTTTTCTTTTAATTTATATGTATTCATTTACATCAACAAATGAAAAATATTAAAATATATTTGATCAGCTGTGATTGTATTTATATATATATATTTTTTTTTCAGTCCACCTACAGGCTCAGCTCTGTTTTAACACTAATTAAATCACTTCCATACATTTTATGATTTGCTGTATTACATTATTTCACCGTTTTAAGGCAATTTCAATTCACAGTTAACATGTCACCTACACTCTGTAGACTAACCCATGACATTTTTACTTTCCCTCAACACAAAATGTCTTTTTAAAAAAAAAGTTCTTTATCCATCGTCACCTAAAATGTAGTTTTGCTGCAGTGTAAATTTTATTTAAAATGTTCCACAACAGGCTACAAACAAAAAAACTTTGATATGTTGGAATTTACAGTGTTTAATGGTACTTGTGGTCCCTGATGCACCACTGGCAGTTATCCTGCTGAAGTACCTTTAACATTAAATACAGCTGATACAGTTTCAGGTGTAGAGATTGAATGCAGCAACATAAAGAGAATTAAACACAGAGGAATAGAAGGAAACAGTGTTTGTACAGTCAAGCTGTTTTCTTTTACATGAGTACACAACACTGTGCAGGTTATGACACAGTTCATTGAGTACACGCCGTACACTGCATTTAAAGATCCTTATTTACAGTCTAGACACACACAATAAACCCGTTGGTCTGTATTACAGGCATCAACTGTGAACTGGCTGCTTACATGTCCAACACGTGAAAGAAAGGAAATTAATGTAAAATAAATGAATGTGGAAAGAAAGAAAATATTGGTAATAATATAATACAATGTTAGGTTTGGCAGTACAGTTTCCATATTGCGTACCTTGTAATTCATGTATGTGGAATTCACCTAAAAGTATTAATCATATAGTTTGAAGGGTCAGGAAGCAACAATGTTTTTGTTAATTAAAGGTCAACTTTGCCAATTCAACATGAAGACTAGTAAAATATTACCGTGACGGTCAAACGTGCCAGAAACAAAGATAATCCCATTTTTGTTCATACAAGCTGCAGAGCTTTACTGGAGTATGATCATTGTTTTAGAGAATGATATTTTTAAAATGTTAAAATATAATAAAGTAAATGGGACGAGAGAAAGGAAAAGACAAAAATAAAATAAATACAATAACTAAAGTCAAATTCTAGATGTTTCCAAAAATGCATATAAAGCCTAACATTTAATTAATTAAAATATTAAACTGACTTATTATTATCATTTATATGTTATTGTTATTTGTATTGTTATTTTTTGATAGAAGAAGAAGAAGAAGAAACGTCATCACAGCGCGACGGCTTCAAAACGGGTGCAGCGCATAAACATCAGCTAGCGGTGCCTGCGGTGATCATATCCGCTTAAAAAACAGCGATGAATTAACATTTACATTTAAATCACACACAGTGGATGTTGTTGTAGCTTTAGTCTTAATGCACCGCTGTTATTCTACCCGCTTTCTGCTCTCTTGAAGCGGTCTGAGCTTTAGCTTTTAGCCGTGAAATGCTAGTTTACTGATGGAGAAGCTGCAGCAACTTCCTCCTGAAGTTTGGGTCTACGTGTTCAGCTACCTGACCACGGAGGAGAAGCACACGGTCCGCACCTGCTGCAGGTACCTGAAGAAGCTCATCGACCACCCGTCCCTGTGGAAGGCCGACACGGTGGTGCTGTCCGACCTCCGCCGCTACACCTACGGCTTCTGGGACACCCTGCAGCACCGCAAGCTCACCCGGGTGGCGGTGCGACACCTGCGGCGCAAAGAGTGGCGGCGGCTCGTCAAGTTCCTGCCGTCCCTCACCGCCATCGTGTTCGTGGACGGAGGGCGGCTGTACAAGGAGAAATACCTGGACAACCTGTCGCGGTTCCCCGATTTGAGGGACTTTGGGGTGCGGAACGCCACCTGGGACGAGCCGATGCTGGGCCGGAGCTTGGGCGAGCAGCTGCGGGAGCGGATGACTCACCTGAGCGTGTGTAACGTCCGGCTGCCCTGCACGGTGGACTTTATTAACACCGTGTCGCACCTGGTCAACCTGCGGTACCTGCTGTTCCATCAGCAGGGGGAGGGCTACGGGCTGGACACGGTGAGGCCGGTGCCCTGCAGCGTCTTCCACAACCTGCTGCTGAACCTGCAGAAGCTGAAGCACCTGTCCTGGGGGATGAGGGGGGAGCCGCCCGAGCCCCTGCCTGATGACTACCTCAGCCCCCCGGACCCGGAGCAGCCAGGTGAGCTAGCAGCCTGCACCGGATCACCTGTCTGTCACTGCTGTAGTGTATCTTTGTTACTTCCGGGATCAGACCAGTGGTTCTGCATATTTTGGCCCATTCACTACAACTCACAAATGGCAACCTAGCCCCAGTTTGAGCCTCCCATTAGGGCAGCAACTAATTATCATGATCAGTTAATCCATTGATCATGTGTCCAATTAAGAATTTATAAAATAAATATCATAAAATATTCTGTGTGCGTGCTCGTTTTAGTCGAAAACTCAAAGATATTTTATTTACAGTGATTATAAAACAAAGAAAAGCAGCAAATCCTCACAGTTGAGAGGCTGAAACTAAGCAATGTTTGCATGAAAAATGACTTAAACTATTTTTACAATAGTTCCAGATTGATTTTTCTGTTGATCGACTAATCGATGATCCACTAATCGTTTCAGCTGTAGTCTCTGTGTTACTTCCGGGATCAGACCGGTGGTTCTGCGTGTTTTGGCCCACTTACTACAAATCACACATCAGTACTTAAGTGCCAGCCTATTCCCTGTTTGTGCCTCCCGTTAGGGCTGCAACTGACAATTATTTTAATCATCAATTAACCTGTTGATGATTATAATTAATTGATTTAGGAGTGGGCAAAATTACAGTACACACCATAAGACTATATAAAGATTTCTAAACAATCTGAGAATTTGCCATCAGTCTCTTTTAATAACTATGGTTGAATGAATTAATTGTGGATCTTCTTCTTCTTTTCCTTTCGGCTGCTCCCTTTCAGGGGTCGCCACAGCGAATCACGCGCCTCCATCTAACCCTGTCCTCCGCGTCCTCTTCACTCACACCAGTTAGCTTCATGTCCTCTCTCACTACATCCATAAATCTCCTCTCTGGTCTTCCTCTAGACCTCCTGCCTGGCAGCTCCGACCTCAGCGTCCTTCTACCAATATATTCACAGTCTCTCCTCTGAACACGTCCAAACCACCTCAATCTGGCCTCTCTGACTTTATCTCCGAAACATCTAACATGAGCTGTCCCTCTGATGTCCTCGTTCCTGATCCTGTCCGTCCTCGTCTCTCCCAAAGAGAACCTCAGCATCTTAAGCTCTGCTGCCTCCAGCTCTGCCTCTTGTCTTTTCTTCAGCGCTGCTGTCTCTAAGCTGAACAACATCGCTGGTCTCACCACCGTCTTGAACACCTTTCCTTTCATTCTTGCTGATACTCTTTTATCACACAACACACCTGACACTTTTCTCCACCCGCTCCAACCTGCTTGCACTCGCCTCTTCACCTCTTCTCCACAGTCTCCATTGCTCTGAACCGTTGACCCTAAGTACTTAAAGTCCTGCACCTTCTTCACCTCTGCTCCCTGTGACCTCACCGTCCCACCTGGGTCCCTCTCATTGACGCACATGTTGCAAATCAATGAGCCGGATCTCTTTAATTACAATATTATAGTAGTTTTTGCTTCATTAGATTAGGAATAAACAGACATTCCCATCTGAATATTTCTTCTGTCTATTTTTCAACTGAATTTTCCAAACAAATCTATAAAGCAAAAATGTTATCCTGTTACAAAAGTACAGTACCACTTTCTAATAAGTCACCCTTTATAAACTGTTAATAAGACAATGTCTGATAGATAATTTACTTATGCTCTATAGATCACCTCTAAGCCATTAATAAGAACAACATTTGGTTGCCAGGTTGTGAATAATCCAAATAAATCGATTTATCAACAACTAATTGACATTTACAACTGCAGACTTGGTTAATTATCATCAGAACGCTTCATTTATAACTTGTTAACATTTATAATTGCAGATAACTCACTAACTCTTGCTGTATTAAAGAGGAAAAGAGACAGAACAAGTGTAATACTGAAGGAGGATGAACACCAGCCTTCATTTTTTTCCACAACTTGGCAACGTTTATCTATAAAGCTTCAGTAAAGGCTTTATTAACCATTCATAAACAGTTTATAGAGGGTGCCTTAATAAAAAGTCGTACAACAAAGAAGATTTTATGCCCCTCATCCACCCCTAAACTTGTTTAGTGTGTAAAATGTCACAAAAAAAGTTTTAAAAAATCACAAACTGTCTCCTCCTCGGCCCAGTAGGAGCATCCCGGTACGGCGGCCCGGCGCTGACCAGTCTGGAGCTGGTGGATTACCCAGAAACCATCCTGCCAGAGAACGCACTGAGGAGTCTGACCTCGCTCAGGTCGCTGACTGTCCGCTACAGGTACATCAGAGAGGGCATCGAGTGTCGCCTCAGGTCCTGGCTGGATCCTCTCCAACAGCTGGAGACGCTCACCATCATCGGTGAGTCGGGCTGCGTTCCAGTCGTGGTTCTTTCTTAAACATTTTTGTCCTGATGTACAGAATGAAAAATAAATAAATTTCAAGCTCTCGGGTCTGCCGTCTGCTCCTTAGGACCCATGCAGCTAGCTCACGGGACAGCAGATCAGGCAGCTAGAAGACAGGATGGCTGGACACTGATCTCCAGTGATTTAACTGTACCACCAACAGTTGACATTTTGGGAAACACGCTTATTTGCTTTCTTGCCGAGAGTTAGACAAGAAGATTGATATCAATCTCATATCTCTCCATTAAATATAAACCTACAGCATTGTTATGCTTAGCTTAGCTTAGCATAAAGACTGGAAACAGAGGGAAACAGCTAGCCTGGCTCTCCAAAGGTAAAAAAATCTGCCTACCAGCATCTCTAAAGCTCAACTAACTGACATTTTATCTCTCATTTGTTTAATACGTAAACAAACCCAAAGTGTAAAAATGATAAGTTGCAGTTTTACAGACGGTTATGTGCCAGAGTGTTTCGTAGCCAGGCGCAGTGGCTTCCTGCAGTCTGCCCCGGTTGCTCCAGCGTGCTTATTGGATTAACAGTTTCACAGTTGGACGGATCCCGCCCGACTTCAACATCGGAATTGGGTGGGGATGGGGGGGGATTCAGACGATGTTCGACAGTCCGACAAATGTAAAAGACAGCATTGCTCTCAACAAAATCTCCCAGGATGCATAAAGCTTTAAATAAATCATGGATATTTTGATAACAAGAGACTTAAAATGACAGGAGAAGCACACTATCACCATTAAAGCCACAAAATTTTAAAAACAAGGTTGCAGATTCAGGGATTTCATTCAGTTTAATTAAACCAACACTTCACCAAACACTCTTGCTAGTGCTGTCTTCATGGCTAGATACTACTGCCGGTATTGGAAACGTGGTTTTTCCTTTTTTTTTGTAAAGTGTAAAAAAATAAAAAATTCTTTGGATGCAATTTAGAGTGATTGATGCTAATCAGTGACCTCCATTAACCACTACAGATATTTTATGGTTATTTAATGGTGTGGGGATGTAAAAACCAGATTCTTTGTTGTACTAGTACTGAACTACGAGGACAAAGACTTCCTCCAGGCAGTTTTAAGGTAACGTGGCTAAACATGTATATAATTTCTATTGTGACCCTTCCTGCTGTTGTCTGTCCTCCCAGGTGGTAATTCTCTCGCTGCCTATACGACCACCATCCCGTCCAGTGTGACCAGGCTGACCCTGCGTGTTGCCATAACTCTGAAAGACATGGACTCCATCGCGCCTAAAGTCCCGGCACTCGAGCACCTCGACATCGAGCAGAACCGCTCCAGCGGCAGCCTCTGCAGACGGATCCCCATGCTGTTTCCTCAGCTCAAGACGCTCCGGATACGGTGAGCCACACAGGAAACCAGCTTAGGTTATTTTTTACAAGATTACAGAGACTGGAATCAGTCTGATGACCATTTTCTTCTTCCACATGTGTCCTTTTATTGATTTTGATAACATTAATTTATTATGAACCACACTACAGTTCTTCGGGTCACCACCAGGTACCACCACAGCTTAAATAGCATCGTTCTCACCCGGACTAAAAAAAAACAAACTACAGAGGAAACAAGAGCTTGTTTGGTGTAAATGGGGAAAGGTTATAGTAAATTGTTCACTTAAACTTATAATTCAGTCTCTTAGATTGTAAACACAATACTAAATTGAGCTCTAAAATTAGATATTAATGTCCCAGTGTACGTTTTATTCACCTACCTGCAAATATGTGGTGTACTATGAAAATAAAATGCTCTTGCGACAACAATCCACTTGCGGAAGCACTCGTATTGTTCCAAGAGACCTTGTGGATGCCTTTTGAAACACAGTACAGTTTAAATAAATCAGATAGACTGATATATCTGTCAGCATCGGTATTAGCTTATTGTACAAATTTCGCCGTATATTTGGGCTGGTAAATAGTAAGATATTGTAGTAGTTTGACAAAACAATCCCAGTTCAAGGTCCTCTTACTAGTAGAGTTGCAGCGGTATACCGTGGTATGAAAATTAATGGTTATTTAAAAAAATATTTCAAGTTTCATGTCTGTCAGGACATAATATTTTGTGAAATTATAATAAAGCGTTTGTTCAAACAAAAAACCCCTCTGTTGTCATTCCTTTAAGCGTCATTGTAACTGATAATAATATTAATAATTATTATTATTATGTAATACGCTGCATACTGTGATATTTTTTGAGACGGTTATCGTACCGTGAAAATCTCATACTGTTGCAACACAACTTTATTTTAGTTTTTTTTTTTCTGAGATTTCAACCGTATCACACAGTTTTCACAGTTGTCATGGAGATGGATCTGTTCACATGCAAGCTCAGTAGCTGTTATAATTTCATTCGCCACACTTTTAGGACTTCTTGTCCTTGTTCTTTAAGCATCGAAGTTCATTCTTAACACTGGAACAAACAGTTTGACAAATAATCCCAACTCAAGATCCACTAACTGCACTAGCTTTTTTCCATAGCTTTCAACCATATTATGCGGTCTGCATACTCCAGAATAAACTTCAGTTTAGAAACATTGTCACCATTACATAGTGTGTCCACCAGAAAGCACTGACAAGTTTACTTTTGAACTGTAAAATGTCCCACTCAATATACAGTATATCTTGGATACATAAAAAAGTAAGGGATCCTTATCAAGAATATTTTATTTATGTTTATTTATTGATGATCCCCCCCCATATCAATATTGTCCTCCTATGAATGCGGCCCTCAGCTTCATTAAATATCTTAGGTATATTATATATATACAGTGAGGAAAATAAGTATTTGAACACCCTGCTATTTTGCAAGTTCTCCCACTTAGAAATCATGGACGGGTCTGAAATTGTCATCGTAGGTGCATGTCCACTGTGAGAGACACAATCTAAAAAAAAAAATCCAGAAATCACAATGTATGATTTTTTTAACCATTTATTTGTATGATACAGCTGCAAATAAGTATTTGAACACCTGAGAAAATCAATGTTAATATTTGGTACAGTAGCCTTTGTTTGCAATTACAGAGGTCAAACGTTTCCTGTAGTTTTTCACCAGGTTTGCACACACTGCAGGAGGGATTTTGGCCCACTCCTCCACACAGATCTTCTCTAGATCAGTCAGGTTTCTGGCCTGTCGCTGAGAAACACGGAGTTTGAGCTCCCTCCAAAGATTCTCTATTGGGTTTAGGTCTGGAGACTGGCTAGGTCACGCCAGAACCTTGATATGCTTCTTTCAGAGCCACTCCTTGGTTATCCTGGCTGTGTGCTTCGGGTCATTGTCATGTTGGAAGACCCAGCCTCGACCCATCTTCAGTGCTCTAACTGAGGGAAGGAGGTTGTTCCCCAAAATCTCGCAATACATGGCCCCGGTCATCCTCTCCTTAATACAGTGCAGTCGCCCTGTCCCATGTGCAGAAAAACACCCCCAAAGCATGATGCTACCACCCCCATGCTTCACAGTAGGGATGGTGTTCTTGGGATGGTACTCATCATTCTTCTTCCTCCAAACACGTTTAGTGGACTTATGACCAAAAAGTTCTATTTTGGTCTCATCTGACCACATGACTTTCTCCCATGACTCCTCTGGATCATCCAAATGGTCATTGGCAAACTTAAGACGGGCCTGGACATGTGCTGGTTTAAGCAGGGGAACCTTCCGTGCCATACATGATTTCAAACCATGACGTCTTAGTGTATTACCAACAGTAACCTTGGAAACGGTGGTCCCAGCTCTTTTCAGGTCATTGACCAGCTCCTCCCGTGTAGTTCTGGGCTGATTTCTCACCTTTCTTAGGATCATTGAGACCCCATGAGGTGAGATCTTGCATGGAGCCCCAGTCCGAGGGAGACTGACAGTCCTGTTTAGCTTCTTCCATTTTCTAATGATTGCTCCAACAGTGGACCTTTTTTCACCAAGTTGCTTGGCAATTTCCCCCGTAGCCCTTTCCAGCCGAGTGGAGGTGTACAATTTTGTCTCTAGTGTCTTTGGACAGCTCTTTGGTCTTGGCCATGTTATTAGTTGGATTTTTACTGATTGTATGGGGTGGACAGGTGTCTTTATGCAGCTAACGACCTCAAACAGGTGCATCTAATTTAGGATAATAAATGGAGTGGAGGTGGACATTTTAAAGGCAAACTAACAGGTCTTTGAGGGTCAGAATTCTAGCTCATAGACAGGTGTTCAAATACTTATTTGCAGCTGTATCATACAAATAAATAGTTAAAAAAATCATACATTGTGATTTCTGGATTTTTTTTTTTAGATTATGTCTCTCACAGTGGACATGCACCACTGATGACAATTTCAGACCCGTCCATGATTTCTAAGTGGGAGAACTTGCAAAATAGCAGGGTGTTCAAATACTTATTTTCCTCATTGTATATTGTTGAGGCTATATACAGTATATACATTTTGTCTTTTATTTAGGATGTAAAAAGAAAAATGGATAAATAAAGCTGGGCAGACACTGTACGGATTAAGCCTGACTAATTTTAGAACCGGGCCTAATTACTGCCAGATCGGTTGTTGTTTGACGCTCAGTTTGAGGTCACGACGTCTGATTAATCACCTGAATGATCAGCGATCCGGCTCTCGAACGATCAGATAGATTTCTGGCAGGCCAGATATTTTGTCTGCAGTTTGAGCAGTTCCACTGACCCATTTCACACATGGCTGCCGTCAGAAGATCCAGTATAAACTGTAGTGAGCTTGTTTTAATATTACTGGAGTAGAAGTCTATACGTTTCAATGTAGAATTGCACAAAGTAACGCTGCCTCTCTGTCTTTTTGTCAACATTGTTGAGGACTTCTTTCTTCTTTGGATCAACTTCACTGTAATTGTCACTGGACAAAACCGACCGTGGCTTCTGTGCTTACGTTCAGTGTGAGCTTCGGGCCGGTCACTTGATCTGTCCGAGTGTGAGCATAAAAGCCGCAGGTTGTGGTTGTGCAGAAAGGCAGATAAAACACGTGTAGTCAGTGTGAGTTGTACAAGAGTAATAAAAATTCAGTTTTGTGGTTTTGTCAGCTTTGATGTGAACGTACGTTCTGACTTCCAGGGTTTCTTTTGTGTGTGTGTGTGTGTGTGTTTTTTTTAAGATTATTTTTTTGGCATATCTGCTTTATTTGATAGAGACAGTAGAGAGAGACAGGAAAGGCAGGAGAGAGAGAGGGGATGACATGCAGCAAAGGGCCCGGGCCGGACTCGAATCCGGGCCACTGGGGTAAGGACTCAGCCTTGATACGTGGTACATGCTCTACCAGGTGAGGTTAACCCCAGGAAATAGTGCCTCTGATCATTTTCCCTGAATGTTAATGTTATAGTTTATAAATGTTTTTTTTTTCTGATGTTAGTTGAGGTGGTTTTTGTTTTAGGCGAGGTGGCCCACCTCCACTATAAAACACTACGACACTCACTGTTCATGCAGTAAAAGTCTTACCTTGCTCCTCTCTTGTCTCTCAGGTTTTTCCGTAGAGAACCAGAGAAAGACCTGCTGAGCCTCCACCGGCTGCGACACCTGGTGCGGCTGGAGCTGCTGGTGGAGCGCTCGTTCATCCTGAGAGATTACCTGAACGGTCACCCCTGGCCCAGCCCCTGCGTGCAGGAGCTCATCAACGAGCTCCGAGAGCTGTCCGAGAACAGGATCACCGTCATCACGACGATGCGCCAGAGAAACCAGCTGCGGGAGTGTGACTGTGTGTGGGAGGGGGACTGAGGAGGGGGAGATAAGAAAACTGAGAGAGTAAATTTATTTTCCTCCTGAAGCAAGAAGAAGACAGAGTCACCACACAGAGTCGGGAACAGAAGCAGTAAATCGAAAAAATATCAAAAACCTGAGGAGACTACTGCCATTGATGATAACAGGTGGTGCCACTTTTCTTCTGAAATAAAAGGTATTAAGAGAGCCATAAATTAGGCTACTGAAGGTGTGTATATATATATATATATATATATATATACACCTTCAGTAGCCAACTTTTTGGCTTGAAAATGAAGCACTGAAGTCCACCAGCGACCCCAGATTCCAGGGTGAATATGAGTAGTTTAGCAAAATGAATCCACCAAAGTTTTATCGAGAAAGAGATACAGTGAACAAACTAACGTAATCCGCTAATCAAATAATAGTCGAGTCTCAATTAATAGCCATAAGCATGACCAGCACGAAAAAATGAAGGATGGTTGCAACAGCTCACGTTAACGCAGCAAAAAGTTCTCTATCCTCCCTCTGATTTATGGGCTTTTAATGTGAAGCATCTGCAGGAAATAACAATTGAGAGAAACGTTAAATACTCAAATACTGGAATTAATTGGTGAATCAAACTAGAATTTATGTTTAAAAAGAGCAACAGAGTGGTGAATTTAACATTAGTGCTGTGAAAATGTACATTATACTTAATTTATCATGACGGCAGATAAACGTGGAGGACGTTTAGAGTTTCCATTAAGCAGGAAATGGGGGCATTTAGAAATAAAAGTCTGTCTCTAATATAAGCCTGTCTCAGATAAAGGCCTGGTATTAGTCTAGTATTCTTAAATGAAAAACAGTAAGACTTAGTCAGTTGTCGGGAGATCAGGGTAGCCCATCTTATTTTTCTACTTGATATGAATCTGCATCTTTAGGCTGCAGCTGCTCACTTTGGAAGCCTATAGAGGACTATATTAAAACTTGAAAATGTTCATCCACAATAGCATTATAATGTTCCACGTGTTATTTGAGTAAAAATGAAAATGAAATAATCCAATTTTAATTTTCACACACTCGTATGGATGTTCCATGACCATAATAAAATGAAAATTAAGTTATTTTATAATCAATTTTAAATATAATATATATGTATAAAATCTCACAAATAAAATCTACCTATAAAACAATGTTTTCCCCAATTATTTCAGGTGGCGAATTGAAAAATCAAAGTTACTTTTTTGTTTCATCCAAAAAAGTACAGATTCTAAGGCTGCAACTAACGATTGTTTTCATTATCAATCAATCTACCAGTTCTTTTCTTGATTAATCTCTTGGTCTGTAATCTCTATAAACAGATATCTGCCTAATAATGCAGAATCTGTAGGCAAGGGACAAGATTTTGGTATTGGAAGCGTTTTGGTTTCCGTTTGTAGTACATTTGTAGTCTGAGTAGTATTGATCAATCATGTTTGAGCGGGCTCTGGTTGCATGCAGGTAAACAGTCTGTGTGGAGAGCAAAAGAGGCGAAACGCATTAGCCGAAACGCAGTCTCCGAATCCATCGGCTATTGTCTGACTGCAGTTTAGCTTTTTAATCAATCTCATAATTAGCATTTTTAAATTAATCTGCATTCAAATCGTCGATAGCCGATGGGTTCCGAGATTGCTAATCGACCTGTAAACAATGACCGCCGCACGGAAGAGGAAGCCTTGGCCCCGATTTCTGTTATCCAGATATCCGCTGGCTATACCGGAAGCTCCGAAACATTGGCCGTTACCCTCAGAGGCTAAATTGTCGCCAGACGATAGCCAATGGCTTCTGAGATTGCTTGGTCTGTAACACTGTCAGATTTCCTAAAGCCTCAGTCGATGTCTTCAAATAGCTTGTTTTGTTCAACCAACAGTCCAAAAACACAACAGTATTCAGTTTACTATGATGTAAGATGAGGGAAAGCAGCAAATATTCACATTTGAGAAGTTGGAACCAACAAAATGTTTGCAGTCAGTCTTTCAAGAATGTTACACAATAATATTTCTGTTTTCTTTCAAATCATTAAAATGGAAAAGAACAGGAAAGTCGGTACAAGAAGCTAGTTCAATGTTACCACAGAGTATTTACTGTGAGGTTAAAAATGACATGAATGATTAATATTATGGTTTTAATTTTTTGCTCCAAACTGATTATAGTTTATGATGCTGGAAGTTAGCAGCCCACTTTTGTGAAGTTTGGGATGTAATGAGCAGATTTTCATGAAAATGCTGTTTTCAGGCACAGGTGGTGGGACCTTTGAATTTTTTTAAAAATTGTATTTATTTTTTTCTGTCAGAGAGACTGTCAGACAACCGCACTGTTTCTTTCTCAATAAACGGACCCAAACTAGAGAGCTTTCTTTTTGCTTTGTTTGTTCCTGCCATTTTTAAATGTTTTTTTTGGCCTAAGTTACTTAATGTCTTTAGAATTAATGTCATATATTACAGTCTGACAGTAGTTACAAACACAAGAATGAAAATAGCAGCAGCTTTAGTGCAGTGCGATTGCTTGGCTCCCGGAAGTGCGTTGTCAAGAATCGCTGATCCAATCGACTTCACAATGATACTTGACGTCGATCGGATAAACGGTTCTCGAGATATGCGAAGGACAATCAGTTGCACATACGAGATATCTTTATTTATAGTTAGACGACGCTGCTACAGCACCACCTATTGGCCAAATGGTACCGAATTTGTCGTGGTCACTCAGATATGATATCTACACATGTCCACCAAATGTGGTTGCAATAGCACCAAGTGTTGAGGAGATATGACATTTTTTGTAACATAACCCCTGCCCCACAGCATTTGAGCAAACTTTGAGGGCAAGCTATAGCAAAACTGTACGAAATATCAAAAATCTGAAAAAATAACGTTTTCCGGCTTGGTCCAGAGATGTTCTTTACCAAATTTGGTGACGATTGCTCAAAATTTGTAGGAGTAGCAGCGAAAAAACAGATTTGGACAAAATTCAAAATGGCGGGACATCAATCTAGTTAATGGGCGTGGCTTATATGGATGGATTTGTCTGGACCATGGACTGTATATAAAGATGGACGACATGACAGCTCTCCAAAAGTGAAGCCAAAACATCTCGATCGCCCCCTGGTGGCTGGCTGCAGTATAGGTCATAAACCCCGCCCCCTCCATGTTAGCGGATGGGACATGAGCCAAACTAAAAACTCAAAGATGGTTCCTGTCATTTTAGGCAGTTCTTATCACGCTGATGTGTTCAAGTGTTAATTTTTCAGCTAAGTTTGATTCTAATTAGTTATTTGAAAAAGGGGTCTCACGTCACGACACTGTACTCCCCTTGGTCCTCAGCAACACACCTGCCAAGTGTGAAGTTGATTGGATGAACGGTTCTCAAGAAATCGAAGGACAGACATACAGAGAGATTCCTTCCTTTATAGTTAGATGCACTGTAGCAGCCATGCAAATGCAAAAAGGAGCTTTGCTGCTGGAAGACTTGTAAGAGTGATTATTTTTTTGTGGATGGTATTTTTTTTTTGTGGTTATCACATTTTTTAAGGCCAGAAAGTAAAACTGTTACATAAAAGGATTACTGTATGTTTGCTGAATAAAATTAAATCTTAAAAATGTGTGTATTCTTCTTTTTTCCCCCTCACAATTATTGTAATTAAAAGAGAACAGTTTCTTTAACTAGTTTCTGCTACTTTCCCATTGCCACTTTGCTTGCTTGTACTATTTATTTAATTTTATCAAGTGAGTTTATTTCCATGTAGATGTTTTGGTGAGTTCAACCAAATCTAAAGAAATAAATTAAATCTCTAAACTAGAAATCCCAATCCCCCCCCCCCCACCCCCCCATATGGCAGGCACTTGACAAATTTAACTAAAAACTAACTAAGTTAACTAAATAAACTGCGAGTATGATGTTTAAAACAAAAGCTATGTGTCATAATTTATCAGTTTGCTGATGTGTACATCACAGGTCGCTTGTTGAGTAATTTAACTTTGCTGATGAACTCATTAAAAGTGACTCATGGTGAATGTAGTTTGGTACTTGTGTGACACATAATCCTCTCTGACAGTCGTTTATAAAAGTAACTGTGTTGAGTTGTTTGAGGCATTGCAGCTCTTTACAAACAAAACAAATGCCGTTGTCAATGAATGCAATGTACACTTTTTTTTTTTTTTTTACAAGAAATAGTTATTTAATAAAGTTTTTTTTCACAACTATACAGTATAAACAATATGAACAAAAGATAAAGTCCTCTAAACTAGAGTATGCAGGCTTTTTTTTTACAGCGGCCAAAAAAAAATCAGTGATGCGCTCACTGATGTTAGTATCATATAAGTGTGGTGATATTCTATATTTTTCTTACTGATGACAAATCTCATATGCAGACCTAAACCAACATTAAGTGATCCTAACGAGTGTTGTGTGTGTGAATCACAGCCTGATGGATCTTCTTCCTCCATCGTTGTCCAGAAACTATTAAAACACATCAGTGAGCCGCTCTGTTGCACTGGGTGACATGTTCCTTCATCACCATGAACACACACACCGTCCTGCTGCCCCAAACACTCACTACAGCACCACATGTGGATTCATCCGCCACTATTTCCTGCTGTTAGTTTGATTAAAAACTACAGCGAGCAGCTGTTTGAGGAAACTACTGAGCCTTTTTAAAGATTTACGTCTTCAGTAGGAACCAATGGGCTTGGAGCTGAGAGCCACAGACAGGAAGTCAGGAAGTATTGAGAGACGGACTAACGTTGTTTGTTGACAGTAACAAAATTACGGGATAACACCAGACTTATCCTTTAGATGTATGACATGTTAACTGCAGCAAAGGCTTCAGTCAGCCGGATCTGAGCGTTTGTCTACATATTTTGGAGACATTGATGAAAACATCCATGCTGTTAACGTTAACATAATTATTTTTTTGTAAAAGGCAGACGAGACGAGAAAACAAAAAATCTGTTGTAACAGCACTGGAGAGGAAACTAAATTTTCTGTTGCAAATTTACTGACAGAACGTCTTTTATAGGGTCTCAAGTTTCTTTACAGAGTGGAAAATTGTATTGTATGTAATGATGAAGATGAGACTAGGAAACCAGTACCAAGAGCAGGGCGTTTCCACCACAGGCACTTTCCCTGGGGACCAAGAACCTTTTGTGGAACTAAACCTGAGTTTGGTCCTAAATTTAGCTCCTGTAGGATAGTTCCAGGTGTAAAAAAGGTAGAACTCTCCGATGGTTCAGGAACTGCCGGGCTGGAAGTTGCAGGGCTGAAACACAGATGTTGCGGCAACTACAGCTTGTGCACCGCTTCATTCACAAAACAAGGAAGTACTCCAGTATCTTAATTTCGATGAGGGCTGACATTTCTCGTTGTTTGCTACCATTAAAAACAAAGCTGGGTTTGTTGTCGGCTTCCTGACTAAAAAAAGAGCGAGAAAGAGAGAGAGAGAGAGAGAGATGGGGGTCGGTCTCGAGAGCTAGCGAGTAACTGAAAGACGGATTTGCTGATAGTTTCATGCCGGCTATGTTCCAAAGCAGAAATAAATAACCATCAAGCAGTCAGCAGATTGTTGACAAAGATTCTGGAGCCCTTTTGGCTGTTGTTTCCTCGTGTGAAAATTGTGTTTCAAATCTCGCTGTCCTTTTTTTAAATTACTGTCATCATTCTAATTTGCCTAATCTTCAAGGCTCTTCAGATGTGGTTAAAATGCAAACAGGAATGCACAATAGGTTTTTAGTTCCTGAGTTTAGTTCCACTGGATCCGTAGTTCCTTGGTTCCTTTGGTTGAAAAGGGCTACATTTATACTTGAGAAGTTTCCCATTAATTATCTGTGTAGATCTGTGCAGATGTAAATGTAGATCTATCTGCAGGAGCTCTCTGTAAAACCAATCAGCTCGAGGACCTGCACACAGAAAAAAAGCTTGACAAGGAGTTGTAGAAGTAAAAACAGGTAAGAGCCTAAAATGTTAAACAAGTGTTCTCAAGGCAAGACTCAAGTACAGCAGTCCTGGATTATTCCCTCCATTCAGATTCGGTGGACGCCTCTCGTCCCACCACAATGTTCAGGTGGATGTCAGAACTCCAGCAGGAGTGTCAGCGGCTCCAGAGAGTTCAGGATGATCTCTTGTTTCTGTCCGTAGACTCCCTGCTCCACCTTCACGCCTGCCTTCGTGCACTTCACCGAGCCGGACATGAGCTCCCTGCAGGCGGACACCAGGTTTGAGAAGAGCTGGGCGCCCCACCACAGCTCACACCCCCCTTTGTACTGCACCCTTCTCTTGGGCAACAGCTCCCCGAGGAGGGAGTCCTGGGGAATAAATAAAACGCTCCCGGGAAGGTCGAGAACGGAAACCGAATGCCCGGTGTCTTTTCGGAAAAGTTTGGTGGTCATCAGACTGCTGGCTGTTGAGGAGATCACAGAGAAAGACAAAAGAGGCTGGATTTAAATTGATATTTAACTCGGCTTGGTCCCATTTAGATTAGATTACCCTATTAAGAATTAAATGAGGAAATGTATTCACCAACTACAATAAATTCTCTGGTAGCAGTGTGCAGAAAGTTAACAATTAGAACTGCATGGATTCAGAAGAAAAATTTAATCAGGTAAATAAAATTCGCACCTGCCTTAAAATTCTCGTGGTAAATTTAACAGTTTTTTGTGATAGTGAAAGCAAATCTCTTGTCTAGTACAAACAGAAAAGATGCTGCTAATGATTAATCAACTTCTTGTCTTGTTGGATTAAAAATGGGCAACATTTATCTTTAACTGAAGTCCATAACAATCATGAGCACATCTCATGCAGCAATGCAAGAACACACCAATTGTCCTTTACTAAATTACATGTAAATATCAGTTTGCGTGCATGCATGTATCTGGCAATAAGATTATTAATGAATATTATCCAGAATATAATATTTGCCCACAGTGAAGCCTGCAGAGTAAAAAAAAATCTCACCCATCTCATGAGTGACGTCCTCAGTGGCTCCGTGGAGAAAGCACACATACACAACCATTCCCTCGTGGATCTGAGGACAGAGACGCACAGGGAAGATCCACTCTTTATGTTTACTGCACATGTGCAGCATGAGCCGCTCCACCTGCTGAGCCACAGCCGCCCATAAGCTCACAGTAAGTGTGCTGACATGCTAATGTTTAATCTGTGGAGTTTTGCATGTCAGTTGGCTGAAAATGCTCATGTTAGCATGGTGTTCGTTTAGTAACATGCCAACTTAGCAAGTTAGCATAACATAGTAATATTGAGCATATTAGCATGCTCTGTGAGATTTACTCACAGTACAGTTGAGGCTGAAAGGAATGTGATCCTTAGTTTTGAGGATCACCAAAGTTATTTCTTTCCATCCTCTGAGGACCGTGAATGTTTGTAGCAAATGTAATGGAAACTCATCCAGTAGTTGTTGAAATATTTGGGCCGACAGACAGACAACCCAGATATTGCCGCTCATCCCTCGTTAAAAATGTGAAATCTCATCTTTTAGATATATTTATCTACAAACAGAAAAACACACCCACCTCTGCCCACTGAGCGCCGGCCCCGCCCAGGTCTGGTTTGGTCTTAACCTTCGCCTTAGTGCACTGCTGGATGACCGTCCGGGCCTGTAGTCTCCTGGGCCTCCGAAAGGGAGCAGGGCTGCTCATACACACATATACAGTTTGTCAATGCACATGCAGTAATACTACTACCACTACTAATACTATTATAAGACACATTCATTAACTAAACAGTTGTGAACAAAGATGGTTAAAGGAAAGCAGGTTCACCAAAAAAGTAATTTTTTTGGGTCAGTAGTACTTAGTGCCGTACCTGTCCACCTCAGGAGGAGGTTTGGCTTTCTGTGCCGGGGCAGACCCAGCGATGGTGAAGACGGGCCAGGGTTTGGTGCTCGGGGCCACCACAGGCTCCAGGCCACAGCTGGAGCTCCTCTTAGCCAACGAGCCTGCCTCCAGGTCTCTCTTCCTCTTCACCGGGCGCTGGACGCTGCCATGGTTCCGGGTCTGTGTTGAAATTTGGGGATGGGTCTTTAATCCTTTGCTTTGACTTGGAGGTTGAATTTGCTTGCTCGTGGCTTGTGGAAGTTTGGGTTTTGCTGGGAGCTCAGGTGGAGGATGTGACTCTGTGAGAGGCTTGGTTACGTCCCGGTCTTTGACATAGTGATGTGTTCTGGCGCTGCCCTGAGAGCCACTCGTTTCTTTCTGGTCCTGAGGTTGTGTCTGCTCCTCCAGCCGAGGTTTTACTTGAACCTGGACGCTGCTTTGGTTCTCAGGCTGGATGTCAGAGCTGTTTGTCTCCTTCTGGACTTCAGACTGTGGAGGGATCCCTCTCTTGACAGACCAGAATCTGGTGACAAAGGGGGCGTTAGGAGTCCTTGGCTGGAGGATTATGGGAGTTCTGGGCTGGAAGTTGATGGGAGTTCTTAGGTGAAGTAGGATGGGAATTCTGGGCTGAGGGTTGATGGGAGTTACAGGCTGGGGGGACAAAGGGTTCTCCTAGGATTGAGATGAGAGACAGAAAGTGACTGATGAGTCGTAAAAGGTTAAATAATCTGGACAACAGAAGATTTCGGGTAGAGACTTTGTTTATAGAGTGTGTCTGTCGCTCTTTTTTTTTTATAACAGTGTGTGAAGTGAACAGGATCTTTCCCAATGACGGACGAATGTTCAGAGGAAGCTTAGCATTTGTAGCAATCTTAAAGTTAAAATTGTGAATTTCATGAAATCAAACCCCATTTTAAAAAAATGATTATGGTTGGCTTTTTTCCCCCCGTGACAGTCATTCAATTATCTCTCAATATAGAGAGATAATTACTGAATGTAGGAGTTATAATACTTTTTAATTTTAGTGGCGGAGTCACACTGGATTCAGATTGCCTACCTACACATGAGGGATTCACAGGGGCATGATGCAGCTTGCAATCCAGTGTTACTGTTTGTGATTTTAAATTTTCATTTTATGCTACTTTATACTTGTACTCCACTACATTTCAGAGGGAAATATTGTACTTTTTATATGATGCAGTACTATACTAATAATTTACCCAGGAGTATACACAGTATCTAAAATTGGCTCCACATTAACAAACTGCAACATTAATATGCTCTTACATGTATTCGGTTATATTAAAAGAATAATATAATATTCTATAATAATATAACACTGTGAATGGAGCCTTTCTGCATCATCAGTACTTTTACTTTTGATACTTTAAGTTAATTTTGCTGATAATACTTCTGTACTTTTACTTAAGTAACATTTTGAATTCAGGACTTTAACTTGTAATGGAGTATTTCTAAACTATGGTATTTCTACTTTTACTTAAGTAAAGGATCTGAGTGCTTCTTCCACCACTGTGTATTTGTCACTACAGTTAGAGCTGATTTCGATCGTTTATCAAAATTGCAAAAGGATGAAATCAGATCGAGGTTGAATTTATATTAAACCTGAGTTTGTTCAGCTGCACTGTAAATACACAAGTTGTATTTCTGACAAAGTAGCTACTCAAGGAGTGTTTGCTCTGGTGTTAAACCGCATTTGCTGTTATCACGATAACCAGTGGGTGTTACCAAATCAACCAGGACTTAAATCTTAAGGATTACAACTTTACTGACTAGATTATGTTTCGTTGTACACAAGTATGATGACAATAAAGTTGAATCTGTCTTCCAGTTGGGACAGATTTACAGATTACAGATCGCGTAAGAAGTTGTTTGTGTGTGTGTGTGTGTGTGTGTGTGTGTGTGCACGCGTCGAGTATGTCGTCCCACTGGCTGAAGCTGAGAAACCTACCGCTCTGTCCTCTGAATACGTTGCTGGCTGCCTCTCTTCATCACCGACACTCCCAACACCTTCATCAACATCCCCACCGTCGTCATCACTGTAACCATCGTCATCCTTCCTACTGTTGTCAAGATGCAGACAGAGAGAGACTGTTCACTAAGATACTACAGCTATTATTTATACTATGACTTTTACTTCTATTTTAACTACTACAACTTATTGTGTAGCTGCTGCTGACACTGTTAAAACTGCTGTTGCTGGCATTAATACTCCAACTACCACTGCTCCGATTACTTCTACTATTATTACTGATTCTTGTAGTTTACCTATGACGAAAAAACACTCCAGCTCCGCTTGATGATTGGCGCACAGTGTTTCTACACTAAATTCCCAAATTTGTCCCTAAATTCTGCCTGTGGCAGAAACCCACTCACCTGTCTAAACCATCATGTATCTGTGGCGATATCAGCGCCTGCAGAAGCGACTCTGATCCTCCTGGTTCTGTTTCTGGTTGCTTCCTCTTCTTGCTGCTGCACTGTGAGCAGCTGTTGATCCACTGCACCACATCAGGTCTCATGGTTTTCCAGAAGTACCTGTCAGAGATCACGCGCTGGTTATTAATACAACGGCATGATATTGAACCTTTGCACCTCCAATCTAAATTTAAAAAGCAAACAAACTTGAAAACCTGCAATTATCCCAACATGATGCCAAACTTTAACTCTTAAAGATAAGTCCTACAGTATCAGGATGGTACAAAATGATTAATAACAGCATGCTCTAACATTCATAAATTATTTCACAAACACACTTGGCCTTCTTTCTTCTTTTCCTTTCGGCTGCTCCCTTTCAGGGGTCGCCACAGCGAATCATGCGCCTCCATCTAACCCTGTCCTCTGCGTCCTCTTCACTCACACCAGTTAACTTCATGTCCTCTCTCACTACATCCATAAATCTCCTCTCTGGTCTTCCTCTAGACCTCCTGCCTGGCAGCTCCAACCTCAGCATCCTTCTACCAATATATTCACAGTCTCTCCTCTGAACACGTCCAAACCACCTCAATCTGGCCTCTCTGACTTTATCTCCGAAACATCTAACATGAGCTGTCCCTCTGATGTCCTCGTTCCTGATCCTGTCCGTCCTCGTCTCTCCCAAAGAGAACCTCAACATCTTAAGCTCTGCTGCCTCCAGCTCTGCCTCTTGTCTTTTCTTCAGCGCCGCTGTCTCTAAGCTGAACAACATCGCTGGTCTCACCACCGTCTTCAACACCTTTCCTTTCATTCTTGCTGATACTCTTTTATCACACAACACACCTGACACTTTTTTCCACCCGCTCCAACCTGCTCGCACTCGCCTCTTCACCTCTTCTCCACAGTCTCCATCGCTCTGAACCGTTGACCCTAAGTACTTAAAGTCCTGCACCTTCTTCACCTCTGCTCCCTGTAACCTCACCGTCCCACCTGGGTCCCTCTCATTGACAAACATGTATTCTGTTTTCCAGAGCAGACCTCCATCTCTCTAGATTTTCCTCCACCTGCTCCCTGCTCTCACTACCTTTGTGGTTGCATTACAAACACACTTGGCCAAACAGACTAAAAAGCAAACCAAATCTTTGTTTAAGCCTGACATCTAACAGTAAAATATGCTGAAATAGCCATCTGCTATTGGTCCATTTTTGGCTCAAGGTGATGTCACCAGTACCCTCACTCAGCTTTACTTAAACTAAAGTGATAAAACTGAAGTGATGATGTGTTCGGGTGTATCAGCCACCTGTGTCAGTGTTCGAGGAGGTTTACCCTTCTGGATCTTTGATGACTTATTAGTGACAAAGAAGATCCCCTCTCACCTTTCGTTGAGCAGTCTGAGACACTTGTTGACGTCGAGGTGGTTCAGCTCGTTGTGATAATCCACCAGAGCGGCTTCAACTTGCTGTCTGTTCCTCAGAACCAAACGCTCCCGATCTCCTCTCACCATGTGGAGCTCCTCATCTGGGAAACCAGGGAACAAGTCGTCACGTTACCAAGGTTAACTGTTATCATGAAAGGATCTAGAGTTTGTCTTTGCATTTTTGTTTCATTGTACAGTTAAGTGTTAAAGGAATTAAATGCATGCTGATCCTGATTACAGTTTTGCTGTGGAGGCTCGTGATTTTTTGCTCACACTGTTGACACATTGCGGCTCATTTTTCTTGGTTTGTTTGAATAGAGGCATCTCTCAATAAACTCCTTCTCCATACTTTATGATTACATAGACATAGAGTTATGACATAATGACAGTGATCTGTTCCATAAAGCATTGGACCCCTAACGTTTTTGGCTGTGACTCCTTAATACAAAGCAATCCCTTGTCAAAGTGTGTACAAGTTTAACTGATTTTCTTGTCTCTTGACTGTTTTATTTGAACAATTATTAGGCCCGAAGAGGTTAAACTACAAGACAATATATTAGAGAAAATGAACAAACAACCAAAACAAAAAAATAATAAAAATAAGTGTAATTTTGTGTAGCAAAGTTTAGTTTCTTCTTATTTCCTACACTACAAATTATTTCGAAAGCCCTCATAGGGGTACCATCCCCCCAAAAAAAGAAAATAATCCAAGAGAATGCAAAGAAGACAATCTTAAATTGAAAAAACAAACACTGAGGTCACAGATTAAACCATAGATTAAACCATGTGACCATATATTTTTATCAAATCAAAAGTAAAAAGGGTTAGATTCCATGTTTTTGGTCCGTGAGTGTTACGGTTTTGTGGGGGAATTCTTTTTTTTTGTCATCATTAAGAGTTTAAGCTCCACCATGAACCAATGCTGATGTACATTATGCATGTAAGGCCCATGTAGACATTGTATGTCATCAGGTTTATGTCACATTTAGCAAGAGGATAAATATCAGAATTGCGTGAGTCTGTGTGTGTCTGAGCTGTTTATACAAAGAAAGGCTTCCTTTTTGGCAGAGCCTACTGACCTGGTTTTTTTGTTTTAATTTATTCAAAATTTGATTAAGCTTCCTGGTTTGTACAAACCTTTGATGGCAAACTTCTTGCAGAACCTCCTGAAGGTGTTCTTCTCAACGTAACTAAGTCCAGGAGGATAGGTGCGCCTGCTCAGGTAAAGCTCCACTGCATCGTACTTGGCAAAATAGGCCTGCTCACACAGAGACAGATCAATAAAATACATACAGTGCAGTTAATTGTCCACATTGCCGCAAAAAGCTGAAATGGCATCAGAATTTGATTGGATTGACAACTCGCAAGAGCCATTAATTATTTTGTGACCTTTTTTTGTACTGTAACATATAATTATTAGTCAAATCCCCAATAATCCCCCCACCTAGAACATACCTCCTCCCCCACAGCAGGCTGGTTCGGACCTCTGGACGCAGACTGTGGAGGAAAGACAAAACTCAAACTCTAGCTTCTGCTTTTAAAACAGTACCAACAGTGCAGGAGTTGCACTAGCAATAGCAAAGTTTGTTTTTACCACTGCAGACTGCACTACTACTGCTACTGACATTCAAGGATCTGATGTGCAGTGAGTAACTCCTGTGCCTTACCGCTGAGTCGCTGTGGAGCAAAACGGTGGGCACTGCGTCTGGATGGAGGGTGACCTTCTCCCCGCTGCGGTCGAAGCAGTCCTCGGTGAAATGGGTCGAACAAACAGACGACTGGAGCCGAGGATGCCAGTTAGGACGACCAACTGCCTTCAGCCACTGAGCCAGCTGGGCCACGTTGTGAAGAGGGAACCTGAACGTAAGGACGGGTGAATATATATCAAAAGACGTAAGTATACTGATAAAATAATATTAAGTAACGCAGTGACATAATTCACCCTGTGGAAGCCAAAGTGTAGGTCCTTTGTTGACTGCTTCTAAATGCACAACTTGTTTGTCTTCAGTGAATAAAGAAAGTTAAGAGCAATCTGGTGACTATTAGAAGGGACTGGTATTGGTAGTGGTGGTTAGTTTGTTTTTGACGCAACATAAAGTGTACATGTACATGCAGAGGCATGTGACCAGCAAGATAGATACTTTATACCAATGCCAAACTGCAGCAATAATAACTGATTAATAATTTAATTGAAAAATAATAATTCAACAATTCTAGTCCAAATTTAGCAAATATAAATAGTCCAAATTCTACCTGGTCGAAGGCTTTTTCATCATGAAAAGGTAGAAGAAGAACTTTCTCACAAAATGGGACGGCTATGTCTACGTTAGCTGCTGCTTGGAGAGCTGATATTAACATAACCACAGAAAACTCAGCGCAGAGATCGGCCACCACTTTGGAGAATCTCACGTATCTGGATAATCCACTAAATAAACCACAGGCTGTTTTTCCCCTAAACCTCTGTTTGGTTTGTGGGAATTTTACTGGTGATGTACAACACTTATTAAAACAAAAAAAGTTCAGATTTTATAAAAAAAATTATGTGCATAATGAAATATTCGAGGCAATAACAACATTCAAGGTGAATTTACTAAAACAACAAACCGTTTGATTAAAGTTTCATGTTTTATTTTCTTAGTTTTTCCACACAGACTGTATATAAAGACGGACGACGCGTCTCCACTTCCTCCCACTGTACAAAAATGAAGCCAAAATATCCCGGATACGGGAGCTGCCATCTTGAGCTGGGGACGTCATTTGGAGCCAGAGTCTGCGCAGTGGTGATCGGGATTGGAGCCGCGGTATCGAGGTCCCGCCCACACACCCGGCCGAGCAGAGCTCAGCTGTCAATCATGACGTGAAACCCCGTTTTTTATAGCATCAAATAACTAATTAGAACCAAACTTATCAGAAAAACCAACACTTGAACACACATCAGCGTGATAAGAACTGCCTAAAATTACAGGAACCATCTTTGAGTTTTTAGTTTGGCTCATGTCCCATCCGCCAGGTCAGGTAGGTATTTTGTGGTTTATGAGAACAAGACAGTCCATGATGGCTGGCTGTTAGCCACTAACTTCTCTTCTCGCAATCGACATGCACAGTCAGATCCTGCTTAAACCGACCTGTATTTAAATTGTTGCCCTGGAGAGGTGGACTTTTAAAATTTACTTCACTTAACTTTATTGTTGCTTCAAGGAAAAGTTAAGGAATAGTTAAGAATAACCCCTATAAAATATTATAAATAAAGCTCACTGAACACACTGAATAAACGTCAGAAAAGCATCAAATACAGTATGTTTGCTACAAAAATCCTAAGGATTTAGATTTTAGTTCTTAGTTTAGTTTCTGATCAGGAAGTCATTATCTAATCACTGATTGATCTGACTGATTCTGCGTATGTATCAGCTAGTTAGCTATCTAACCGTAGTATCTGCTCCTCTCTGCTCATCCTGCACGGTAACTAGAAGACCCTTAATTTGACAAAATGCTCATACTTATGGAAGGTGAGGCCCAGGCCTCTCTCCACCGGCCCGCAGCAGTTGGTGCAGTTGTAGACGCTGCAGCGGAGCCACTTCCTCTTGGTTCTGTTGAGGCAGGTGTGGCAGCTGGAGATCCAGTGGGCCAGGTCTCGGGTCATGCTGGCCCAGTAGAAGTGCTTTGTGATCTCTCGCTGGCAGATTCCCTGGCCGTAGTGGCCCTGGTTGTCATGGACCTGCTGCAGGATCGAGTTTACCTGGGATCAAAAGGCAGTACGGTTGGTTCAGTTGTCACAGGGCAAAGGATTACCTGTCATTTCCTCAGTTTTTTGCTTTTTAAAGAATTTTTGGGGGGGGATTTTTGCCTTTATTTGATAGACAGTAGAGATTTAGACAAGAAATGCAGGAAGAGAGAGAGAGAGATGACATGCGACAAAGGTCCCCCGCCGGAATCAAACCGGGGAGTTCATAGGCCATGAGAGCTCGAGGCTTACTGTGTGTTAGCTGGTTTGTGCTAAATGAATTGAAAATTACCTCAGAGATGAGTCCCTGTGTTCATATCTGGTTTTATTGGCCTTCATCATCTCAGTTTTGTACTTACATATTGCATATTCCTAAATGATTGTGTTTAATCAAATTAACCCACCTCAAAAAGAAAATATTCTAGCAGAGAAAGCATAGAGAGTGGGAGGAATGGGGGATTAATGGGGGCCCAGCAGCTCATTTCTGCCCTGGGGCCCCACACCAGGTCAGTCCGGCCATGGATAAAACAATGCTTGAAAACTTTGGGAGTTATGTGAGAGTAGACATAGACAAACTGCTCCAAAATAATATTCAGATTAAACACTTTTGAACTTATAATTGCATAAAAAAATTGGCTACTTCTTACTTGCTTATTTAAAACACAATGGAAATGTTAATGAGCGAGGGATGCCATTTTTCCAAGATTTTTACAGTTATGCTGCTAATGTTACAAACATTGTGCTAACATTAACTCATCATTCACTTTCACACTTTCTGTCTTGGTGCTGGACTTTTTCATTTGTCCCTGACTGTACTTAAAATGAGATGCAACTTGGATAATAAGAAGATGATTTAATTTTTCCAGTGGTGACACAGGCTAAAGCCGGATAGAAATGTTTTACGAAAACTTTATGAAAAGGCACAAAAAGGCATCCTGTGTGTCAATGCCTGATCTTCACACCTGAAATTAGCATAAAGTTGACTTGATCTTTAATTCTGGAAAGTCCTCCTTGTAGCTACACTTGCACATTTTTTACTTTAAACCTCTAAGACTGTCCTCAAGTAAATGTGATTGTTTGTTCATGAATTTCGCTGCTGCTGGACATTCACCAAAAGCGCAGGCTCAAAGAGAGCTTGATGGTAGTTTTTGTTGGAGGGGTGAGGGTCACTTGCTCATTTTCCAGAAAGTTCCTGCTCTTTTTCAAACCAGCGACCAACAAACTTTAAGACGCTGTGGCTACACAATGCTTATACAGGATTAATTTGAACTTCATAATACACTGTAATTAAATCGTGCAAACCTCCTCTCTGCTACGCGGCACTCTGAGAGGAGGAGAGACTCGTGTGTACATCAGCACTCCATCTGAAACAAAAGAGAAATGTTTCTAAAGCTTAATTAGATATTATAATCTATATAACCATTGAGGATTAAAGGAAGCAAATAAAGTGAGCGATGCTGTGTTTTATCACTCTTTCCACTCACCTATTAGGCCAAAGCGCTTGGCCATCCTTTTTAAAGCACCTCTGCTTTTCTTGCTTTGCATAGGTAAGACCCTGTGACTCAGATACCTGCAGAATGCAAAATAAAAACATTTCAACTCACGCTCAATTAAATCAATTTTAAAAAAGTATCTTGTAACATGTGAATGAAGGAGTCAGACAATCACATGTCTACCTGGCGATCTGGTTGTAAGCTGCGAAGCTCGGCTCGATGATGGTCTTCCTCCTCTTGTACTCCGTCACTGTCTGGACCGCCCTGGAGTCTGGATCCGGAGCTGGGAGGCAGTACTGGTGTTCCTGCAGCTCCACGGGTGTTTCGGAGTGGTCGAAGGCCGGTTCAGAGGGGTTCACATCTGTGGTTTCTGCAGCAGCAGCTGTAGAGAGGAGGTCTTCCAGGGTGCTGGACTGAAGGAAGTCCTCATCTGAAGGGACAGGAACCTGAAAATGTATAACTCATTCAGTTACGAATTACAAATCCTCTCTTTTTGTGTGCTCAGTATTATTTCATTTTCTGAATTTAGCAATCCTTTCCTTTCAGATTACCTGATTTATTCCCTTATAGTAAATAATAAAATAATAGTGATATCACCTTTTTTGAATAAAAAATGTAACCTTCTACATGCATATAACTTTGTGTTATTGCAGTTTAACACGAAATATTTTCTCCTGGACATTCTTTACTGAACTTCACACGACAGAAAGGACGGGAAACATTAATAAAGTTGAGAACACGGTTTGATACTGGCATGAATGATCAATTTAAGGGGATGAAGTAAGTAGTTTGAGGGAAATTGAGGGAATTAAAAAGTATATTTAACAAAGAAAATTTGAGGCAAGATATATTAACAACATATCAATCCCCTTCTCCACATGTATTATTAAAGTGTAAATTAAAGTTAACGGAACACAAAAGTGTCAGTAATCTAGACTAGTGCTTTCCAACCTTTTTTGCTTATGACCTCCTGATTTTTTAGTGACCTGAAGAGTTAAAAGTATAAAGTAAAGATTAGAGAAAAGACCCCCCCATCACTTGGGGTTGCTGTTTTTATTTCCTGCCTGTCTGCATAGTCTGTGGTTTGTGTCACCTCGTCCTCCTGCACTGTCACAGGGATGATAGTGGGTATTGCGTCTGGTGATAGAGTCAGCCGACCCTCCTCGCTCAGCGTGAAGCAGGACGGCTCAAAGTGTCTCGAGCAGAGGCAGGAGTTTGTGCGCAGCGAGCCTTCGTCCCTCTGAGCCACCGCCAGCCACCTTCGCCGTCGCTCTGCCTCCTTCGGAAACCTGCAGGACGGAGGAAGACAAGTTTTGTTTTCAAACCTGACCTGAATCTGAGGCAAAGATGAACAAAAGGAAAGTCTGCCTGTGGAGTAATACGAGGTTCCATCTTAGGTTCTACTTTATTCTCATTAAAGATACTTCCTTTGTGTTCTACTTTTAGAAAATACATTTCCTATCATTGTTTTGCAGAAGATACTCAGCTATACCTTCCTGAAACCTGGTGCTCCATGCTGATTTAAGTCCCTCTACAACTGCTGCCATTTGCACTACAGATGCTGATATTTGTTGTGCTGTACATTTATGTTATGTTGTGCTGTACCAACTATTGACATAAATGGTTGTTGTCTTTTTGTGCCTGTTCTAAGACATGCATGTTGTTTCATACTTTTTTATCCATGTTTTATCTGTGTTTTTATTTTGCACATTGAGCTAGGAGTAAACACAATTTCGTGCTGCTGTGCACCTCTCATGTGTATGGTCTTGAATAACATTAAAGTTTACCTTACCCTTTACTTTACCCTGCTGATCTGCCTTAAAATCCTGGATGCATAAAAGCTGCCTACCGCTAAATGAGAATTAACCTCAGGTCCTCAACTATGGCTCTGCAGATTCCAATACCACAATCCATATTCTTTGGTCTCTGCCATCTTTGATTATGGTTTAAAATGTGATAAATAAATCAATTATGTTGTTAGTACTAGCTTTTTCTACCTATCTATTACAAAATGAAAATCATTACTGTCGTTTAAGGATTTGGATTGAAGGCGACTCACTGGCACCAAGAAAAGAGATCATATCATATCTATCACTTAATCATAGATAATGATTGTGCTACATCTGACAAGTACAGTATAATATCATCTGCATATTATGACAACACAACTTACCGACTGATTTTAATTAATACTTTTTTGCATGACCTGATTTTTTATCTGTAAAACACTTTGGTCAGCATGTGTTGCTTTTAAATATGCTCAAACTGATTTGATGTGATTTAGCATGCATTGCTAACTGCACGCAAACTTCACAACTGAGCCTAAATAGAGCTGAGGCTAACAAACGACAGTTCAGACCGATGAAAACTGACCAAGTCTGACAATGTAGAGCTGAGTCTAACCATAAAGAAGATAATCCCTTTCGATTCAGATAATAATCAGACCAAACTTTACACTCATTCTTCAGCATTCTTCATTGTTTTTAACTTATCAAACAACTTTGTAAATGTGGTGTCTGACCTGTGGAAGCCGAGCTCAGGGTAAACGTAACTGGAGGCATTGCAGCCGTAGGCCAGGCAGAACTGGACGGGGTGGTTGGCTAGTTCGGTGGGACTTCGGTTCTGACAAACAGCACAAGCTTTGATCCAGGTCTTCACTGCCTCCGTCACTCCAACCCAGTAATACATCAACTGTACAGACAGAGGAGGAAGATTTACTTCTAACACAGGTTTTATAACAGTGTATAAATCCTTTAATTTTCTTTTTGATCACAATATCTGTTTCATTCTGCTGATCCAATAACTCACCATTATCTCCTTTACTGCCCGGGCCCGGCCAGCATGGTTGTTGTTGTCGTGGTAACGGGTCAGGATCTCCCTCACTTCCTCGTCGCTCCTGACAACGCGGAGGAGGCGGCCTCGATAACTGCGCCATAGGCAGCCATCTGGAGGACGGAGGGTGGATACAGTCAACACAGGGAAACTAAAGCGCCAACATTTATTTTCATTATGTGTGGTGGGTGAGTGCTCTTTCCCTTCCACACTCCGAGGTTAACTTCGACGTAATCCATCATATTCAGAAATTCATTTTGTCAGGCTCATGAAAGTCTAAAAAAGTCAGTCAGAAAAGGTTGGAGACAGAGTGGGCTGTTGTTACTCTTCAAACCAATTAAAACAGGATATGGAATATTATTTTACCTGAACAAAAACCATCCACAGGTGCTTTTTTAAACCAACTGACTGAGGATTTCCAAAGGTTTAATTATCAACTTTGAACGAGGCTGCACAAGATTACTGTCTATGTTACAGTTTACTTGCAATGTGGCCCGAATCCAGGATTGTCATACTACACCATCTCCTGTAATCTGACAGTTTCAGTCTCCGAACGGCTCATAAAATGAGGTGAAAATACAAACTCATCGGAAGGTAGGCAATATTCCTACCAACTTATAAAGTGGGTGCAAAGCAACAAGAAAACATGATTTAATTTGAACAATAAAGTTCTTTTCCTCTAAAGTCATTAAGATCAAAATCAAAAATGGTGCAGGATGTGTTCCTCGCTCACCCATCAGAGAGCTTCTCAGCAGCTGTGCGCTCAGTGCTGCCGCTGACAGCTCGAAGACATAATGTATTGCAACAATACTACGTGTTTTTAGTTACTTTGCAGCCCACCTTAAGTAGTCACTAAAAAAAAATTGCCTATCATCCAGTGAGTTCATATCTTTAAATCGTCCTTTAACAAATTTTATGACTCGCTCAGTGAATTAAATAAGATAGAACTTTATTTATCCTGAGGGAAATTGTTGTGCAGCAGTTGCAGTACGAAGTAGGAAAGAGTGCAAATATAAAATATGAAATATCAATAAGGTGCAAATCCAAAATATACACAATGCCATAAACAGGTTAACGGTAAGGATCGTTCTTGGTGAGGTGCATATGCATGAGAAGTGGCATATAGCTATGTATGTACAATATCAAATCTGAAGCACAGGTAAGTGTTCATGATTGCGTCCATGATATTGCACATTATGTCCCAAAAGTCCAAAGTACGGGAGATGGCAATCCAGGATCGTCATCAGGGCTGTGTGAAATGTGGAGACAAATCTGAGATATATGGTAACGGACAGCAATGCTTTTTCAAAATTATATTTAAAATGATCAGCTTACCCAAATGACAAATAATGTATTTTCTTGCTTACCCCTGAGCAGAACGTTTTTGTGTTATTTGTCCAGTTTTTCAGATATCTGTGACTAAGATTTCTGCCTCTACCCCGATACAATAAAGGTGAATAAATGTTTGTTTGTGGTGCTCACAAGTTTTGAATCAGCAGCAGTGTGTCTCTTCACCTGTAAAACTGTTTACCGTGTGGACAGGTGGGGGAAACTGGACTGCACACTGAGGGGTTGAGGCTGCGCTGAAAGAAAAATGTGTTTTCTAACGTGTAAGACGCATCTCTGTGTCGCCTGCCAGTGTGGCTCTAAAATACCTTTGTAGATAAAGTGTTTGCTGGCAGCTCTAATGACTTTCTTTGAAGTCTTTGACGCATCTACAGGATGCGTTCCTGCGCGCACAAACAGCTCCACCTTATCCAGAAAGTCAAAAGAAGGCATCTGTGAGGGAAGAGGAGACAGACGAAGACAGAGAGGTGACAAATAGTCAATCTAATGCATGCACTTGAAGTAAAACTGTAAACATTAGTCAATTTATTGATTAAGAGTTTATAAAAAATAACTGATAACAATTTTGGTATTGAACTATTTGTTTGATTTTTTATTAAGTAAGAATGCTAAACTTGTCTTTGTTGCAGCTAATAAGCAAATGTTCAAACATCTGCTTACTTTTCACATTGAAAACTTTGGGTGTTTGATGTCAGTGTTGACAGCTTGAACAAATGATCAATTGGTGGTTTGTTAATTATTAAATAAGAATCCTAAACACTCTCATTGTTGCTGTTAATAAGCAAATACTTCAATATTTGCTGACTTTTCTCCATTTCGTATTGAAGACATCTGGGTTTTGGACAGTAATTTAATCAAAATAAGCAAATTTAAGATATCACTTTAAGCATTAGTAACGTGGTTGGTTTATAAACCAATAATCAATGATTAATTGAAAAAAATAAACTAGCTAGCTAGATTAATTATTAATTAAAATAATTGTCCCTACTATAAATTCTCTGTATATCTGTAACGTTAACGTTAAAAGACAAATGCACACAGAATATCGCCAAAACTGTGTTACCACAAAAATCTAAATGTCATTTTCACACAATAAATTTATCACGAAAATAGCGAAAGTTTCCCAACTGAAAACCGTTTCCCACCTTAGAACATCTTGCGTCCGGTAAACACAAATCCTCGTTACACCGTCACCAACTTTCAACAAAAACCTTCAGCGCCGTTATGTTATTTTTCGACTGAACTGTTCACATAAACAACTTAAGTATTTTTACTTCATCTAAATGTACATATAAATTCTCCAAAATAATACATTTCAGGTCAAACTAGTCGCTAAATGTGGCGTTTGGCGGTGAGTAGATTTAAGCTAGCAGCAGCAACTTTGTACCTTCCGGTATGTGGATTTTCAAAATAAAGTTTTGGGGGCCAATATCTTAATTTATGTTGAAATATATTCATGAATTGAAACAATATTTTGAGCTACTACATGACATATTGTGTTTTTTGTTTATTGTGTGACCAGATTAGCATTAACATTTATTATTCATAATGACTGAAACTAACTTTGCCATTTTGAAAGGTGTGGAGATTTTGTCGTTTTACCGTCAACGCACAATAAAATATTTACAATAATATCTATATCTATATATATATATAATACATATATATTTAACATCTTTACAATACCCAAAAGGTTTTAGGAATGTTAAATTACACTACACTTAACTTGACAGTACATGCACTACTACTTATTACTTACGTTACTTATTACTTATGTTATTACATTGTATTATTAAAACCCACTTGTACTTCCCACTTATTTTACTTTATATTTATACCCACCTGGTACTTAATTTATTTTCTGACCTGTATTATAGTGTATTGTATTATATTTTATAGTACTTTCCTGGGTGCACTGTCGTAAAGGTGCAGCTGCTGTAACAAAGAGTTTCTCTTCGGGGATCAATAAAGTATTTCTGATTCTGATTCAATCAGGATGTTTTTTTAATTTTCAAATTTACTATGATTTTTTTTTGTAGACACAGGTTTCAGCCTATGCACTATAACAACACCGCCCTACTACTCATTTATCACACAGACAGCTCAAACCATTGCAGATACATTTTAAGGTCTCGGTTTTGTAAAACCACTCATGTACAACGTCTTGCCTAATTGGTGTGCTTTTATTTTGGCGGTAAACTCGATTAACCGGAAGTTGTATTGCTGCCACTTGCTGCTCGCTTGACGGAGTTTCGGTTTTGACGCAGGTTGTAAAAGCTGCTGTAACCCAAGTTTATTGAGTGCTGTTTATTTCCGCTCCCTACACGCAGCTGCGCGCCCCCTGCTGGCCCGGAGGAGACCGGATGTGGTTAACGTTCTGCATCGAGGCTCGCAGAGGCTGGACAAAACAGCCAAACCACTTTATTCTTCTTCTTCACTAAATTAGGTGAAGCTTACATTTCCATTTTAATGCTTGTTTGTTTTTTGGATGATGTGTTTTAATCCCTTGCTAAATGATTTTGCTCTTTGATTTGTGCAAAATAATTATGCTGGCCAGGACTTTTTTTTTTTTTATCTCAAAAGACCATTTTGGTTGAATAAAAGGTCAAATAAATAAAAACAAAACAGGATGTTTTATTTTACAAACTTGCAGCATTGTGCAGTGTTGCAAGATGACAAGTCTCCAGGATTGTTATGATGTGAACTTTATTTAACCAAATACACTATGTGGCCAAAAGTATGTGGACACCCGAGCATATGTGACAGTTGAACATCTCATTCCGAAAACCGTGTTCATTAACGTGCTGCTCTGACAGCCTCCTCTCTTCTGGTTTCAGTCTTTCCCCCAGATGTTTGAACCTGCTGCAGGGATTTGCTCCTATACAGATACAAGAGTCACACAGTCGGCGTTCCAGTTCATCCCAAAGGCCAGTCAAGTTCTTCCACACCAAACTGGGGGAAACCATTTCTTTATGGAGTTCGCTTCGTGTACAGAGGCATTGTCCTGTTGGAACAGGAAATGGTCTCCCCCAAACTGTTGCCACAAAGTTGGAAGAACACTATTGTCTGAAATATCATTGTATGCTGGAGCATTAAGATTTCCCTTCACTGGAAGCAGGGAAAACAGCACCAGGCCATTATTCCTCCTCTACTAAATTTCACAGACGGCATTATGCATTTAGCAGGTAGTATTTTCCTAGCTAGCGCTCTTCTGCTGCCGAGTTTACAAACACTTTGTGGCCTTGAGAGCACATTTTTAAGAATCCTAATCCTCAGAAATGTGAGTTTTTATGTTGTCACGCACATTTGAGAACGCAGTTTTGTATTCTGCCATCTCACGTCTGCGGGGAATTACACAAAAACAATGACATATTCCAAATCTTTGTAATTTTGTTTTTATGACGAATGCATAAATCAAATATCAGTACGTCTTGGAAATCGCCAGCGACTGTTTCCAGCCTTGTTGGTAGATATTTAGACATTAATTAAGAGACAATTTCGACCTCCATGATGGCATTAGACGTGTGACTTCAGCTCAATTTTTAACTCAATACTTCTCTACTTTCCCCGCCTTTCAGAACTCCGTCAGATGTGTGTACGGTCCGTTGGTGTCGAGCTTCAGCACTTGTCTGTTTCCATACGTCCCGTGTTTCACCGTCACTTCAGCTCCGCTCCCAGCCGAAGCAGCGGCAGCCGCCACTTCCTTCTTGCACAGAGAAACGAAGGCGCCGTAGAGCCGCAGTCCGTCCTCTTTGGCGATGTTGTTGTGGTACTGCATGGCCCTGCCTTTGGCTTTCCCGCCCAGCGTGGCCTGAGGCACGATCAGCAGGCTGCCGGGAAGCTCCAACACCGAAACCATCTTCCCCGAGTCGGACTCACACAGCCTCAGGTTCAACAGCGTGGACACTGGACGGAAGAGGGGAGGACACAATATTTACATCTCACATGGAGGGATTTAAAGTAAAAAAAAAAAAGAGTTCAAAAATGTAGGTCAAAGGTTAAAAAGGTCACTGACCCATCTTGGGCAGGATGTCGTCTGTGGCTCCTTTAAAGAAACAGATGTAGATCACCATTCCTCTGTCGATCTGAAAGCAGAAAGAGTTCAGCAAAACTGTCAAGTGTCATCAGTGATGTGGACCAATAAGCAGCCGGTGTATCTCCGTTAATTCTTGGTCCAGTCCTGTTTTCAGTGTACATGCTGCCCCGTGGTCTCATGCTGTAATTTGTCCCTTTCACATCTCTTACTATTGTTATAAATATGCCAATGACATACAACTGTAGCTCTCTCTTTTAAAATCATAATAACGCTCTGCAGCTAATCTCAATTCAAAACTGCCTCAGTGCAATAAAAAAAACAATTTTCTACAACTTACCTATGACAAAACTGAAATTATTTTTGTTGTGCATTTTTGTTGTTAGGCACGATTACTCAAATTTAATTGGCTGATTGATTTAAAAAAAAATTGGGATAACTTCTGATAACAACTCAAACTTTGAGCTCCATGTCAAATTACAGGTTCAGTCCAGCTTTTTCCAACTAAGGAACATCGCAAAAGTCAGACCCTTCCTCTTCCTTCAGCCTAAAGATTTGGAAAATCCATGTTTTTACTACATCAGGCCTCAACTTCTGTAACGCCCCGGTTCTCCTGCAGGTCTTCGCCGTGGACGGCTGGAGAAAGACCACCACTGACAGCAGAGACCGTCTTTGAACGGAGACGGGAGTTATGTCGTGGCAATTTTGCAATTCCACTCTGACAAACAGTATTGTCACACTTTAATAATGTTCAGAATACAAGACAAAGGTTAGTTCATAACGTGGCCCCCCCGAAGAGGAGCTGTTCCCTCCTTTTACACCTTGCAGCCGTCTTATCTCGCCTCTCTGACCTGCCCTCTCGGCCAGGGCTGTCTTCCTGCGTCACTATCTGCCCTGCCTTTTCTAACTTTCTGCCAATTACCAGCCTGCTGCTAGGACTCCCACAGGCCCATCTCGTCCTTTCTGTGAACATTTCCACGGGACGAACAGCTTTGTTTCTAGTGTTACTACATGACAAAATGTTAGATTTCCCTGCACCGATGTACTTTGAACAGCTTTTACTCACGGACGTCAACTCAGTTTAATTTTATTTATACAGCGCCAATTCATAACAGAAGTCTTTTCCTATAGAGCAGGTCTAGACCGAACTCTTTATAATATTATTTACAGAGAGCCAACAACTTGGCGACAGTGGCAAGGAAAAACGTCCTTTAAGAGGCAAGAACCTCGGGCAGAACCAGACTCAGTGGAGGGGGAAGCACAATGCAAACTCCACCTAGAATTTTAAAATAATAATAATGTAACGGCAGTGGTAATACTAATATTAATAAGGTAATAATAATAGGAAAGATAGTGATAATAATAGTAATAAGACTAATAGCAACAGCTGTAGTAGCAGTTGTCGAGCAGGAACACGGAGGCAGCAGGCGGCTCACAACCCCAGATCCAGACTCTGCAGCTCTGGAGGCAGAAATACCCGCAGGGCCAACTCGATGGAGGATTCGAAGGGCAGGACGGAGGCAAACAAGATGTAGCTGAGTGTCAAAGTCTTCTCCAGCTTTCTCTGGATTTTATAACTTCCTGTTCTGTGGTTTGTACACTTTATTCTCATGCTTGTTTATACATAGTCTCTAAAATATTTTTTTACATACTTTCTTCTTTTTCCTCTTCCTGTAAAAGCACTTACTAACTTCTGTTTACAAAAGTGTCATAAAAAAATACTTATGTTATAGTTTCCCTGCCCTCAAAACTGGCTCCATGTTTTTCCTCTTTCCTCGTGCAATATGTTCCCTTTCTTTATTATTCGTCTTTGACTTTAATCACTTGATTTCATGTATTTCGTCATCACAGCACTGTAGCGCATCTGCATGTCAGAGTAAAGACGTGTAAACACATGCAGCCGGTGCGCGCAGTGAAATGGTCACGTGCTCTCACCTGGACAAACCGAGCCTCTGCGTGCTCCTCTGCGGGTTTCACCTGAAGTCTGGCCTGCACACACTGCTGCAGCACCGCCCGGGCCGCAGGACCGCTGCCTTTCTCCGACATCACTACTCCGTTTTTAAGTTTATGCTCTGCCCGCTTTATAAACTGCGCTACAGAAGAAACGTCCAACAGACACAATCTATAAAGTTTAGCATCAACGAACAGAACAAAACTGATTTGTACACCGACAGAAATGTTCAATGAATGGCAAAGAAAACTCATGAGAAAACTCATGCAACACACTTCCGTGTTAACGTCAAGTGCAGCTGGCCAAAGGTCACCGAGGCTGCGCATTATTTTCGCAGGTTTTCGCTTATTTATACGATCATTTGGTGGATTAAATGTTTTTCCATCAGCTTTCGTTAAGCAAAACAAAAAATAAAAACAATTACAGAACAAAAAAGGAAAAACAAAGAAAAAAGCAAAGAAATCATACACAAGATATGAACTTATATATATATATATATATATATATATATATATATATATATATATATATATATATATTTTTTTTTAAAGAAAAACAAAAGAAAAAGAGCAAGGCTAAATAAATGTGCGTATTTTAAAATGTAAATATGCAAGAGACAATTAAAATAAATGATAGTTTAACATGTCAGTATACAGTTAAACATTTATTTGTATTTGTAGATGAATATTAGATTTTTTTTCACAAAACAAGCTGAAATAAATTAAAAGAGGAGTGTCCATTAGACCACTTGCATGTATGCATTTTATTTACCCATGAAAATGAATTAAGATGATAATGATTCAGATATTTTTTTTTTTACTTGGATTGATTATTCTTTTAACATTGATTATTAACTAGCTTAATATTAACTGAGCAGAGGGTTAACATTACAAGTACAAGTAATTAACACATTAAACATTACACCCATACAACACACGCATGCGTACTTTGCGCAAGCTTGATGCGCACCAAGCTAGCGATCTGAGGAGCAGCTAAACAGCTAAACATGGCCCACTTCACATACAGCAGACTGTCCCATTTACTGAGAATATCCCTTAATAAACCTTCAGTTTTACGAACAGGGACGGAAATAAAACCCGGGCCTGCGTGTTGTGTACAGCTCATCCGCTGCCAGGTAAGATTACTGTGTGTTTCTGTCCAGTGCAGCTAGCTAACAGCTTCATTTAGCTTTCAGCTAACGTCAAGCTAGACAGAAAGCGAGAACGAGACCGGAAGGATTCAAAATAAAAGCGATAACGGACAAACAAAATTTAAAAATACACATCCAAAATATAATTGAATGTCATCATATTATATTTTTTATTTGATTATATCTTGTTCTTCGCATATGTAGTATGCATGTACTTTGATACGTGTATTTCTTTAAATGTTAAAGATATTTTTAACCTTACAACCGGAAGTGCTTTTTTGTATTCGTCCGGACTTGACTTATACACACTGCTGCTCAAAGATTTGGACAACTTGCTTTATAAATCGGTCAGTGAGCTATTATTTTTATTTTTGTTATTTTCTAATACCAAAAATAATGTAACAGCAGCAGCAATAACAGTAGAGCTCGAAAATAATTGCATACTGACAAGTTGGACTCCATCAAACTCCATGACAAAAATAATTTGTACCACTTTCTAATAATTCACCCTTTATAAATTGTAACCAATGCCTTTATTAATAGTTAATAAGTACTTTAATAATGACTTATGTTGGAAAACCATTAATAAACAAAAGGGTTTCTCATTTCTAATAAGCCACTGCATGTCTGCATTTATAAATACAGAAGTCTTTATTTACAAATGTTAATAAGTTGGTAAATGGTTTTTGGTCCAGATGCTGGAGGAGGATAAATACCAATCAAAGAGATTTTCCAAAAGTTGTTCTTATTAATGGCCTTTAACTGATCAATAAAGCATTAGTAAATGATTGAGATAAAACGATAAAACGAAAGCCATTACTAACTTATCAGATAATTTAACCCCTGAAGAATATAAATTTGCACTGTCTCTACCCTTCGTGTTACAGTTTTAGACAGTTGTGATTGGCCGGCAAAAAGCCAGATCATCTCTCTGATTGGACCAAAAAAACTCTTCAATTTCTTACCATACTCCATGTTAAGTTCTGTCAATTTAACGTTGCCTTTCTCTGCAGCAAAAACACAGTGCTTGTACCATATATGTTTGGATGTTTTCTGAAATGTTTGGGACTACTGGTAAATTCAGCATGAACGTGATCCATCAAGCAGCATTTGTTTTATTAAAATTGACAATGAACATTTTGAGGTTATGTATCATAAAGTGAATGAAGCAAAGCAGTTTCTGTTAAGCTCAAATGTGAGTCTTATATGGTAACATTTTTAAAGTCCTTGGTTACTTATTTCTACTGAACCCCACAGTGTACTTTCAGTGTCATTAAGTCTTTGTCTTTCTGAAACCTTCAGAAAGTCTAATTTTCATAGTAGATGATAAAGGAGGAAGAGTCAAACTGATGATTCGAGTATGTAAGTTTCCCAACCAGGTCTGGAATGGAAACCAGCAACTTTGAAGTCACATCTGCCTAACGTTCAGGTTGCTTTCATTGACTACCTCTTGTGTTATTGTTTCTCACAGAGGTCGGTGGACAGTAAGGCGTTACAGGAGAGGCAGAAGCAGCAGATGGCGAAAGGTCTTCCCAAACAGAAACCCATCACAGGCGTCAAACGGGTCATCGTTGTGGCTTCAGGGAAAGGCGGCGTGGGAAAGTCCACCACCTCAGGTACTGCATGAATTTCCTGCAGTATGGAGGTATATTACAGTATCTTTCAGAGCAAATACAACTAAAGCTTTAGGAGTTTGTAATAGATATTTTGGAATTAAGTCCTTTCGAGGCTGACTATCAAATGTTGGCTGGCAGCGCAGCACGCAAGCTCAATGATGTGCATCTGCAGGCAGAAGACAACAGAATACAGACAGAAAAACTGGGGTTTTTCAATTGTAAAGTAATTGTTGTAATACATTTCAACCAGCCTGTTGTCTTTAAGTTTCCAGTCAGAGGTGTTTAATGTCTGTTTTTCTGTCTCTGCAGTGAATTTGGCTCTTGGATTAATGGCCAACGATCCGGTAAGGAGTCTTCTCTCTCATATCACATATCTCGTTTATATTTGTTCTCTTCTTTTACATTTTCATTTATTGAAAACCAAACGGGCAGTTTTGGACTTTCAGGACTTTTAAAAAGTTGTACTGAAATTCTATCCCCCATCAGGCTGATCAGTGTATATTGTGAGTTGGTGCTACACGGGTAATTTGTTTCAGGTAAGCTACGTACTTACCAATAATGATGAAATTTGGATGCGCTTGATCGGACAGCAAGCGTTAAGCCTGCTTGTGGCCCCCCCGATTTTCAGAACAGTGGTGGACAGATGTGCAATTCTTAAAAGCAAGATAGCTATTAACACAACAGACCCATGCTATGACATTACAGTGGGTTATAATGACCTTTTCACGACTATGTATTTGTAAGATATCTGTTATTTCACCCAGTTTGACTTGAATTCGTCAGTTAGCTTTGCTTTCAGTCACATAGTTTGTCTTCCTTAAAGAATTAAAACTTAAAATTTTGAACTTTGTTAAACGTCTATCTTCTCTCTTTCAGTCTAAGTCAGTCGGTCTGTTGGATGCTGACGTCTACGGCCCGTCGATTCCCAAACTGATGAACCTGAAGGGAAACCCGGAGCTCTCTGACAGTACGGCACATTGTTTAAACGTCTCTATATCCATGAATGTCACCTGATCATTGGGTTTTAACGCAGTGGTTATAGGACACACTTAATGTTCGTGCAGTCGGGGGGGTTCAGCTGTTTCGGTCTCTTTCTTCCAGACAATCTGATGATCCCACTCACCAACTATGGGATTCCTTGGTGAGAAAACATTATGTCATCACGTCTCTCCCCTTCGCTCTCAACCCTTCACATTCTCGTTCAGAGCAGAAACAGAATGACATTGTAGCTCGTACCTGTTCTTCTGTAACCTCTCCATCTCCTCTCTCAGCATGTCGATGGGGTTCCTGGTGGAGGACGTGGCTCCTATCGTGTGGAGGGGGCTGATGGTGATGTCAGCTATAGAGAAACTGCTCAGACAGGTGAGAAACTTTTCACAAACCGTTGGTTTGTAAACATCCTGCTGAGGTTGGACAACAAAATTGAGTGTGTGTGTGTGTGGGTGTGTTTGTAGGTGGACTGGGGGTCGTTGGACTACCTGGTAGTCGACATGCCTCCTGGGACAGGAGACGTCCAACTGTCAATCACCCAGAACATCCCAATAGCAGGTCAGTCGCGCGCACACACACACACACTGTTATACTTGTGAGGGCACTCATTGACAATATTAATAATAATAATAATAATAATAATAATGATGATACAGCCCTACTTGCCTTACCATAAACCTTCCCCAACCTTAACCTAAACCAAATTCTAACCTTAAAGGAAAATTCCCGTATTTTTCAACCTGTGTCTTATTCTCATTAATTGGGACGTAATAACTTATTGTAATAAATATAATAATGTCTTTTACTCACAATTGTGGTCATTCTGACAATAGGTCGTAATAATTTTGCACTCATCACCTTGGCTGTAGAGATTCAAGAAAGCAAGTCTGGCAAGTCCCTTTGCAGTTAGCAAAAACAGCTGATCCAGAGGCAAATTTATGTGTTTACTTTTGGGGGGACTCAGAAACTAACGTTTGAAATGATTTCTGTAAGATTTTAGCTTCTTTGGAAAGGTTTGGGAGGGGATCTCCTCGCCCCGATGGAGTTGCGTTTCCCGAATCTTTACAAGGGAAGCGGTGAGTGCCAAGTTAGACCCACAGTCACAGTGGCCACAGTTGTGAGTAAAAGACTGAGAAATACTGGAATTTCTGTTTTTCTGGTCACCAACAGAAGAAAACCGCTCAGCGTAAAGTGGTGTCTGTGTTGTGCAGGTGCGGTCATCGTGTCGACGCCGCAGGACATCGCCCTGCTGGACGCTCGCAGAGGAGCCGAGATGTTCAAGAAAGTTAACGTGCCGGTAATCTGTGTGTGTGTTAATATAAACAGTTTGGTCCCCATAGTCAAAAGTCTAGTCAGTGAACTACAGTTAAAATTCAAAACAGTGAAAAAGCCAGTAAATCTGCTGTATTCACACAGAGGGTTGAGGGTTGTTACAGGAGGGTAAACATGTTGTGTTTGGTGTTCCTGCAGGTTCTCGGTCTGGTGCAGAACATGAGCGTCTTCCAGTGTCCCAACTGTAACCACCAGACTCACATCTTCGGCTCTGACGGGGCCCGACAGCTCGCAGACACTCTGGGAGTCACATTATTAGGTAGGTAGGAGGACCAGCGAGTACATCAGCCGCTCATTTAAAAGGAGAGACAGCAGGTATGTTGCACCAGCTACGTGTAAGTTCTAGTCCAGCTTAGTTTGAATGTAGTGAATTAATTCTAGTATTGATTATTTCCAGTAAAGAAGAAAACAGCAACTTACTTTAATTTCCTGTTTCACTGCACAGAACAAACTGTAGCTGGTTGAAGACTCATATTTTCTGTCTGTCTCCCTCCAGGTGACGTTCCTCTTCATCTAAACATCAGAGAGATGTCGGACAGAGGACAGCCAGTGGTCGTCTCCTCTCCTGACAGCCCAGAGGTCTCCGATCTGTTCTGTTCTGTTCCTGATAGCTACATTCCTCCTTTTGTACTTTGTTTTTGTTTCCGTGAAAAACCACATTTCTGCACTTCCCCTGCACTTAACGATGCTCTGAAGTGTATTTTTATTAGCGGAGTGCTTTACTCTGTGTGTGTGTGTGTGTGTGTGTGTGTGTTCACGCTCTAGGCGGAGGCTTACAGGAAGGTGGCGTCTGCTGTGGTCCAGAGACTAGAAGAAGTCAACACTTGATTGACAGCTCCAACAGGAAGTCAGCTGGTTAGCCGACATGACACGTGCACTCAGCCACTGCCACAACAAACAACATACATGTGACACGCGTATATGTAAACATACACATCTACAAAACACAAGCGAACAGAAACAAACGCAACTTCAGTCCAAAGCACTTCTAGCAACAGTACACACTGAGTATACTGTGAATCAGTACTACAGTATTACTGAATAAATGTGATTTATTTTGTTGTGTGATGATGTTTAATAAAACAGTGAGTTAAAGTCTGTCTGTTTTTTTGAATATTACATTTTTGAAATATTTAAAATAGCTCCGAGAGGTACCTGTTTAATATATTTAAACTTCATTACCCAGAGTTCCAATGCAGTCTAAATAAATGCCAATAAAATAAAGAAACAACAGATACGATGACAGAGGACAAAAATGTAATATTGCTGCAATCTGGTTTGAGAAGAACGTTTGGATTTGACTCCTGAATTTGGATCGTAATAAGATCTCTCTGCAAAATCTGGACAAAAGTTGGGATTCAACTGCAGTTTTATATCAAATGAAATGAAAGTGAAATGAAAAATAGCGAGTGTTGTCAGCTTAATACCTAATTCTCTGTATCCTAATATACACACACATTTAACAGACATTTTGGTCACAGAAAAATCCCATTTTCTTCTAATAAAACTGTATTTTTGTTGTTTTAGTGGTTATAAACAGGAGAACTGAGAAAACCATCACAGATGTGGGCTCCGCAAACCTTCAACATATGCATATTTTCTCAGACCATTAAGGATCTGAATGATTGAAATATGAACTTTGATTTATTCTGGATGTTTATTGGTTTCTCAGATGATTCAAAGAAACTTCAGAGTTACTGTTCTATCGAAAAGGACGTGACATGTCTCCTTGCTCCTTTTGTACGACACAAAAATATTAATAAATATATATATATATATATATATATAAACCAAGCGAACCAAGTGGTAATGTCACTTCTACATCTTTGTTTGGATTAGGAAATAGCGATGCAGTTTGGGAAACTGTTAATAAATCTTTTATCGTGCAGCGAACAGAATGTTTTTTTGACCCAGATGGACAGAAGAGTCCACGAGGATTCGACTGGAAATGCTTTCACAACACCGGTCACCAGGGATATATCTGTCTGAAAAACATACTGAGTTTTGTGTGAATGAAGAAAAGTAACGATCCTTTAATTTCCCAGCACTGTGCACTTCCACGGACGGGGAGCAGAGGGTGCTGGTGTCGTATTGAATAAAAAAAAATCATGTTGAAATGTCATCACAATATAAAATCTAACATTTTCTGACGGTCATCAGAACCTAAACTCTGAGAAATCTGAAGGAGTGTCTTAGGTCACACAGAAACCTTCATCTTACATCTTCACTGCCGACATGCTTTTGAGCAAAACACCTACAGAATCTCATTTCAAAAGTGATTAAACTCCAAAGACCTGGACCTCTAGGGGCTCTCAGGTTTCATGTGGAGGGAAACAAAGACCGAATGACCACAGAGAAAAGAGAAAACCACCGTAAAACAAGTGTGACATCCTCACCGCATCGTCATCCGTTACCAGGCAGAAAACACCCATTTTTAGGCTCAATCATTTAAGCCATGTGTTTAAGGGTAATGTTTAAAATGACTTACATTTGTGAGAAAATGTTCACCATCAGTCTAGAGATCATTTTCAATATTTTAGGTTTTGCATCTTAGTTATTCTAAGTTATTCTCTTCCATCATTATTCTTATTTATCACTAGTTTACTTTTAGTTACTTTTTTAATACATTTTTTTATTTACAGTTTTGTATTTAGGAAGGATTATCTTTTAAAATTTTTATGATTTAAACTGATTGTTTTTTAATTTTTAATTGAAGCAATCCACTTTCAGCTGTCAGCTCATTTTTCTTCTTGTTTGTTTGGCCTTTATTTATTTATTTATTGATGGTGGGATTGATACCCAGACAGGGTCGCTGGACATTTCTGAGACAGATATACTGACATTAGATTTATTTTCTGCTCAAACATTTGTATAAAATCCAGTTTGAGTTCCACATGACTTTTTTCACACACTCTCTTGCCAGAAACTGTTAACCACAGCTGCGAAATGTCTCACTTTGTAGGCGAGGCGAGGACCCCCCCCCAATATACTGGAAGCACACACACACACACACAGAGGAGGGAGGGTTTCTCTGGAAAGGTGACAGGATTGAGTGGACAATAACTCGCCTCATCTGGGAAAATCTCTGTGTCTTTTGTGTGTTTTTGTACACAATATTAACACAAGCATACATGCATATACACACTCAAACATGGATCATTGCTGCTATTTCTAATGCTAAAATGATGTAAAAAGTATACACACACACACACACACATAAGAGGGATTTGCCCAGATGACTCAAAGTGCAGTTGAATTTGGACTTTTGGTTTCACAAAACAAGCACACAGTTTCTTTTAAACCTTTTTCCATTAAACTGTCCACCAGATTCACTTCCTGAATTAAAACGGAGACAAGAAACAGACCGGATATTTGCAGAATCAGGGTTTATTTCATAACACACAGGCCTCTATGTTTCTAAAACCTAAAGTCATAATCCTTAAGATTTTCATTACATCGAAAACCCATTTTGAATTTTTTCAGCAATATCAATTTGATGAATTTGCATTCTGTACTTGACTCTGCATAAAGTGGTTTTCATTGTTGCTGGCGGAGTCTACTTTTCCTGAATGGGTTTGCACTCCCACGCACAAGGGATTCACAGGAAATGACAGTATGCATGTCTCACGTAATGTGGAAGATAACATTCGACTGTTTTCTTCAGTCTTCTTTATTGTAACAGTGAGACAAAGAATCCTCTCTGTCCACCGTTTGTTTGCGTCCACTTTGAACAGATTGCTTTAAATGGTATTTGCTGCCCCCAGTGGTCAACACACATCATTGCATTGGTGCATTTACTCCTGTAAATTACATTTTTAATCTCAGTGAGCCCTCTCCTAGTTAAAGCAGCTACAATCAATACTTTTTAAAATAGCAATTACAGAAGAGAATTATCAGCTGAATTATCATGCTCCCCTCGGCTTCACGGAGCTTTATAGTGAGTTTCAGCTCATTGTTTAGCTGTCCGGCCACAACTTTACTGTTCTGGTTCCCTCTCACTGCTCTCATAGCATCGATTTCAGAGAAAAAGCCACTGTACACTACCTGCTCAGCAGCAGACAGCAGACAGACGCAGTCAGAGAGCAGCTGCTGAACATCGTGGAGCGTTTAGCAGCTGAAGAGCCAGATGTTTCCCTCCGGAGCTGCTGGAGACCAAACACAGAGCTGACAGAGAGAAGACCGGACTGACGTCCATCAGGTGACACAAACACGACTCCTAATGGATGATGTTGATCTGTAACAGCTGGATGTGTAAATGAGCAACTGTTTGCTAACAAGTTCAACATATCAACTTAAAGGTCCAGTGTGTAACATTTAGGAGGAGCTGTTGGCAGAAATGGAATATAATATTTCTAAGTATGTTTTCATTAGTGTATAATCACCTGAAAATAAGAACCGCTGTGTTTTCGTTACCTTAGAATAAGCCGTTTTTATCTATATAGGCAGCGGGTCCCCTTCCA